>NW_020454205.1:5917712-6105236 GCF_003342845.1 Nothoprocta perdicaria
CTCCCGCCGGGCCGCCCGGCCCCGCTGCCCCCGCCGGCCGCGGCTGCAGCACAAGGCGGCGGGAGGGAAGAGGGGGCTCCTTGGCGTAGCCCCAAGTCCATTGCAACCCCCCCCCGCGAAAGGTTTCTCTTTTCTGACATTCGCCTGCACCAACTGCCCCGCTGCAGGTTGCTTCCCGCGCGGATTTGCGGCAGCTAAGGGCAGAGGGGCTGCCCGTGGGCCCCCACGCACGGCCCGGAGGAGCGGCCGGGCCTCCGCTCCCGCAAACATTGAAACGGGGAGATTGCCCTCGCTCCCAGCAAACAGCACCTAATTGCAGCGCCCGGCCGACAGGACCGCACGGGGCCTGGAGAGCGGCACTGCTCCGGCTTGTCCCACAGATCCAGCCCTGCAAGGTGCTCCCGGCCGCTCTGGCTGGGAAGCAGCGCAGGGCGGTGAGCAGGCGCTCCGGAGCAGGAGGCCGTGCCGGCTCCCGAGCCCCTCGCGCCGGACCAGCTTCTTCCCGACTTTCTATTTTCCCTGTGATTCAACATTGAGCAACAGTGGCATCCCCTGGGCAGCGCGCTGCCTCCCGCTCTGACGCGCACTTCCCCACAGTGGAAATTAAACACAATTCCCAGATGGAGGTGGATTGGGGGGGGGCATCCCTTCCCAGCCCCAGCCCGGCTGCCTCCTTCTCTGCCCCACTATCTTTAGTTCTGATTTTTCAGGGGATTTTGCAGCCACGCAGCAGTTCTCATGCCCCCAGGCCATTGCAGAGCACGCTCCTCCAAAGGTTTCTCTTTTCTGACACAGCTCTTGCTAATTGTTCATCAAAAGAGCTTTTCTTCCCCTTTTTCTTTCTCCTAAAGTAATCTTTTTCTTAAGAGGTTGAATTAAAGGGGGCCATAAATGCCTTCCAAGACTAGCAGTAATTAATAAAAATGAAGCAGTAATTGGCCATTATTTTTTTTTCTTGCGCACACATATGCCTGGAGCGAGGCCCCTAAAATCCCAGTTCTGGCAGGAAGAGGCTGGGGCTCCTCCACCGCCAAGCAGGCGGCATCCACGGCCCAGGCCGTGCGCAGGACACACCCAGGGGCTCCCAAAACGTGGGAAAAGGAACTAAGGGAGAGTCCACAGCTGCACAGGGCAAGCAGAGAGCTCCCTGAGGAGGAGGAGGGCTGGAGTGGGTGCACGCAGCTGCTTGAAAGATCACGAGCTACTTCCTCCTGAAAAATGGCACTTTTAACCTGTCAAACCTGGCCCTGCTGGACACCTGAGCCCAGGAACTTCTGCAGGAGTTCAAAAAGGGCTTAGACATTTAAGGGCAAGACTTTTTTTATATATATACATATATATATATGTATGTGAGGCTGCAGGCCCCATGTCCCCCCACGTGGTCCATTCTGCAGAGGGCTGGGCAAAGCTTTGCTTCCATCCCACGGGGCCCCAGGAAAGCAGAGCCCAAGGGGGGGTTCCTACCAGTCCCAAATCCAAGGCTTGTGGCACAAACGGTGGTTTCCTCCTCTCCTTGCCCAGCTCTCCGGTGGCACTCCCGGGCACCGAGGAGCCTCGGTGCGGGGATGGCGGTGCTCCTCTGGGTCCCGCTCAGCTCCTGGCAGCTTCCATTCTCTCTCCCAAGGACCTGCCTCTCTCAGTTCCTATGGGCAGTGCGAGCTTTCCCTCACTGCAACACGGAGGAAAATTAACGGCCGTGCTCGCCCAGCCACCCGACGGCAGGTGCTGGGTGGTCCCCGTGCCGGAGCTCGAGGCTGTTCCCTTCTCCAGGGAAGCTCCAGGGGCTTGGAGCCCCTCCTGCACACAGAGTGTCCCCACAGAACGAGGCTGCAGTTGTTGCTCTCATGCCCCAAAACTTCCTCCGGCGGCGGGGCTGGGAAGTGTCCATGGGCAGCCCTGCTCCTCTCCTCCCGAATCTTCCCCTCTTGCTTTTTCCACCCTTCACTTTAACATCCAGCCATCTGGAGGTGAATGCTCTCTTTTGCTGCTGCATTTCTTTGGAGGAGAGCGCACTGGGAACAAGTCAGTACCATGCACTCTATAAATCTTTCCTTTTTTAACCACCATTAGTTCTTTTTTGCTTATTTGGTGGCCATTTTTTTTTTTTTTTAAGGGGTGATTGGCAGGACTCTGACAAAGGTCCCATCATCCTAACAAAACCAAGCAGGAGCCTGGTCTTTGTGCTCCGCTGCGCCTTGGCTTGCATGGCCTGGTGGAGATGCTCTTCCAGGTGGGCCCTGGGTCCGGTCCAGCACAGATCCACCAAGGATGCTTCTCGCTGCAGTCATTTACTCTCCGAGACCAAAGCCAGGGATCAAATTCCTCCCGAGGATGATGTGGGTCCTACATGCTCACAGCCTGTCCAGAATACATGACGTCTCCCCTATGTCTATAGCAGCACCTTTGGTTAAAAGAATGAGGAAAAAAACTTAGTCCAGATGTGGAATAACCAGTGACTCCAGCTCAGGTCTTGCCAAAATGACTGCCCATCACCTCTCCATCTGTTCTGACAACCATAGGCTTGATGCTGGGTTTTTTTGGGAGGTTTCTTTATTTATCTCCTGCGGCCAAAGTGCCTGCTTGCCGAAAAGTAGCGTCCGGCCTAGGCTTCAAGCTGCCTTCCCATTGTGCCATAAAAACCCACCACAAATTAGGTCCAGCCCTGCAAGCAGGGAATCACAGCACACTTCCCTTCTAAAGTTTAAATTGAGGCTTAATGAAGGCTCAGAATTTAGGATGAAATGCTCAGCCCCTGGCTAATTATGTGTGTAAGGTTCAATTTGCTGGGGAAGCATCTGAGTTAGAACAATATGAAAAAAACGCTGCAAACAGTATTTACATGCTGGAGAATCCCGGGAATGCTCCCTTGATACGACACACGAAAGCCAAGTTGGGCCCGGGAGTGCTTTTAGGCAGCCTCCCTGTACGTTCAGATCATCCAGATTACAGTCAAAGCCAGTCTGCTCTCTGTGGGGTTTGCAGAGCCCATGGCTCTGTGGGGTTTGCAGAGCCATTTGTCCTCGTGCCTCCTTCTCCCGCTGTGAGTCCGGAGGACTTGGCTGTGCCTGAGCGACCCGACTCCACGATGCAGCACACGGGCTCAGCCTTAGGAGGGGGAAAAAACAGAAGGTAGATTGAAGTGCCCTGCAGAAAGTGCCTTGCGAGGAGCCCGGATTTCCTCCTGGACGTGGAGCGGGATCATCCGTGGGCTGGAAGGCAGGAGCCACCGACTCGCATTGCTGAAGACGTGGCCGAAGCGTTTGGGGCCAATCTTGCTCCCTTCTGGAGACACGGGACAAAGGAGGGCGGGAAGTCTCCTAGGATGAGAGAGAGGCAGCAATAAAATATTGCACACACAAATGTGTTCCTGTGTTCTAGCTCTGCTCGCGCTCCTCGCTACCATTCTACTCCATAGGTCTACGTGGGTGAAACTCTCAAATTCAGATCCCTTTTGAAGCCATTATGCATCATTTCCAAAGAATTATGCTAAGCTGATGTTTACTTTCCACTTACGTTTTTCATTACAATTCCAGCCATTGGCTGGATCAAGTTTTCATTTTTATAATATTTTTCCTCCCTGTAGCAATGTCGTGTAAACAGCCTGCTTATTTATGACTCTAAACAAGATGCAAAACTCGGTGAATATCTTGCAGTATTAAGAAAAAATAGCTGTGGTTACTGCCTTATACAATATGCTTGATAAATCTGAATAATCTAAATTTTTATTGCAGCAATCCTTAAAATAAAGGGCTACAATTTTCTTTTGTTTTTGCTCCTTAATAGTGCACAAAAATTCTAATAAACAATTTAGCCTGAACCACGGGGAGAAGCGAAAGGCTGCTCAGATGCAGGGACTCGGTGGGTTATTGGAAACGACTGGTGCGGCGGCAACTACTTTGACTTGCCGATATTTCTTATTCCTCCTTTTTTAATATCAGCAGCACAGCAGAGCTTTTATGAAAAAATGAAATATCCTTTTCCAAAGGATGGAAATATTTATGTGGTTCGCAGAGAGACAACTGAGGTGCTGGTGGTGTCAGCAGAGCTGATGGAGGTTTTACATACGTGAACCTTGGCGCTCCATCCACCTGCCCCTTATCCACCAACTTGCTCTTTGCTTTCGGGGGATCTGGTGACCAATTTTTCTTCCTCTTTGCTAGCAAATCTCACGCCCCAAACTACGAAGCACAAGGGCTGCTGCGTCCCTGGTGGTCTCCGCTATCCTGCATGTGAAACAGAGGAGAATTTAAAGGCTGCCTTCTGCTCTGCTGTGGATTACACTTCCCACTAGATGGGAAAGTGTCATTCCCAACGTGGTGCCAGTTAGTTACTAGTCAGAGAGCACTTATTAAAAACACATATGTGCGGCTGGCGGCGGGAGGAGCTTCCCAGCGTGGGAGCCCCTCGCCCGGCTGCGCCGTCTCTGCGGGGACGCGGAAGCGGCGCACGATTCGGTGTCAACTGGTTTTTAAACGGTGTTGCTGACAAAACATGATGCTTAAACAAATGGATGATGAGCCGTGGGATTTGAGGGAAGATAGCGGCGCTTCCCTTGCTGCCTGACAAGCTGACAAGCAGGTGAAAAACGTTGCCCTGTAAAGACAGTTGTCTCTATCGACAGAGAGAGGCATTACGGAAATGCGTGAGCTGCAGCAAACCAACAGGTGCCCAAACGGGATGGATTTGGGTAAAAATAAGGCTCCATTAGACTGGTCCTCCCTCTCTTTGGGTCTCGGAATTACGGATGTAGTTGGTGCATCTCCTACAGCTCCTGGATGGCTTGAGGACGTGTTGGCTGCTGTAGCCCCAAGGCCGAGGCCCCAGCTCCAGCTCCGGGGGTGCAGGGTGGTGGCCGCAGCAGAGCTCTGTCCTTCCCGCTGCTCCAAGCGCCCCGCGAGGTGCCGCAGGGAGGCGGAGGATTCGCCTGCTCGTCGCCCGCCCTTGTGCAAGGTGAAGCGCCCGAGCTCCCGCTTCCCCAACTCGCAGCGCCGTTGGCACCTGGAAGTGAATTTTCGCTTCAGGAAGGTAATTATCCTTGAGCGCTGCCCACGGAGCGCGGCTGAGCCTGTCCTACAGTGCCAGAGGAAGGTGACAGCAGCCGGTGGCTACGTGCTGCCACCTCCAGCGCCGTGTGGCTCCCAGGGGCAGCAAAGGAGGGAAAGGCAGTTCACAGGCATTTGTGTTGGAACACGAGAGGAGGAGACGTTCCTGCTGCAGCGCAGGCACACGGGCAGCCGTGCACGAGGAGGCACTTTGCAACCCGTGCATTTTTGAATTGCCAATGTCCCAGAACGGGAAGTCTTTTTGCAGCAAGCTGGGTGCACAGTTCTGCTGGGCTGGCGGCAAGTGGCTGGGCGGCAAGGCCCGGCTTGCTCGGCCCCAGGTCAGAAGCACAGGGGCAGAGCCAAGAGCAGTTGCTGCATGAACACCGGCCACCTTCCCGGCAGGCCGCACAATCCCTTCCCAGGGAGGCTGCCCAGCACGAGCAAGTGCAACCGGGATCCCCGTGGGCGCCGCGGCGGGCAGAGCTGCACTTGGGGGGGGCACGCGGCCGGCCCTCGCGCGATGCAACACTGCCCTCTCACGGCTCTCCTGCTGGGAACAACAGCCACGGAGCACGCCAGGAACACCGCAGCCATCGTGGAGCACGCCAGGAACGTTGCAGCCATCGAGGACATTGCAGCATCTTCCGTGGTCTCTGTGCAGCGCGTGCGGCGCCTGACGCGGTGCCCAAACCGTGGTGGCCAAGTAGGCAGCAGGGCTCTGTGTGGTCGAGCTTTGGGAAGCCAAGCTGGCTCTGGCGTTTCATCTGGGGGTGTTTTCCAGTTTGGGCACACTGCAAACCGAACCTCTCGTCCCCAGCAAGCAGCGGTGCTGACTGGACTCCCGCCTTGCAGAACTTCTTTGCACATGCAGTTTTTCTCAAAGTTACAAGAACCAACTCCTGCCAGTGAAAGAAAAACAACAGGTAGAGTTTTGCTGAGGGATCAACTCCTCCCAGGCTCGCTCTCAATAAAAAGATAAATCACAAGTCAAATGGTGTTGCTGCTCAGGAAGGAGGTGTTTGCAGCATTGCCCCCAGCTTGCTGCAGTGACACACGCCAGCAGTGAAGAGAAAATAGGAGAAAATAGGTGAACAAAAGGGTTACAGTAAATATCCTCTTACTGAATAGTGATTGATTTCACAAATCAATCACGGGCATAAGCTAATGATGCAGTCTCAAGCCTTAAAAAAGATGTTTTTTACAAAGGAAAACGATCTTGAAATACTGAAAAAGGAAAGCCCTTAGATAATTTTCCCACCCAGCAGTCACACCATTTAAACAAGCAACTCAAGCAAAATTGAGGCATTTGCCAGTCAATTCCCAAACAGCGCTTCTAAAGGAAGGCTTTATCAAACAGTCGGCCTTTCCCCCACCTCCTTTAGAGGGGATAAAAGGAGGAAGTGATCCCGGAGGGAGGCTGCAATCGGCAGCTCCGCTCGCTCCTGCGTCCACGCTGGAGCCGGACAAGAAGCAGAGCGCACACAGGGAACCCCAAGGCAGGAAGCCGGCAGCACAGGGGTGCAGTTATGGCACGTGGCTCCCAGGAAGCGGGAGCGAATCCTGCACCGCGGGTGCCAGCCCCGTCCCGCGCCTCCACGGACCCTTTTGCAGACGCGGTTATTTGGTGCTGGTTCAGCCTCAGGCTCTGAAGCCACACGAAGGAGAGGTGACGGGCTGTGTTAATCTTCATGTTTCTTTTCCACCTCTCTAGGCTTATATATATTCAAGATAAAACATTAGACTAGGAGACCCATATTGAACAAGATATCAGGAAAAGGGGGAGAATGTCTAAACTATTAGGTTGCTCTTCAATGAGGATGAGGGGAGATCTTTGGGCTCTTCTGGGAGCCACTGTGCAGGACTGCAGCGTCAAACAATATAACAATGAACAGCAGGGATTTCTTCACTTCTTTCAAAACATGCTGCATCCCTGGCCCATATTATCATTCCCACCAGCTACTGTCAAGGGCGTACTTGACCCTCAGGAGGGAAAGGAGCCAGCCCAGCTCTTCATCCCAACTCCTCCTCTTCCACCATCTCCTCCCTGAGCGCTGACTTTGCCTACAGCTCAGGTGGAGTTTGGGCACATTGGGTCTGGCCACTGGGGTCCAATCCAGAGCACAGGGATCACACCATCGATTTCAGCCAGATCAGGCCCATAAATCCAGTGGGAATAAGAGCAAGGACAGGGAACAGCACGTTGCTAAGGCAGGATTCGGTTCCTTTGGGTTGAGCCTGTGCCCCTATGCTAGGCAGGTTACTGCCCCTAGTTATTTCTCAGGCTAGGCTTAGGCATCTGGCACCACTGCTTACCTCCTGCCTTGATGTGGCTGCTCCCCTCCTGCAGCAGCGGCGCCTGGGCCAGATTTTCTTTCCTATAGGAAAAGAGAAAGCTTGGATATGTTTCTCAGCTAGTGATAGAAAGCCAAGGCATCGTGCTGAAACCAAAGAGCACCGAGCTCCAAGGTTTCCTCAGCAGCTTCTCTTCCGACAAACAAATCTCATTCTCAGCTCACCCAGGAAAAGGTCAGCCAAGCCATCAAATATTTAAAAGCACAATTAAGACCCTAAATGAGAGGAGTTAAAGTTTAATACCGAAACTTCACTGCTGGTTGACACTCATCAATTATAAGGGTCACTGGAAATACGACGAGCAGAAGCAGCGCACGGGTCTGAGACTCGCTGCTACGGCCGGGCGTTACAGAGCCTTCTGGCAAGGCAAAGAGCCTCACTGCAATACGAGGGTGGCTTCTGTCAAAGAAACCTTCTCACCACATAGCTGGCTGTGAGATTTGGGTGCTGCTTTGGGTCTGCAGAAGCTGAGGCCTTTTGCTGCCCTTAAAACCCCTCGGCTTCCCTACAGGGGTGCAGCTATTCAGAAGGCATCAACCCCTGCAATTCTCTCTCGCAGGATACGGTTATTCAAGGATAAAACAAAGCCCCAAGATGAAAACAAACAAACACACCCCCCTCAAAACCCTACAAAGCAGTCTAATTGAAAACTAGCAGGTAATTTCATTTTAGTAATGTTACAAGTTTATATAGATAATCCTATTTTCTTATGATATGATTTCTTCAATGTAACATCCTACAGTCAACATTAAAGCACGAAGAGGCACAAACTTGCTACTAAATTATAATAAAAAGTTCAAGTGAAGCATTTCAGCATCCAAATGAACAGACAGAAATATTTATTTTGTATTTGACATTTTTCTGTCCACAGTTGATTAAATCTAAAACATTCCTGCGCTGTGTTTTATTAGAATATATACTGTATTCTCCATCAGGAAAGTGTTTAATGGGAAACTGTCTCAGTCACTATCCTATTCATGCCTGGCTGGACATTATTTTAGAGGGAGCACATTGAGAAGCTGTGGTGCTTACAAGCATTTTGTAGCAGGGCAGTTATTACCAGGAAAAAAAAATGGATTGAATATCTTCAGTATATTCTTACCATGTCACTCCAGCAAGGACTGTTTTTCATTAAAACAAAACTACAAACCAAAACACCACACAAGGATTTGCCAGGAACAGCCTTACCTGAATAAATCTGGATAGGTATTTTTGGATTAAACAATAAGTTGGGGCTTGCTCAAAGTGCAGCTCCTCCTTCCTTAAGTCACTGAAGTGGAGGGAGGTCAGAATTCCACTTTTCATGCACCTATAAAAAAAAGTTATAAGAAAGTTATACATACATATATACGTGTAAATACACACACACATATATGTAATTATATATATATATATATATATATATATACACGATAGGTTCTGGTTGGCTGAAGGTCAGCTGTGGAGCAGGAGCATTTGCAGTTCACTGAAAATGTGCCAGGAGACCACAATGCCACTATTTATTGTTGCCTATTTGTTTACCATAGCTGTATCTCCATCTTCTTCACATGACAAGAGCCACTAGACCAACATCAACTCCAAATACAAGGTGCTGACTTCTGGTAGACCCATTTCTTTGCAGAGGGGATGGCCTTGGTGCTGGGAATGCACCATTTACTCCTGACATTTTTCCCTGGAGTCTTTCTTCCCACTGGATGGGATCTCAGCAGGGAAAAGGGCTGGGAGGGCTTCCCTATAGGAATCTGGCTCCTTTGCTACCAGGATAAAAATCTGGCGTAATTATCTCACGTTGCTACACACACATAGATATTGCAAAGAGATTTACAGCTCAAATGCCACCTTGACACATGAGCTACCTACTTTCATTGTAGTTATCTTCATTTTTGGTTTAGGTTATGAATGTATAATCTAAGTCATAATATAAAGGTTCCTCTGTGGCAGTAAGAGGTGACATTAGAAGCCATTACGCTGCAGTTTATAATGCCAGTAGAATGATTTTGCATCAAGGGTTACAACACAATTCTTGATAGAGAAGGGTGTTATGGAAAGTAATTACTTCCCAGACATACTAGCTATTAAGTGTTATTAATTCAGATGTGCAGGTTTCCTAAAAGACAAGTTGACACAGGAAATTTCTGAAATTCTTCCGTTTTAATGGTCAGAGAGAAACAAAAATACCTAGAACTTATTTGCTATTTCTTTTAGCTACAAGAAAGGCAAACCAATACAAAATAGGTTGCTCATGGCAGACAGAGAAATCCCTGCTCTTGAGCTTAGATACCATGTGCCAAATCTCATCTGAGGGACAGTTTGTGTTTCTGCTAATCCCCTAAATATAATTACTTAGACTAGAAACTGTAAGTGACCTGTAACTGCAGAGATGGGAAGAAGAATCTCAGAGACGCTTAATAGATTACATGAAACCCAGTGACAAATGCCCTCTAATTATCTCAGCCAGTTGCACTGGTTTCCTGGTTGATTTTAACGATTAAGCCACTTCCTCTGAATAAATAATACTGGTTTTTATTTTTTGAAAAATAGCCCATCTAATTTGGCTCCCAGCCCCTGCCTGGTTTGCCTTTCTACTTCTGTCAGCTCATCAACACAGGCAGCAGAGTGAGGCAAGGGACTTCTGCAGGGCTGTGTCCAAGAAATTTAAGGCACCTTTTGCTGACAATTCTCCCGTCACAAACCAGGAAAAGTGTCTACAGAAGAGCAATTTGTCTTGGGTCGTTATTGTACCTGGACAAGCCACAACTATTTTTAAAAATAATATGCCAGTTGCTATTCAATTTGCTCGGCTGTGGCCTTCTGCTGCGGAAACCTTCTCTGTCCTTCCCTAAGGGGGTGTAAAACATGGGGAGCAGGAGAGCACACTAAGTTTGGGATAGCACAGAAGTGGTCACCGAAATAGCAAAGACTGACGAAAATGGTCTCACCTTTCCTTGTGAATGAACAAATCCAGTCAGCTGAGGAACTTGACCTCAAGAACTTGTGCAGAGAACATCATGCCTTGTTTGCCCATCAGCAGTGGTGATGGAAACCCAAAGAGATGACAGACTAGAGCTATATCAGCAATCTAGACTACACTTTTGCCATCAGCTGGTAACATCACCTACCATAAAAAGGAAGGCCAACAGATTCCTGCAGACACATCCAAAGCCCAGAGCCCTTCCATGGGCCAGCCTGGCATGCAGTGAATCCCAACAGAGACCCGACTGCGGAGCAAGACAGCAAAATCCACTGTCCTTGGTTAGAGGGGTTTGTGTGCACTGGCTGCACTGTGGACAAGTCCCCTGCCCCAGATGAAAACCAGATGGGCTGGCGGGGCTCAAGGCCTGGGGGTGTTAAACCTACCGCTGGTGCTCAGGAGGCAGGAGGGCACAATTAGCAGCGTCCAGCTGGAATTTGCATGCAAATTACTGGAGGGGAACGAGCACACAGCGGGGTGGAACTGGCTTTTCAGGAAAAGGCAAATCTGTACCCACTTTACAGAGAGTACTTGGGACCCTTCCAGGAAATCCGACATGAAATTGGCTCAACGGGATTCTTTTGTGGAGAACAATAAGACTAAAGAAGGTTTAAAAAAAAATCAGAAAAAGTTGGCATTTTAATGATCAGCTTAGCAAGAGAAAAGCAATTTAAACAAACTTTGCACCTGCTTCTTTATTTGTAATAGGAAAAGTTACCAAATCTAGGGGCATAACTATAGTTTAAGGGCTTTTTGAAGGGCAGCTAAAGACATAAAGCTGGGAGGTGGAGTCCTGGATTCCAGCCCCAGCTCCCAGGACGGTTAATTCCTGAAGGTTTTGGTACCTGGCACTACAAACCCCTGAGATTCTTTGGAAGTATTTGCTGGAAAACACCATTAATAGGGATTATCGAGAACAGAAGGAAGCAGATGATTCTGAGGGCCTGATTAATAGAAAAGACATGGAATTTAAGATGGCATCAAATCCTAAGCAATATATTTTGCAATGAATACCAACCCTGAATATGAACCTGACCAAGAGGAATCTGGAGAGACTTTTTTGGGCAGAGCTGGGAGGCAGTTGAAAGGCCTGGTGAGACTTAGGGTGTTTATGCTCTCATGAACCAATATAGGATCAAGCAATGGCTGCTAGGAAGAGGAAGAGAAAGAAGGAGGTCATTTAAAGCAAATATTGAAGACATTTCTCACCCATTTGAAAACTAATGGGTAAGAAAAGATCATTTTAAGGCATTGTTTCTACAGATTGGTGTGTTCATCACAGCTTGTCCCTCCATCTCCTGCATCTAAGCAGAGAACAAAGACTAGCAAGGGCACAAGAACAAGTAAGCATTGGGGCACAAGAACAAGTAAGCTCTTCTCACATTGTAACCAAAACCCCCACTTGGTCTCTTTTCCCTGCATCTTTATTTCAGGTCACCATCTTCCAGGGAGGACATGACCATCTTGGATCCAGCAAGACACCTAAAAGTGTGCTCAACTTTACACCTAGAAATAACAAACTTTGATTTCCATGCCCACAATGTAAATGTAAGTGTGAAATGTTTTGTGACTGAGCTCTGCATTTCTTTATCCACCCCTCAGAGATGAAACCCACTAAAGGTATCTCCAGATTTTACTCAACTGCCAAATCTTTTTCGACATAGGCACTGACACTAAAAGTCAGGGAGAAACAACATACGTAGAGGGAAAAAATAAAAAATAAAAAATAAAAAATAAAAAAATAAAAAAAAATAAAAAATAAAAAAGGGCACTGTTTTCCCAGTAGCTGTCATGCATTACATAGCTTTTCTCACCGAATACCCTGCAAACTTTCCTCAGTGAGCCCATAGCAAAGCACAGGTTTCAGTAGTGTCCCTGAGCCGCGCTGCTGTCAGGGACTGAGCCAACGAACAGCGTTGGGATGGGGACCCGTTATTACAGTGCCAGCTTCTCAAGGACTGACAGCTGGCAAGTCAGCAGCAGCATTTTTCCGCCAGAAATGCAGTCCTGCCACATCCTCAGAGACAATAATGGAGAAATAACTGCTTGGGAATGCGCATTTCCAACCATTCGAGTGCAATTGTGGGAGCGAACACCTGCTATACTTGTCCTGCTACTGGTTTCCAAAAGGCTCTTTCATCCTGCTGGCTGCTTGAGCCAAGTCAGTAACAAACCAGGGCCAGAACAAAGCAGGTTGGTTTGGCTCTTTCTTTTTTCCTCTTTTTGTTCATATTTAAATAAGAGATAAGCCTTTCCCATTTGCTGGTGCATTCAGTTATTGCTGAGGCAGCCTGGGGAATTGATTCTCGAGGCCAAAACTGGCTTTAGGTCCCATGTTGACTGAGGGATAATATAGGAATGAGGCAGCAGAACTGGAGTCAGTCCCTTTTCTTTCTTTTCTTTTCTTTTCTTTCCCCCCTGCTTTGGACACCAGGTATTTCCAGTTGGAGCTAACTAACCAGTTTCACTTTCTAAGCTGATTAGAAAAACTGAAGTGAAACGATCCACGTTGCCAACTTTCTTCCAGTATTTTTTTCGCTAACACTACAGGCAACGATAGACACCAAGACAGTACTGTAGGGATTTGTCCAAATTGTTGGGTAGGATGAACTGTTGTCCCCTGAACATCATTCCCTGCCTCGGGGGACAGTTCTCTGACTCTCAGTCCTAGCACTTAATGGCTATTTTCTATCTAAATCCATACTCTGGTTCACAGCATTGATTTGCCTCAGCACAATCCACCACCTGCACCATTAACGATGGCACTCAATCTCACAAACCAACCGACCCAAAACTTCAACATCTTGTATTTTAACTTTTAAGGTGCTGTATTTATAAATTTAAGATGGTTTGACTTTTGCCTTGTCTGTCCCCCACCCAGAGGTCCCAGTACAACCAGCGCAGGAGGTGGTTCAGACTGGAACAGAGCCAGTCCCCCTGGCTTGATGCCCCTGCCTGTCCCACCAGCCACCCCATGGCCAGGTAACTGTCTCCTTGGGTGATACAAGGTGCACAAGCCAATAACTCCCTCTCATCAAACCAGAGTCATTTATGTCCACATTATATTCATAATTTTATGACCCATTTCATATTATTAACTGTTCCATTCTGTACCCAGAGACACAAGGAGCAAGACGGGAGCCTCGGAGCATGTTTAGATGCTTTGGTTTAGGCACTAGATGTCAGTGTTTTACCTACACTTACCAAAATTTTCAGTCTTAGTGAATGAAGAGTCCCAAAAAAACACAAGTGTCCAAACTCACCTTCCCTCCGGAGGTCAAAAGATCTGCAGGGGCGAGTGCTTCCCCCAACTCATTTGCTTATGCATAGAAAAAAACAGCTAAAAAAAGACAAGGAGCTGAGTCAAAAAGATGCCTGACACCAAACGTGCCTTAATTCCATTTTAGACAGTACCTGCCAACATTGCCTCAATTAAGAAAAATGCATACGTTTGCTAAGAGCTGCTTAACAGAGCCGCCTGCATGTTTTAAAATAATGAATGAAATTAAAGTCATTCCTTGGAAAATGACTTTTTCTACGTTATGTTCATCAACATTTTGACATAGAAAAATAAAGCTGATAGTTTTTTTAGTTATATGAAAATATTTCAGACTTTTAAGCAATTTGACTATGACTTTTAACTGCTCTTATGGCTCAGATATAAAAAAAGGTTCAAAAACATTTTTAAAACAATAACTGAAGCAGAAGTCTTGTACAGTTGACTCATAAAAATGTTATAACCACCTTTCATCTAGAGCTGAAATTAGAAAAATGGGATTTCTCATAAAACAAAAAGTGATTTTAAAAAATTTAGCCCAGATAAATTGTAGCCAATTTTCACCTCAACACTGGGTTAGCAGTATGTTACACCTTTAAAATGCAATCATATCCCTTCTCCTCCTGCCTAGACAGTCTGTCTGTGCAGCTGAAGGAATGTGGATTTACAGTCCTGGGAGGGCAGGGAAAGGGAGGAAAATAGCTCCCTAAATACTCCCTTTGTTTCTGTCTCAGTACAAAGAAACCTAGTCCAGTGTTACCAAGTTTTCTCCTTTAACTCAAAACCTAGTGATTCCTTATACTTTTAATCAATGTCCTGGCACACCTGCTACCTGACCCTGGGTGGACTTGATGGCATGTCCCACTTTGCCAGGGTCATCTGCAGGGTTATGGTGGCTACAGACATGATTGACTACGGTGGGCTAGAGATATGTCCCAAGTCTGCCTTAAAACATGACAAAAGGAAATATCTTCTCTAGTTGCCTGGAAGTTCAGGCAGGATTTTGAAGCTGCATGTCAACTCCCATCCTCCAGCTCAGATGTGCTGTGCACCACAGGCCAACAGCTCTCCATGAACATCTAGCTTGGTGGTGCACTTGGCTAGCACACATTCAAACTGTGCTCTCTTTTATAGATTTGGACATGCTAGATGATTTAGGTGCCTAAAAGCAGAAGGCTGAGCACAGAAATGCATAGGATTCTAAGTCCAAAGCTGAATATTCTTATTAAATGAAAATATCAGCTACTTATTTGCCACGATGTTACTGCTTAACTACAGTTTCCTCAGAAATAGTCTTGTGTGGGGCCCCTTACACCAGTGAAACTCACGTTCGTTTGCAATCAAGTTTTGCATTCCTTAACGAGGAGCATTTCTGAAAGAAAGGTGCGAGCAAATTGCTGCGCAGATCATGGGCTCAGCTGGGGCTGCAATTTGCAATTAAACACAAAAGCAGCTTAAATTAACCCATGCAGTCTCCTGAGGTGCTGCAAGGTGCCGAGAGCTCCAGGAATTAGCAGATCTCTCCGATAGGCTTGCTGACACTGACAAGGGCTGCAGGAGAGCAGCCTCACCCTCACCCTCTCCCTACTGAGCTAGACAAGTCTATCAGAGCACTAATTGCAGCTTGCAGTACTCGCACATCAGGGAAAAAAAAAAAAGAAATAAAACCGAATGAGTAGCACGTGAACAGATATAGGTGAAGAACATTTGCAAACATTAAGGCAAATTTTGTGTTTTCTTTTGCTCACTTGTACCTGCATGCTCTATTCTATCTTGATTCAGTCTGAGCAGACTGAATGAACCAGATATAGTGCACAGTTAATCAAGTACAAGAAAGAAATGCCCCCTGCTTTTTTAAGACTACCTATGCATTAAGTTTGGTATAGAAATTGAAGGATGTAGCACTAGTGCTCAAGGCTGTCTTGGGGGGGGAAGGTAGAGGAGCACCTTTGCTGTAGAAAGGTCAGTAAATGTTGTCATGTCAGTACTCATAAACGAAGTGTTGCAAAGGTTGTACGGGTTACAGGCTAGTGCAGAAAGTTGTAAAACTTCATTGAAAGGACAAGCGATTTACTCATATTTGAAATTAAATCTAAGGCAAGGCTGCCCTCTAGGAGACTCCATCGAGGACCTTTGCACTTCAGATGTAGCTGGTAATGATATAACTAAATACAACGCTATGTTTACAGTTTATTTCTAGACAAGCCTGGCCAAAAGAAAAATAAAGTACAATAAAAAATTCCACAATCACCCTGCCTTAGGTTATACCACAACGAATGTTAAGGAAGATGGGCACTCTGTACTTGTGCTTGGTTGAGGCTTGTTCTCAAAGCAGCAGCATGTGCTGAGCGGGAAACAAGGAGGCCCAAACGAAACAGTTCCTTTCCCTTCTAACACAGAACATGGCTTTTGATTTTGACACAATAAAAATGTTTTTTCATAAAAGATGCACGTGGCCTTGCTTTCAGAGTGCAGTTTTCCCACTCACCTGGTAGGCAACTGTGAAAATCTCTCCCAGGACGACTTCTGTTGTGCTGGCTTCACGAAAGCTCTACGGGTCACCACTGACTTGAAGGAAAAAGAATATAAATTGACATTTCAACTTGGGGATTGGCTGGAAGCAATAAATCAAACTATCAACCATGAAACAACTTTATACCCCAGGACAAAATATCAGTTTGTTCTGCTGAAATCCATCCCGCATTAAAAAGTCAAGTCAGCTTCCCAGGAGGGAAAGGAGGCCAAAGACAGATGCAATCTGCGAGGGGGTTATTTTTAAACCCTGCTGGGAAATACTTGTCAGGATCTTGTGCACGGGGCGCTAAGGCCAGAACTCCCACGGATACCAAAGAGGTCAGATCAGAGCATAGAGCTGTGGAAAGGAAATTGTGATGATATTGGTTGTTCCCTCTTAACACAAAGCACCCAAACCTCTGGATGAGTTAAGTCATCAGCTACGAACCTTTGGTTTGAAAGCCACTGCTAGCAGACAACACTGAGTTGATCCACATACTACTCACCTATCATAAGCTTTTTACTTACAGTCAAGCTGGTTCTGAGTAAAATTGATCAAGAGCCCTAATACAGTCCCACCACTCTCTAAAGATATTGTTCATAAAGAAGCCTTTCAGTCAAACCACACTAAAGGGGAAAAAAAGTATGAAAAAAAAAGGTTCAAATCAGCAAGCTGTCTGTACCTATGGAAGGAAGAAATCAGTGCTGCTCTGTGCAACCCAGCATAAAAAGAAAACGTAGTTTTATTCTCCCCTTTTTAAAGTGTTACTCAAAAACCAGCTCAAGCCCTCTGCAAATGGAGAACTTATGTTCTTACCTTGTCTTGGGGAAAATAGCGATGGCTCTGTCATTGATTTCAATGAGAGAAAAATTAAGACTCTCATGGCTTGTTAAGCCACAGATTCTGGATTATTTTATAGACAGCCATTAACAGCTGTAATTTCATCCAGCTGCTACATATTTGCGAGTGTTTTATGTTTATACTATAACATTAAAGGCTCTTCTTCCTCCTATGACATTCAACACCATCTCTCTTTATTGCAGGCTTCAGAAAAGAGCCCCTTTCCACAGAACCAAACGCAGTTCACACTACACGTGTTGCCAATTTTCCATCAACACAATAGCACATTTCTATGCCCTGAGGTGCCTCCAGTGAAGATCCTCCTCACGGCCTCCAAAGGCCAAGCTGCGAAAGTAAAGGACTCCAAATGAGCTATCGAGGTGCAGTCTTGAAAAGGACAGGGAAGCCAAAAGATAGGGCTCTGAAATTGGCCTAACGTGCCAACACTGAGCTGGTCCCCAGGCTTTAGCCCACCACCCACATTGCCATCCATCTGCTGCACTGCAGGTCCAATAGCTGCTTTCATTTCGAGTTATTTAGGAATCTGCTGGTTTTTAAGTGACCACCAAACACCCAAGAAACAGGTAGATTTTGGACCAGCTCCGCTGTGACAGCCTTCCATATGTCGCCTTTGCCAAAACTTCTGCATTGGCAGAACAGCTGTTCCCATTTGGTCTCATCCCATACACAGTATTCCCAATTCCTGGCAATGGGCATGGTGTGCAAACTCCAGTAATAACACAATCCAACACGCAAAGATTTTAAGTTACCTTTTCACTATAATATAACCTCTTCAGTTTTGTTTGAGTTTTGTTTGTTTGTTTTTAATACACAGGTCCCCAGGATACCTATCTCTTTCTCAGATAGGCTGAATGCTTTAACTTAATACATACCTCATATGTGGTTAAAAAATGACTGCAAGACTCTGAATATTTAGGCTTTGCTGCTGATTGAATGGGATGATCTGGAAGAATTTTTGTTTTCTATTTTGCAGCCTCTCCACTATTGGAACAGAATTTCAAGTATTCACATCATTAGCTACATTTTAAGACTGATAAGACATGGACAGTTTTACTTGGAAGCAGCAAAGCAGGGTTTGGACAAGTTGAACATCTGCGATGGACAAAACAAGGACAAAGATAGAAAAGTGTATTCAGAAACTGCCAAAACACCTTTGCCTCCTTCCCACCTCCACATGTCCAAAGCAGTCTGGGACCGTAGCCACCTAATTCTTCCCTGGGAAGAATTAAAATCAGCCCCTTATATCATCCTATTATAACTCATCAATTTAATGGCAGCTATCATTCATCAGCTCTAGGCCTGAGCTGATAGCAATTTGGGGAAAATATATCCAACATTTTCTAGATTCTCCTGCAACTCTCTTGGGTTGAACATGGGAGGTTTCCTCCAGTTTGCCACAAAACAATTCTTCATTGAAGAACATCAAGGCACTTCATCAACACACTTTTCTTGGCAGTCCTTCAAACGCACTGTCGCAGGGGGTGATAAGAAAAGAGAAAGTTATGGAAGAATAACCAGGTGAATTTTGCCAGAGGAAGAGTGTTTGGTCCCTTTTGGTGTCCAGAGGGTGATAATCCCCTGGATGCCTTCATGGAGCTACACAGCAGGGTCATGCAGTGAAGCAAAGGTGCCTCTTTGTGTGGGCAGCCCTGACTGAGTTTCATCAGCCACAGCAGCCTCTATTGTGAACTATAGCTAATTTTAAAGAAAACCAAGTTGATAATTTCATGCCCCGTTAAACTAGTAATTCCATTGTGCCTTGCTGGACTTGGGCAAGGCTGTTCTCATCTCCACCCAGTTTTCCTCAGCCTCCAAGCCATCACTGCAAAGTGGTATTAATTAAATACAGATGTTCTCCTCCTCAAAGTGCTGACTAAGGAATGTCAAGTCCTGTCTCCTCGGACACTATTAGGGGCCCCTTCGGGTTATCTAAACACTTCCAGAAAGTACTGCAGTGTACTGCAAATTGCAGAGCTACGAGTGGACACTCCAGGCTCTCTTATCCCTAAGCTTCCAGGCATGTTGCAAGCGCTGCAGTGCCTCCAAGGATATGTCTGGATGTGCTGATATGGGCTCACTCCCTGGACAGCTAAAGCCAGAACACGCTATTTCCAGCAGCCTTTGGCACTGACAAGAAACAGGAGAGCAACCTGCATCCTGGCAGTATAATGGAGACCTCATACCACGTAGGAAGATGCTGCTTCTCCTATAGCTGCTCTCTCGGAGAGGGAAAAGCCATTCACAAAGCAGCTGGTCTGAACATCCAGCTAATGGAGCGAGGAAATCACTCTGCGAGGGGAGGTGAAAGGAAATTTTGAGAGAGACATTCCCCACAACAACAGTTCAATTTCAAGTGCAAATTCTTCAGCACACAACGGTTTGGTGGAAAGCTTCAAGAAATTGGCCAGAGATCCTGCCACAGGCTTGGGAGCTCAGCTGTGAAGAGAGCACATGGTTTTCTGAACATCTAAATGGAAGGCAGATCTGATGTCAGCAAATAGCACCACTACTCAGAGGGGACCCTTGCTGGACCCTTCCCAGCCTGGAAGCTGCAGCAGGTCTCCTCTAGGCCCGCTTTGCATTCAGTTCCCTAGGAAAGGGCATGCCATTTCTTTAAAAAAAAAAAAAAAAAAAAATCAGCTTTACGTTTTCTCCCATGGTTGCCTCTTTCAGTTTATACAAGTTGCTTAAGCCCTCACTTTTTAAAGCACGTTTCTGAGCAGTTATTATAAGAACAGCATCACCTGTCCTGCAAGCAAAACAGAGTTCTTCAGGTTTCCCACTTGCAATGGCAAAAGCTCCCCTAGCAGAAGGCAGACACCGGCTTTGGGCTGTAGCAAGTTTCTCCACCACAATCTTTGCTGTTTTCACTCCCAACTCTATCTTGTTCTCTTCTCCTTTGCATTACGGAGACTGGCATGTTAGTGAGCTCACATTTACAGAGCTGGGAACCTCATCACGATGTTTTATCCTGTTGCTGACCACTTAGCTAGTTTTTAATTTAGAATATCATTTCAAAGACAATTCCTCAGTGTAATTGTATAATTTCACGCCTGAAAGGTATTTCAAATCTCCTTTTAATTTTCAGTGGTGATTTCCTAGCTCCTTGGAGCTGAATCAAAAATTTAGGAAAGTCTTTCTTCCTGAAAGTTTCTTCCTAAAGAAAAATGTTCTA
This sequence comes from Nothoprocta perdicaria, assembly GCF_003342845.1. NCBI lineage: Eukaryota > Metazoa > Chordata > Aves > Tinamiformes > Tinamidae > Nothoprocta > Nothoprocta perdicaria. The sequence continues at coordinate 5,937,909 of NW_020454205.1, forward strand.
TATACCATAGCTAGGTAAGATGATCAGTCAATGCTGGCAAGCTGTAGGGAAACCCAGACTCCTGGTTTTCTTGGATTCGTTCCTGCATCCTGTTGACTTTCCCCCATTCTCCTGCTCCTCCAGCAAGGCAGGACACGGGAGAGAAGTCCCATTCAGATTTTGTTCTTAGCTTTTCTTTATCCTTCCAGTTCATATTACCCACTTCCCAAGGAAAAAAAAAAAAGATGTGTTTAAGCTTATAAATCTCATCTCTTTGTGATCAATAAGAATTTCCCATCCAAATCTTGGAAGGCAAATTTGAAACCTTGCATCATCTTCCCACTCCCAAAGTCAACAAGTTCCTGTGAAATGTCACAGGACCTCAACTTGCCTGCAGCACATCCATGAAATACTCCATGAAATACTTTTGGAAAGGCTTCCAAAGGCCAAGAGAGAAACCGGGGATATAACTCTCCCTTGAGAGCTTCTCCTTCCATCTGAAGTGGATAATCTATTTTGTCTGAGTCTGAGGACAAACATTTTCCCCTCTGAGTGCGCAGACTTTCACTGTTGCTAGCAAATATATGGACCTGCTGGCAGGCAACTATATAAATGACTATTACAGCAGCATCCCATACATCCCTTGCAAAAGAGGCTCTCAAAAAGGCTTTGTTTTTTTTACATCATTTCACACCATCTGACATAAGACACATTCTTTGTGCTATTTTTAGTAAACTAATCTGTGTTTGGAGGCAATTTTCCCCCTCGGATATTTCTGGATGTTTGATAACTGACACAGCCCCCACAAGCTAATCATTTGTCATCGTTCACCACAGAAGGTCACTTAGGACCATTTTAGCACCTCCCAGTACTTAACTGTCTAGAAGAAGTGATCGTTCTCTTTGAAGTTCAGCAAAGAGCTGGCAAGAAGTTTCCAGGACCAATTATTCCAGACTACTGGTTTCCTATTAGGTCACAGGAAAGCATCAGCTGCTAGTTGGATTTTCCAGTGTGTGCAGGTGCCAAGTAAGAGGACAAACCTCTGGGAAACCAACCTCACTTGGATTTGTGGCTGACAGCCTTCTTTTTCATCTGCTAAGGATAGTCTCTGGATTTGCCTAACAATGAAAAGAAACACTTAGACTATTTCTGAGCATTATATGGTGCAAGAGAAATTGATTCTGGTCTATAAAAAGGTTACTTCTTATCACGGACCCTATATAAAACCACTATGATGTTTGCAATTATCCTTAAGATGTTCATTTTATTTGTTATCCTGCATTCAAAGACATGTATCATTTTAATAACCATGTTTAACTGGTATACATATTTTTTCAGTACTTTAATAGGATTTCTCTTCTGTGACGAACCATGAAATGTAGTATTTTTTTTTTCCAGAAAGAGTGTGAAATTTGTCAGCTTTATCAGCAATTTGTGCAGAACTTGCTTCTTGGATTTAGTGTCTGACTAACTCAATGCCTCCTTCCCACATTTAGTCTACCAGATTAGAGTGTTAGAAAACACACAGTTCATCTTCTTTTCTTAAAATGGTTGTTGCACTCGTGGAACTGATACATTTTATTGTGCGTGTGTATGTTTATATTTAATTGCTGAAGCTTAATGAAGAGCATTATGCCTAATTCTCTGCTGGAGTGACTTTATTGTGCTTCCTGTACAAGCACACAGTTATAATACCCAGATGTCTAGGAGCCATGGATACAGCTTAAGATCCTGAAGCTATACAAACCAGGGGAACAAAAAGATCCCTGCCCCAGGAGTTCAGGAACAAAGCAAAAAACAAGGCCACAGGCTGGCACAGACCAGCACTTTTAAGCAAGACCCTGTTGGCATCATGACCAGTAACAATGCCAAACCACCAGAGACCTATAAATAGGAGATTTTGCCCATTTGGAAGATCCCCAGTATGCAAATACCTTGTTATTTGTAGATTTGGGGCTTATTCGTCTTCTGCAAGAACAACCTCCAGAAAATAAGCGTGTTCTGATGATTGCCCCAGACTATAATTTAGTCTCGTATCTGCAGGTTTCAGGTTTTGTTCGAGTACATAATGGTTCGGTGGAATGCTTCCCGGCAGTCCCTCCGTGCACACTCCCTAATAACAGAGAGATCATTTATTGGAGAGAATGAACACGTTCTTGCATAATCCTCTTTTGTATGAGAAGTTTCAAGGATATGAAAGCAGCAATTATCCTCACCTTGGCTAATACAATTAAGAAATTCCAAAGTACCAAGAAGAAGCTGGAGCAATTAGACTTTGAAAATCATCTAACTATGAATTGTCATTTGCCAGCAAGCTATAGTTAGATCAAATTAAACCAAAAAATGCAGGGAATGATCTAAAAGAAGTCAAAGGCAGTGGGGTGGAATCTCCACTGCAGTTTGGAGCTGGATCCAAACCCCCCATGAGCAAGGACCACAAATTATAGGCATTTGGGAGCTGTAAGGGGACTAGACACTAAACATTTCTGCTAACCTAGGCAGAAATATTCCATTAGTTTAGTGATAACTGTGGAACTAATTATGTTCTCAATCCAATCCAAAAATGTCTCAGGTAACATGAAAAAAAATCCACTTAAGTCTCTACTGCTGACTCCAGCTTCTGTGCAAGAAGTAGGCTGGCCCTCACAACGGGCTCAAATCCTGAACAATTTGTCTCTGATACCATGTTAAAAATTCCCAACGGATTGTTAAAGTTTAAGTATCATCAGCAAAAAACAAAGCAGTCTTTCCAATGTATGTATTCCTGGCAAGGCCCCAAGATAAGCACTGAGACAAAGTAAGGCAGCACAAGGCAAAAACATGATCACAGAAGAGCTTGGGCCACCTAGTAAGTGTGATCCATGAGAATGGATGCCTTTCTAGGAGACATTCCATGTGGCCAGTTTTGCTCAGCAGCAATGGGGACCCCTTGAGAATGCTGCCATTTTTAGCACCCAGTGTCTAGTTAACACAATACTACATTTGAGGGTGCTTCAAATGCTGTGACAGGCAGCAGGGCAGAAGTGTTAATCTGAGTGAAGCTCTAATTCTGGCAAAGGTTTGGGTCAACATTATTCCTCTACACAAGAATATGAGTCTTAGTTTATTACCTCTCCTTGGTATTTAACCTTCTTGTTTCTTTGGGCAAAATTACCCATTCCCTGAGAAATACAAGGGGAAAGGTATACAAGGGGAAAGGAATACAAATTCACTTCTCATTTCATAGCAGAGGCTTTCATGAAGCTGATGCTTTTTCATAGTAAAAAAAGGATCATCTTTGTAAAAATGAAAAGAGATTCTTAGTGCTTTTGAAAATAGGATTAAACAATAGTCTCAGCACTTATTTGTCTGCGTAGGCATGTTTACAAGAAGTTTCTACATCATTTCCCATGCTACACGTCCATTGGTATCTACTTTAGGAGAGAGAATATCATTAGGACACCAAAGAGCACTCTTTGTGCTCTTTAGAGTCAGTTCCTAATCCTGACAGGCTTTTTGCATCCCTGCTGCCCTTTATTTTCCCATAAAGTAGGGCAGTGTTTTTATCTCCCTATGCTTGGGGATTTTACAAAAGGGAAAATGTGCAGTTTGTGTATGGACAGAAATGAGGAAGAGCAATTTCTGAGGGGTCTAACGCCCGGAGTGCACCAAGCCAAGCCATCCTGGAGGAGAAAGGAAGGCGCCTGGTTCAGTTGGAGTGATCTAAACCTGGAAGAGCTTTATGACTTTCTGAGTTCAAAAGAAGCCATCAGCTCTGTTTCTTCAGCATCCTTGTCCAGGTAATTCCAGGGGGATTACCCCGAGCGGGGTCTGCAGGGCAGCAGCGCTCTGCAGCGTACACCAAGGGAGCTCCTCTTTGCTTTAATCTGGGAAAGGCAGCCTGCCAGCAGCAATGCAAAACAGGGCCTTTTCTGAACCAGCTGACGATAAGAAACCCCCTAAAAGGTGGTGCTGGGCTCAGCGACAGCTCCTCCACTTGAGACAATGGAAGATCTTGCAGACAGGAGCACAAGACACATACCAAGGAGAGGGAAGCTGTTGGAAGCCAGGTAGTCTGTGGTCTAAGAGCGCTGTGTTCAGGCCAGCTCTGCTGAGGAGGGTCCTGCATGTGATGGCAGGAGACTGTGCCCGAGCAGCAGCTGTGCAGAGCCAGCATGAGGACCGGGAAGTGAAGGGCTCCCCTGAAGATACACCTGGCTGCACGGATGTAAAGCCTGCCAGGTGTCCGACAACTGTCCTTCCCTACCACAAAAACACATTGATTTGCCAGAAGGAGTCAGCAATAATGGAAATGTGTCACTTAGGCAGCTCCCCCCCACATATCCCTCACTCACAGTCTCCCTGTCGTGCTGCGGGAGTCTCTCACATCAGGAGTAACTTTGGGACTAACTCCAGTTCAGCTCCACAAACCAGCCCAGCCAGCTCTGCCACAGCACCTTTCCACGCCAGCCCTACAAAAAGGCATTTAGAGATTAGGAGAAATCACAAAATACAGGGGCCACTCCCGGCCCAGGAAGCTTGACTTAGTTGCGGATATGTTAGGTGTGCCCCTAACTCCACAGGCAGGGGCAAGAGTCATTCTGGAGAGGTTTCCTTGCCTCAGTGCTATGCAACAGCTCCAAAATCTGGAGTGGAAGTGCACAGGGGAGAAGAAAAGCTTTGGCACCAAGTCTCCTGTGAAGAGGACAGCCATAGACAACACTTAAGTTCATGGAAACTTGCACCACTTGACCTTACTGTGCTCTTAAAGTATATTTAATACCACAACAAGGCTCTCCAACTAGCCATATGGCTTGAATATCCTCTTATATATAACCATTAGTTCTACATGTAGAGGATAAAGCCCAGGTTCAGATGTGGTGGGAAGAGTTTCTCCCAGCAGCACCACCACACAGCACTGGACACTCCATTAAAACCACAGCAGAGCAGAAGAGTTTGCACTGCTGTAGTAAAATATGAATTCATTTCTCTCATAAAAACTTGTGGATTGCAGTCATTTTATGTTATTTTTGTCGGGAGGCCAAATAACACATGACTGGACAGAAATGTCAGTGATTTTTACAGCTGACACTAGATAACCTTGAGCTTGACAGCAAAAGGATCAATTCTTGCTATTCTCACAACCAGCTTCCTATCACAAACTTAAACTGCTTTTGGAACTTGATGCTCACACACTGGGATAAAACTCTCACCGTGTTTCAAACTCTTTTAAAAAGGAAGGCTTGATATCCACTATGTAACCTAAGTAGTGCTTCCAATTCATACAGAAATACAACGAAGTAAAAAATAGGATGATTCCCATCTCCATATTGGCTTAGCTATACTTGACTGCATTTGCTTTGCTATGCATCTAATTTCAGGCTTTACTGAGGAGGTTAATGAACACACAGCTAATAGTGCAGCCGGCTGAAGGACAGCACCATGTTCCGTGTTCCAGCCGAGCTTCTGGCAGAGCCTGATGCTCTCCTGTCCCTGAGGCACAGGAGGCTCAAGAAGGAAAGTCTGGAAAGTTTGCCTGTGGATGCCTGGTCTTCTACTAATCCCAAGAGTCATTCCCATGGCAACTTCCTTCTGCACAGGGAGAACTAGATGGAACGTGGATATCTCCCATCCTTTGGGATCCATTCAGATCCAACACAGAGAGTAGCTTATGCCCTGCTCATTCCCTCAGCCTCCCGGCTATCTTGGTGGAGCAATCTGTGAGGCATGTCAGCAAGAGAGACCCAAGAGGTTTGAAAGCTTGTCCTAGGTAATCTCGCTCCTTATTAACGGTAGACTTAGGCAGCTATCACCAGCGATTCATCTGTAGTTAAACCGGCAAACTAATTTACAACAAGGGATTTACCTGGGAAGGCAGGAAAATAATTTCATGCCTCATTGTCTTCCTGTGATCCCATTATCCCAACAGATGTTGCTTCCATTATCAGCCAAATATGAAATGGAGCTAAGGAGCAAGGAAGGGATCACTCCTGAACCTCTGCTTACATAAGGAGGGACACCTAGCCCAAGGCTAGTTTCTGTGCTAAATAGCATCTTCCTTCCCTCCTCAATCTGATTATCTGCATAGACTTGCAAGCAGGTCTGTCCTCTAAGGAAGTCAGAGAGACACCTCAGCTAGAGACGGATGTATGTGCACACAGTACCTACAGGAGGAAATTGCAACGATAAGAAGCCACAGTATGAAAGCCCTCGCTGTACAATCTCAAATGATAATCTCAACCAGTAACCCCTATCATAAAGGAGGGAAACGGGTTTAGGACAGGTAGAGAGGTGTATTAGTGGCAGAGAGTCTCTGTACCTGGCAATCCTGTGGTAGCAGAGAAAAAGAGCTCAGCCCCAAGCAGCTCATTGTTCCCGAGTCACCAAAGGCAAGCACATCTGACATAACAAGTGGATCCACCTCAACCAACAAGCTTGATGCAATTAAAACAAGAAGGTTGAGATTTTTCTGCTGCTTTAGGCCAAGTCTGTAGAGCTGCCTAGAGGTGCAGCAATTTATTCAGATGTTAAGAGAGGTTAGATATGAGCTCATCTGATCAAGGTCTCCATTCTTTTGTACTGTGCAAGCAGTTGAAGACAGAATGACCCGAGTGCTTGATATTTCACCCTAAAAGCAGCTAGGAAATGTCATATTTACAAGATGTCTTACGCAGATGTCTCTCTGAGCCCTGCATGAAGCATGAGCCTGGGGAAAAGGCAGGTGATAGTGTCAGGAGAAATCAGATTCGTTGTACTGGGGGGACTCCGCCAGCACTCCCAGTGGGACACGAGCCGGGGAAGAGGCAAGGCAGTTTGTCAGGGGGACATGAGCCGAACGGCACAGGGGAGGAAGCAAAGACACCTCTGTAGCCAGAGGACTACCCACCAGCTCAACATCAAAGGCTTGCTGCCGAGTGGAGGTGTGAGAGCTTTGCGCAGAAGGGATTGTCAAGATCTTTTTATAGACGGCGTCGGCATAAAGAGGTTTCACGCAGGTTTCTCCTCCTATACAGCTATACCTGTAGTTACCTAAGCATCATATAGTTATATCTATGACAGCACAATTTGTAAAATTGCCCCTTCTCTGGGTTTGCATGTTACTGGATTATTTGGAAACTAATAAAAGGCAAATCCACATTGGGAGCCTTTCCCTCCATGGGGCCTCTGCGGGGACAGTTGCCTCCCCCAGACTCTTCTCACATGACTTGGAGAATCTATGAGATTTGACAGAAATCAGTCAACAGGTTCCAGACTCCCCAGGGCAGAACGGATTGGTTTTGTGAGGATGCAAGACTCCTCTTTCTTTATAAAAATCACAGCGCCAGCAACTTAATAGACTCTCTGCCCTTTACATTCACATTACTATGGGCGATACAGAATAACATATACGTTAATACAACATAGTTTCAGGCATCAATTGCAGAGAATGTAGCACCTAACAACCTACTTTAAGAGACTACATACCCACAAAGCAGTTTGACACTCAAGTTATCTTCTAAAGGTTCTTAAGGCGAAGAATGGCGCAACCTTAAAATAGCTCACGAGCACTTTGCTCTGCATATTTTTTTTCCACTGCACCCAGATAGGCATCTCCTCGACAAGTATGTCACCGCTAGGAGAGCCCCGTATGCATGGAGGCCCGTTCACTTCTTTGCTTTGTGCTCTCCTGTCTCCCCTTACTGCTGCTGTAGCCTAAAGAGCTTGCAGCAAGTTTCTCCTGGAGCACAAGAACCTCTCCAAGGAGCCCATGGCCAAGTACGGTAGCTCCCGTGAGTGGTAACACCCCAGACACTCAGGTCTGTAGGCGCAAGACAAAAAGTCACACTTGCCACCCACCTCCACCTTAATCCACATTGGCATTAAAGATGACTAAGAACAATCCAACTGTCCTTTCCATTTTCAATGAGAAGGTTTTAGTCTTCAGTGTGGGCACAGTGGAGACACAGTATCAGAGCCTTTCAAGCGCAAGAGCCATTTCCACTATGAATCACAGTTTCCTGATTCATCAGCAGTAGGGTTTTCTGTCTAAATGGATTTAAAAAAGGGTGTCACAACTAACCTTTGATTTATTGCACCTCCCTAGTACAACTTCATCCAGCCAGCTTTCTAGCGTTCCCCTCACAACCCATTGCACAAAAGACTAGCCATAGCCACAGCAGATTGCCTCTACTTAGACCACGGCAATGGTTCAGGCAGTCTCCGAAGCAGTTCCTAACCCAGGGCTTTACGGCTCAGTTACACAACGTTACCTCCTAGGCCTTGGTGGCTGCAACGGGAAAGTCCCGCAGAATTCAGTAGAAATCTCAGAGCGTTGATCTGCAGCCTAAGGTGCGAACGTGACCCCCTTTCTGCAGCCATGGCAGTTTCTTCTGCCCAGCTCCCTTTACTTTCAGGCCTCCACAGATGTTACAAGTCAAATTTTACAGGCCATTTTCATCCTGAAGAGTTACATCAGCAAAACACCCAGATATATATTAGAAAGCAAACATCTTTTTTTAAGGTATGCATAGGGAGGACAACCTTGATCTTCATTTCAAACCTTCCTCTGCAGTTAGCCAGGCAGTTAGGATTTTTCCGAGATTGTTCTGTGACATTTCATACAAAATGCTGCCATAATAGTGCCAGTTCTGTGTGAACACTGAACTTCACTGTCAGTGGTACCTTGCAGGCAGGCACAGTGGTGCCTCATTTTTGATATAGTCCACAAGAGAAGCCCAACCTGACAGAGAAAAACAAGTTTTTTTGTGGTTCAACGGGCAGGGTGCTACAAAACCATCTCCAAATTAAAATATCAGACCTTAATCTGGAATGTTTTGAGCTTTAAAACTGTTTTCTGGACAGAGAGTGACTTTTCTGAAAAGACTTATCCAATTCCTTTGCCATCTCCAGTTTTCCATTTCCAAAAGCTTCCTCTAACCATGTTTTGCACATCTCTGACCTACAGGACAACTGTTTTTAACTTGCCTGAAGCTTAGGCAGGCTGACTGAAGGCTACAGACTATTTCTGCATAATAGTCTGAAAAAAAAACCCAACAATGAAGCAGAATAAACCTTGTAGGTCTTCCACCATCAGCAGCCATTTTTAGAAGTTTCTCCAAAGCAAGAAGTCAGATAAGACCCTGACAAGTTCTCACCTTATCTATGCAGGCTACTTCTTTCTGGGGGGAAAAAACCAAACACCTAATGGCCTTTGTGTGATGGCAGGATGGTTCTACAGACAGGTGGCCTAGTTATAATCATTAATTTTGGTATGAGTGTCACTGGGCCCTCAGTTTCCACATAAAAGAGAGAAGTCAGCACTCCAAACCACGTCAAACCACCACAGCTCTCAATTTCCTCGCGGGGGTGCCCTACCAGTACTGGTATTTCTCAGCTTCACCCAGGTGCCATCTGATAAGTGGTAATATTCCTTCCATGAGAGGATATTGCAGTTGGTGCCTTCAAGGCCTGGGTTATGGCACTGGGCTCATGACCAGCATCTAGGTGCTGCCAAGAAGCGATACTGCATCCCAGAAGCAGGATCCAAAGGAGGTCTCTGATCGACTCTGGCATTCTCCCAACTAATACATACCTAAGAATTAAGTATAATTTACAAGTGTTTAAAGCAATCCGGGGAAAGGCAAGTCTTTCAAAATCACCTAAAGGCCAATCTAAACAAAATCCCATCGACTTCTGCTAAGTGCCGCCTAAGGTGTTTCAGCAAGTCCTGCCCACAGAAGCCAAGCAACACAGGCCAGACTGGAATCCGCAGTTCAGCCTTCTGGTTTCTGCTTGTGAGCAGCTTTGATATTGCAGAGTATCATGCAAAGTCCTTCCCTTGTTTCTGATGCACCTCAGATCATCACCTCAGTCTTTCAAGGTTTGCACTGTTATAAACAAACTTGAGTTTCAAAGAGAAGCTCAGCAGCCGCCATTCCACTGCGGTTCCCAAACTTATCAAATTTGCAGTTGTTCAGCATAAAAGAGGTCATAAAAACCATCCATTTGCTGAGTTGGGTTGGCACTTTAAAGACACAAATGTGCAGCAAAGGGGCAGAAGGGGCAATTGAGGGGCAGAAATTCAACCTTCTGCAAACAGGCATTGAGGGGGAGCAAGCAACCTGCCCTTTACATTCGCTGCCACTTCTCCATAAAAAAAAACCCTGAATTCCAAGTCCCAGGACAAAAGCGTGAGGTAACTTTGATCTGCAATGCCCCTTGGATCCTATCAAAGTGGAAGGGACAGAAACCCCAGGTGTCGTTAGAGATAAAAACGCCAGGCTGCATTCTCAGAGGCAGATCTTCAGTCACATAAACCCTCACGTATAAGGTGGAGTATTTGCATTCACACGCTTCTCAGGAAAAGAAAACCAAATGCCACTTGTGTACTTACTTCGATAGACACCTGCAGACGAGGGGAAGACAGAGGTTTCCACAGAAAACCTCAGAGAGGCCTTGCGACATGTCCGCCCCGAGTCGGCACCGGCTGCGCAGCGGAGGGACTCGCTCAGGACCCGGGGTGAGGGAACTGGAGCACTCCGGAGCGCCCGGCTTTTCCCAGCGCCGGAGCGTGCAGCAGCGGCTCCACATCACAAGATGTCGTTGCTGTGCCGCTTTTATCCCTCCTGCCCGTCTCCAGAGCACTGAACAAGAGCTGGAGACACTAACGAGACTCGTAGACACAAAAGGAGCCCCCCATTCCTCACCTGGGTCACACGGAAACTTTTCCTGCCTGGACGTTTCAACAAGAAATGCACAGCAAGTGCTGAAAGACTGCTTGGATAGGACTCCTGGGCTCAGGCAGAGTCTAGAAATAATAATACTCCTTTTCCTATTCCTAAAAAGAACTTATTTCTATTAGCTGTGTGCTTGGCTGCTCGTACTCCTCCGCGTGAAGCTGGGGAGTTACCTCAGCTCTGGCCTATGAACCAGGGGAGCTGCCCCTGCCTTTAGTTTAACAGGACAGGCCTTGCTCCGGCACAGGCCAAAGCATTTGCTCTTCCCTCATGGTCTTGCCACCTATATGTGTTTGTGAGAAGCCCAATCCCACCAGTGTGCATCAACCCCGAAGGCTTTGCCAGGTTAACTAAGGCCTGCTAGGTGCTGGTTAGGCCACCATCCTAGATAGGATAACCTATGTCTAGGTAAAAACTAAGTTTTTCTATACAGTAAATCTCAAGACATAGGAGTTATATTTGGTGATGTTAAAATGGCCATGAATTCTGTCTGGGATGGAGTGATTTCAGGTGAAGTGCTGAGTCAAATCCAGACAGGTTTATGCAACCTCAAGGAAAAAGATAACGAGTCACCATTGCTCGGCAGTGACTGTACTTTTAAGATGTATTTTTTTTTTTTTCCTGGTTGTTTCATGTACTTCAGAACAAGAGCTGCATTGCTGAAACCAACACAGATCAAAAAACAGCTGGGATACCTACTACTCAAACTGATTTTTTTCTCCCTCCATAATGTTCATACCAGGATTTTGTTTAAAGAAGCATCTAGTAGATTGTATTTTCTACCCTGGGAAGATCTTTTGTGGCAGCTGCCCTAAAGCTCAGCAAAAAATTCTCATTAAATGAATTTCCACAGTGGAAAAATCCCATTTTGCTCTAGGAAGCTACCAGCTTTAACTCAGGCCAAGGAAGTTTTGCTGTGTGGGTCTATTCCATAATCTTTCAAATTGAGCCTGAGGACTGACCACATTGATTGCATTGGTCTTCTACCAAGTTCACACCAAGAAGTTTCAATCAGTTCTTTTAATGCTTGAGGGGACTTGTGTGACAGGGCATACAGAACCCTCCTTCAGTGCTTATATCTCCCTAAGGACTTTGGGCCTACGTGGGACAAGGTGAATATGGCAGAGAACAATGTGCTAATTCCTCCCCACCGGCAACTCCCCATCTTTGCTGGTCCTTGAGCAACAGCCTCTCCTCTGGTACTTGAGAGTTTCTTCCCACTTAATGACGTTTCTGTCTCATCTTCCTCTCCAGGGAAGTCTTGCTAAAAGAATTTAAAATACATAGATGAAAGAGAGCGACACACAGCACTCATCATCTGCTTTGGTGCTCCACCTGCTTGTGGTTCACACCGCACATGGCTGTGAGCTCCCAGCTGGGCATCTTTCTGACTCGGTGCTTGCAGGGCACCCAGTACAGTGGCTGGGTCTGACACGCTACCTTAATAAATAAATCTGAATATATTAGAACTTGAATATTCTTTCCATTACCTCAGGCACCTGCAAAGTGAGCTGCCCTGCCAAACCTCTTGTGGTGCCGGAGCTCACTTTGTTATAAAACTTGCTTTTACTTGGTGAATTAAATAGTGTGACACTTAACCACTTTCCGCTAGTTTCTGGGTCTCCAGTTCCCTTTATGGAGGAAAAGAAAGGCACTTTGCCTTCACACTTCCCTGAATCCCCACTGAAAGGAAATAAGCATGAATTCAGCATCCTTTTTTACAGCCCACCACAATCCTCAAGGCACTTTACATCCTCAACCTCCCTGGACAAATGGCATGATATAAACCAGATCATAATCCCATCCACGGCCCAGCATGACGAAAAAGCCAGAGCCCTTGCAGGCTTCGTATTGCATTGCTGGCAACAGCGCAGTCACCTCTGAAAGCTTTTTGGAAATAAATGAGTTTCCCACTCTTCTTTGCCAAAGCAAGAGGTCTGAGACACAGAGCAGCAGCACAAGCGCCTCTGCAAATCCAGCCAGGCTTGCCCAGTTAAACACAGGGGACCGTGGGACAGTCTTGGAGGTGTTTTTGCAAGTCTCACACCAGAATATGAAGTCACCCTTGTACTTGTGTTACTATCTTCAGATCAGAAGTCAGCACGTTCCCTCACCAGTTCCTATTAAAGGGTTTCGCTTTACTGTGCCTGGCAAACACAAATAAGCACTTGAGAGCTGAACTAGCTCAGAGAGCTTTAGCCTTTGGATTACTTACTAATGAACTCCCCATAGTCCAGCCATTTAATTTCATTAAATTGCTAAGACAGTTCCAGTTAAAGGCTTGGGTCAAGTGACATGCTGCTGTTTTTTCAAGACGACCTCATCAGGAAAAAGTGCATTCCTGTGCTTAAACAGACACCAATTTTATAAATACATGCATCATAGAGTAACCTAAGCAGACTATTTTTCTCTAGCATATAACTGGAGAGAAAAAAAACTGCCAAGAAAAAACCTGCCAAGAGTCACCTGGAGGCATAAGCAAGCATCATGCTTTGTTTTTTTGTGGATTTTTTTGCTTCTCAGGCCAGCAGCTCTCCACAGAACTTGCCTATGCAGCAATATTCTGTGCTCACCAGTTAATCACCTGCGTTTTCCTCTCCCCTTCCACACGCAGGGACTTCAATGCACAGAATGAGGATACTCTAATGCAGATACTGGCTCAGGGAAAGGTGCTGAAGCCTCTGACTAATTTCCCAGCTGAGAACAGGCACCATCACCTCTCCTTGCTTTGAAAGGGATCATTTGGCCTCTTCAGTCCATTAGTTCCATTCAATCCTATTTACAATGTACAGTTCAGACACGTTCTGCATTCGCCACCGCAAAATAATCCGTATATTTTATGTGATGGCCTGCAATCCACGACCACCAAATGAGTCCTCTCACTCCAGTCCCTTCAACCTTCTAGAAGCCCCCTTTCAGAGTCTTCTGCCATGGACAATGGGTATCCTCAGACCCATACCTAAAACATCTTTAAAATATCTTTTTTTACCTCTTTTTCTTGTGGGGTCTGATTCAAGGGCTGCTAAAGCACTTCTTGTTGACCTTGCAAGTTTTGAGCTCAGTCTATGACAATCTGTGCTATCAGCAATCTTTCAGCAAGCAAGCGGGGCCACAGACAACTGAGAGTGAAATTTAATTTACAGAATGGGTGACTGTCAGCATTAAGATCCTCCTCGCTGCATCGGAATTGGGTCTGTGAAGCACTCCAGCAGAAGCAGGAGCCTGCCTGCAGCACAGGCTAACCTTAACTGGGCAGGAGATCTTGAATCCACTTCCAGTTAATAATGTTAAAGGCTCCCATTTAACCTCCAGTCTTAGGACTATTTCCGAAATCGGATTCATTTCTTCTTGACCTTCTTTATTGACCATGACATTGCATCACCTTCCAGAGGGAAAGGGAGATGACAGATCCAGAATCGCCCTCTCTATCCCCCTCCTCATGAATGCATTTTCCTCATTCAGCTGGAAGGGCCTCTTGGACCACAGAGCCCATGAGATACAGCCTCACTTTGCTTGGATGATGTTCCACCTTGGCAGAGTTATCTGCTGCAGCCAACACAACTCCTAGATCCCAAAGCCAATAGCCATTAATGAAATTAACAGTGGGGAAACACAACCCAAAAGAGTGGCAGGGCTGTTAGCGTGACGGAGTCCAAAGGGCCAGGAGGGCTCGATGAGGCAGCTTGTCACCAGGAGCTCTGGGCCTCCACCATCCACAGAAGAAAGCTCTGAGCACTCCTATCAGCCCCATGAGCAACGCTCCCACCAGAAAAAATCCAGAAAAGGCAGTATTAGCCAGGTCTAACTCAGGGAACAGTTGACCACTAATCCTTCTGCCTTCAAGAGACCCCTTTCTATTAACAATGGTGAATCTGAAGACTAAACTAGGCACACTATCTTTAACAGTGCTTTAAAACATGAGTATAGAAAGGTAACCTTTGAAATAGTTTTATAGTTTTTCAGTTAGACTATTAAGAACGATCACTTCAAGCTGTGTACAACACAGTATCTCAGTATTTTGTAATGGGGAAAAAAAAAAAAGGTGATGTTCCCTGAAAGCCCTAGAAAAATCAGGGGATTCCTAGGGCATGTGAAATATAACACTAGCCCCACCACAGCCAAAAGAAGATCCCTTATTCTTAGCGCATAAAGATTGCTTTGTGAAAAATATTTATGGATTTCATGAAAAAAATGGGGTAGGGAGCTGTTCATAAGAACACAAAGCCCTTCCACAGCTGTGGAAATCCCAAACCTTAACAGCCCCTCCAAACCTCTGGGTGTTGTGCCACTGCCATCAAGAAAATCAGGTTTCTGGAGAATAACCAACCTTGCTCAGTTGTGCAATGCAGAAAGGCAGCAGCAGGTTTCGGGGTACCTCACAATCAGTCATTCACGTGGCCCCTTTTCCTTGGAGACTCTACATGTGTCCCCTTGTGCAGACATCATGGAAATTTCAGTGACTTTGCCTCAGTGCCAATATACTGTAGAACAGAGATACAAAAATATAGAGAACAGAGAAAATAAAGAACAGTCAAGAATAAACTGAGATTTAAGTGTCTTTCTGAAAGGTACACTCAGGCTCAGCCACAAGTTTCTTGGCTCCATGCAGGATCTGCATAGTGAAGTTTTATGTCCTGTGTTATGTAGGAGGTGAAACAAGTCAAACATAGCGTGTTCCTCTGGTTTAACAAGATATAATCTGTGTATAACTTTGTACCAGCATGGTCTGCTGTCAGTTGTGAGCAAATCCCTATGCATCTGCTGTCACGCCTCTCAGATGTGGATCTGTCCCTTCCAGTTATGCATTTAGTGCAACAAATGGAAATAGAAGTTCCCAAAAATGTCACGGCTGTTGCAGCTCCCTCTCAAAAGGGGAAAAAAAAGATCAATAGTTGGCTTTTAAAAAATGATTAAAGGTGAGATACAGAAGATGCTGCTGCTGTGTCCCACCCCAAGGCTTTGCCTATGCAGTGCTTGCTCTTGTGGGATATCACTGGAGATTTCAGCAACACTGCTTGAAAAGGATTTAGTACAAGGAGGAGAACAGACAGCACAGAAAACAATTTAGGCTGATCATCAGTTCAAAATACACTGTAAAAGTATGTTTGTGTAGAAAAATGGAGGAATTTGGAAGCTGCTGACAAAAGTTATTTAGACATGCAGACACTTTCATAAGGAGATAAAGACTGTATCTCTTTTAGCACAGCTAGAAAAGAGATAAATAGCCTAAGAGAGATATATACATGATCAGTATAGGGGAACTTGGCTACCTGCAATGAAGTAAAAAGCATCTATTGCTTTTCTCTCCTTTTCACTTCATAGATGGCAACTAATGCGTACATACAAACCACTATTTGTGTCCAAATTATATGTGTCCAGTACCCATATTTCTCAAGAATGTGAAATTTCAGGGAACCTGGCTATGTAGAACCCTTCTCAATGCCTTACCTTTACACAGTCATCTTTATCCTACTAGGGCAAGGAGGACAAGAATTGTTGATCCAAGTAGCTCCCACCTGAATCGAGTGCTTCAGGACAGCGAGATGTCTGGAAGAGGCACTTTAGGCAAGTGCAGCTGCAGAAGAACAAAAAGACAGAAAGCCCTCCAAAAATGCAAACAGCAAAGGTGCAAAGGGAACAGAATGGCACATGTTGACAGAGACACCAGCCAAACCTTGGCACACTACCTTTGCTGATCATCCAAGACAGCCAGCTGACTGGACAGACCTTTAGTCTGGCCTAATACAGCCATTTTCATGTTCACAAGTGCTCGTGCCCTAAGAATAGAAGGAAAAAAGTTGTGGCTTGGCCACACCAGTTTAACAGAACCATTTAAACAAGGTCTAGCAGGGGGATAAACATTTTCCCCATGAGATGCATCCCTCCAGCAAGCAGCTCCTGTCAGTGAGCTGCTAAAAGTCGTTGGCCCACTGTTCACCAGTCTGGGACTCGATTTAGTTCATTAAAAATATTTAATAGAATCTTAATGCCACTTAATTGTATTTGTTGCACTGGTTTTGCAATGATTTTTTTCTCTTGATTCACGACGATGGGATTAAGTGCTAATGTACTGCAGGCTGCTGAAATGTATAACCTGTGGTCGTGATTTTAAACACATGTAGAGGTGCTAATTGCATTCAGTTGACACAACTGCAGGCGGGAAGATCATTTTTCGCACCTTATCAGCACTGGTGAGGTGCTAACTGCATTCAGAAGACACCACTGCTGTTACAAAGGTAATTTCTTGCACTTCATCAGAGCTAACACATGCTTAGCAATGCGGCTAGCCAAAAATATCATACCATCAGAGTTAATGAGGTGCTTGCATGTTTTTAACAAATGGGAATTGTAAAGATTTTTCATCATTTACTATAAAGAGTAACAAATTCCTGCAAATATCACGTTTTTAAGTTGGTGGGTGCCCACCTTCATGCAATTTCTGAGCATGCTTTCTAGTGGATGGATGCCAAACCTGATGACGTGTAGTTGTCCATCAATGAGTTACAGGGAGCCTTGCAAGATGGTAGAGCAAATAAAACTGCTCTTCTGCAATACCAAAACCTGCATGGACAAATTTTGCTAGTATCCATCAAGCTTGGGGCTTTTTCAGTTGTGCTGATAAGTAGTACCCAAGCAAAGGGGATAACCTGGATGGTCAACCTGAGCTGTGGCCACAGTAAAGAGCACAGTGGAGATTTACCCAGGATGGATTCAGAAACTTCACAAGACACTATTTCAGGTCAAAAAGGAAAAAAAAAAAAAATCTCTTACCATGAAAATACCCACTTTCTGTACTTGCCTTGAGCAACACGCTAGTACAATGTTAACAAGAAGCAGAAGTTTTTAGTAACAGAAGCATGAATATTCCCCCACATTAGCTCCCCAATCCTTGAGCAAATAAAGCTAAGCTGAAGACACAAAGGTAGATTTGCAAAGCAAATTCATGCTCACACGCTGCTCCCGGGGAGAAGTGCTGGGAGTCTGACCGAGCAGAGCAAGCAACCAAGCAGAGCAGATTGACTCCAACTGAACAACATTGATCTGGGCTGTGTGTGTATATATATATATATATATATATATGTAAAAATAAAACAAAACACAGCTTACAGACCAAAAAAACTGCCAGGAAGAAGGAGAACTAAAAGGCCTATCTTTAAGCTGCATAACAGCAAAATACCTGGCTCATCAAACCTACCTTGCCCTGCATAAAATAATAGGACTGCATCACTAGTCCTAAATTAAACCCGCTTGGATGCAGCCCTGTGCCACGTGCTCTAGGTGACCCTGCGTGAGCAGGAGGGTTGGACTCGATGACCTCTGAGGTCCCTTCCAACCTTCGGCATTCTATGATTCTAAACTAATTCTGGGCTATCAAAACTTTTTTTTTTTCTTTTAATAATTGACCTACTGTGATTATAGTGCCCCAATTCACATAAATACCACAAAAAAAAAAAAAAAGCACATGGAATCAGAGCAGATTTACATGTGGAAAAGGGGAAGGAAAGATCCAGCATTTTACCAAAGCTCTGCAAGCTCTGTCCCAAGCTCTGCAAGAAAGATTGCTTTTAGGAGAAAAATGCAAAATTAAAGTTCTCCAAAGGGTTCTTCCCCCCCCCCCCCCCCCCCCCCCCCCCCCACTTCCCTGTGGGGAGATCCCTGCCATGGCAGCTGTCGTTAGCAGTTCCAGTGTTTCCTTCCACCAAGATATCTATTCTGTACACCCCTTGGCCTTGCATATTAAATCCTATGCAGAGGAAAACAAAGGTTTCCCTTAATAGATCTTTCAGTGCAGCCACGTTACCAAGTAGGTCACCATTTTGGGTCGTGTAGTACATTAAGGACATATGTTCTGTAACACAAGCCAGCATTACCCAAAGCAAGGTCAAAGAGGATGCACGTCACCCATTAGGGTGTCTTGGGTGGCAAAGCCCGTCTCGCCACCCTCCCGTTCAGATGCAGATGGAAAGACGTTGTCAGCCCAGGAAAGAGCAGGGAAGCTCCCTTCTGGGTCTACCCACATGAAGATATGTCTTACGGCTGCTCATTTCTTCAGCGCTGTGGGAGAAACTGTGCTTACAAGGAACCAGTGACTAATCAGCTCTGACAGCAAGAAAGCTTTCCTCATCTCCTGGAAAGAAAGGAAGCTCTTTTACTGGGCAATTTTCACCTCTCTTAGCATCCAAACCAAGAGGGACGCTTCAGTTCTGCCCTCTGAGTTGATACCACACTGGCCACCCAAGTGCCAGGAGAGCTGCATTCCCTTTGGAGCAGGTTTGCACTCCTGGGCCTATTGATGTCCCTGCACCATTAGAGAACTGGTATATTCTCTTGCTGGGGCAAGAAGCTCGAGTCCAGGAAACACACACCCAATTTCTGCCATTAACACAGGTGGGCTCTCCGTTTTCGGGACAGTCGCCTAGTTTGACTATGTTTCTTTCCTCAGCTGTAAAACAGGAATAAATCTATTATTTCCTTAATTATCTTCACCTGTTGCTTCCCTTTGTATCTATTCTTTACCTATTTATAGTTTAAAACACACATCAGGAAGGTTTCTGAAGCACTTGCACACTGCATGCCCAATCTGATCTCTTTGTGGCAATTAATCAGGCCATCGCAGGCACATCCATGTCCCTGACTTGGGGTCTGTCAGCATCTCTTAACACAACGAGCAACTAATAATGAGGGGGAAGTCAAGGAGACTACCTCGGGGGGAAAGGAGAAAAAAAAAAAAGAACCCAGCAGACTGCAAGACAAAATTTACTGCAATATGAAGGGATCACCATGGAAACCTCTTTATTTTACTTCAGCCCGTCTTTCTGTGCTGTCACTAACAATATCACCTTCTCATCACCTTCTTCCTAGCCATAAAGGGAGGATTCCCGACGAGGCTTGCAACCCTCGCTGCCCGGCCACCTGCCAAAGGGAGGCTTTTCTCCAGGAAAGCTGTTCTCCCAGTCACTCTCCTCGGCCCACTCACCCCACACAGACGATGGCACTGCCTGGCGGTCCCGGGCCTCTCCAGGGCCCCCTTTTGGGCTCTGGCCGGTCCAGGGTGAAGCCTCAGCAAGGGTCACTGCTCCTGGAGAAGCTCCATGTCCTTGTACAAATCCTCCACTCGAGGCAAACACAAAGTGCTCCAGGACCTGTTGCGCTTCCTGCTTCTAGACACAGAGCAGCTTCAAATTGCACGTTAAAATGAGAAGGGGTTCCATTTTTGACAAATAATCGTGACCTCCACTGCAGAGGGAGCTAAATAGGCCAGCCCTTTAGCCACTTAGTTATGTCACATCACCATTTATATTTACTGCTGCCGGTAAAAAGACTCCAGGACAACATCCTATTTGTTCAGGTACATTTCTAAAACGCTCAGTGGTTTGGGAAAAAGTCTACTTTGTCTGCAGGAAGCGAGACAGCTTTGTGAGGTCCTGTTTTCCTCTGTGGGTGCTCAGGAGTTTGCAAGATCACAGGCTTTTAAGCGGAGCACAAGCTGTGCTAGCCAAGGCTGTTTGCTTTGGAGGAGACGTCGGCCTTTCTCTCTTTGGCCCTGCAGAAGTATAAGCATCTATTTGCAAATGAACGTAGTGCCCAGCTGCCTAATGTCCCCCAGCTCTGTAAGGTGGACACTTAATGGCCACTTCCACTTTGCAGGACACCTACGTTCACCCACGCTAAGTGCCATTCTGTAGAGGTGTCTCCTGTAGCTCCAGTTTATTGCATTAGCCCTACGAAAGCTTGCACATCTCAGCGACCTGATTTGCCCCAGAAAACACAATTGCCTAGAGCAAGGATGGGTTCATCAGGAAGTGCAGCACTTGAGGAGCAAGAGGCCTTCATTAACTAGTGTCTCCATGCCTCGTACTGCAAAATTGCCTCACTTTTAATTACTCCATGGCAAGAAATGGCTTACAATATATCAGAGCAAGCAGAGTCCCCCCGAGAACTCGGTTACTGACAAAGCACTTGGATGAGTTCAAACAGCAGCAGCTTCCAAAGAAACTTTGTCTGGTCTTTCAGGCAAGGAAAATATTATCTGCAAACCCTGCAAGTTCTTCAGTAAGGACAAAGAAGGAGTGAGTTTACAACTAAGACATGGCCTAGGGCAGAATAGGCTGAAGGACAGAGCACATTCAGTGGCACGTCTACCCTAAACTATGCAGGGAAGTGGCCTAAAAAACCTACCAAACACAGTTACAGATGCACAGCCAGTGTCGGCATGCATACACACTAATCAAAACTCATAACCAACTAGAAGAATCGTTAAAGCTTCCTGAAATGCTCTGGAAAACCTACAGATTTTCAGTTAATTTATTATTTTCCCAAATAAAATGATAGTAGACACATTTAAATAAAACAAATCTGTAATTAAGCTTCCATTCTCCTGAACTTCACAGCTGATTGCCTCCTAAAGGACTATCCTCGCTAACAGTGCCCATAAAAACCCTAACTAAAGCAATAGCATCGGCAGATGGGCTAGCACGACTGCATACGTTGCAAAGATACTCATATCTCAGATGTACAGGAGGTGTTTCGGTCTGTATTTGCTAAATAGCAATTTAATAGCCAAACTTTTTATGATGGATCAGTCATCACCGTTTGCAAGAGAGAAACGTCCACCCACTGAATGAATAAATTTAGTCATCCTCATTCCCTATCAGCTCCTCCTCAGCCGAGTTACAGTGCACAACCTGGGGCAGTTTTAGGTCTGCTTTCTTCATCAGCTCCATTCTCAGCAGGAGCACCAGAAAAGCAGGAGGTTTCGGCCTCTCATCACCATGCACATGTCCCAGGGCCATGAGGGAAGCTGTGCTGGGGAGCTTGGCATGACCATGGGCTGTGGGAAAGGCCCAACCTTGGGACTAATGCAGAAAGGGGAGAGGAGGGAAGAGACAAATATAACAGAAAACAGTGAGATATTTGGAGGAACTCCTTAGATTTGCAACTTGTCTTCCACCACTGCTGCACGGTGGTTAAGACACTTGTCTTATTTCTGGTTTACTTAAAACACAAGATCTCCCACCCTAATTTGGCATTATGTCTAATAACAGCTAGAACACGCTGTTCTCAGTCAAGGCCATTGAGTACTTCAGTAGTGTAAATAATAAGAGCTCAAGTCTATTTTTGACATGCTGTTATTGCAGGGGAAGCTTAAGAGTCATTTTCCCTATGAAACAGTGCTAAATACTGTAGATAAAAGATGATAGTATCACACACAGCAAACATCTGTTGAAAGAGTTCCTACAGGCAAGTCTTACAAATTTGGCAGGCATAAGCTTATCAGAAGATCAGGTGGAATGCTTTCCACCAAAACCCTCTGTTAGTAAAATAAAGCATTCAGGACCAAAATATTATAAGCAAATCCTCTTTGACAAGAAGGCAAAACAAGCCTTCAGATATCTGACTGCTTTGCAAAACCTTCAAATTTCACTTTGCTTTGTTTGAGAAATTTCTCTTACGGAATTCTGTATTTTTATATGACTTTGATTTTTCCATATGTTACATTTAACCACAGTGTCACTGGAATCAAATACGTAACACAGGAACTACAGCAATGGAGGGCGGAAAAAAAGAATAAAAAATTCTGCAAAACAAGAGCAAATACAATTTTTCCAGAAGATATTGACATAAGTTTGGGTCAAAATATCTAGTAAAACCTTAAAAGAATTTCTCTTTGACTCTTCAGTTTAATATGTGCTAAATGATTTTCAAAACCATCAATCATTGTACAACATATATTTCAGTAATAGAAATCAGTTAGCAAGGAATAAAGTCATAGTATGCACTTACCTACGTATTTACTTATGCCGTGGATTTATAGTGCTGTAACTATAACCTTATTTTGCAATAGGTCTTTTCCTGTGCCAGTAGGAAGAGAAACTACCACCTCAGTAGTTCAGTGGGAAACAAGTTGAGGAAAAAATCTCCAATAAAACAATATCTCATAAAAACAAAACATAAAAAAAGGTCTTCAAGTCAGTGAAGATCACCTACATTCATGAACTCCTCACTCCTTTTAAGACGGAAAAATGGCAGGCATGTTGTTAAATATTTTATTTTAAAAATGTTTGTTAAATTATGCCACGCTGGTTAATCGTTACCAATACAGATATAAATATTAATAATTACCCTTCAATTATTTAACTAGTATCTCAATAATTAATGTGAATCTTAATATTTATTAATAATTTTATCACTTCTTTCCAGGTTTGCAGTTCTCCCATCTGTGTATGTTTACTGGGCAGAGCTACGGTAACAAGGCTGACCAGGAGCAATGCACTCGGGCAAGGGCAGGTGCCAAATACACAACCCCACATCATGTTCCCAGCTCCCAAACCATGGAAGTTTGCAGCGCTGCTCCGGGTTTTAAGAGCAAGAGCTGAGAGCAGCGGAGCTGCCTTCGTTCCTGGGACACGAGAGCTCCCTCCAATTCCTGCTGCTGCTTTCAGAAATCATCTTTGCGTTTCGCTAACAGGAAAACCTGTCTGAAACATTCCTGCAGCCTCATGCTAAAGGGTCACAGCCTCACACAAGAGTTGGCTTAGCAGTTTGGCAAGGAGCACAGAAACACCGCGTGCTCCAGTAGGACACGTCCTTACTCTTAGTCTTGACCCTGCTGCCTTCATCTGTTTGCTTCAGGGCCACTCCTGAGGTCACACAGCTGAAAGCTCTCCAAGGGAGCCAGGATGGAGAGGTTCCTGCAGGCCCCTTAATGGAAGGCTCTGTTCCAATACCTCCATCTCCCTCTCCTTATGCATTCCAGACATCACAGCGAGGATCAAAGTCTGCAAATTGGTAGCTTTCCCCCCCAAAGGTGAACCAACCAGTTTAGTTTCTCAGCTAAATTTATCTCAGGTAGTTGTTACAAGAGATGTGGACTACGAGGGGGAATTCTCTTGGCAAACTTCTCATACTTTTTTATAAGATGACAGAGGCAGATCTCCAAGCTCATTAGGATAAGGGGAGTGCAAGAAAAGCCAGCTACGTCCCACCTTCCTTCCAGATCTATCCTCTCCCACCTTCACACAGCCTTCCCATTCCTGCTTAGCAAACTCAGCAATCCAACACTCACCAAGCAGACCTAGACATTGCCTGGGAAATACACCTAAAGTTTAATAAGAGTGAAAACCAGTCATGAATTGTCCAGGCTATAACTACCTTTCACTTAGGAGATAATCATCTAATCGCCTCATCCATACTAACCACCACTCTACATGCACCCATCATATCTTCTCTCATAACCTGGTACATATCTAATTAGATGTGGAAAAAATAGCATTCAGCTTGCACTTAGCATTGATATTTGCAGTTTCTATTAACATGCTGTTTCTACTCTTTACCCAGGTTGCCTAAAATTGCTCTGTTTTCTCCTGCTGGCTGCAAGAGTTTACATACCTTAACATTTAGAGACTTTCTCTTACCTCTATCTTTAAACCATCACAGTCACACCCCTACCATGGAGGCCAGTGCGATGTGGTCTACATGTCCCTGCTTCAGCAACCAGGTTGGTCTAGATGATCTTTAGGGATCCCTTCCATCCTCAACCATTCTGTGTTGCTGTGCTATGCAGGTGCCTGTTATATCTCCCATTTGTTAATGCTCCTCACTTCGGTAGGCATCACCCCTCAGATTGCTCCATTTACCCGTAAGGTTCTCCAGATACCACGTTGGTCAGCACACACCAAAAAGCCCACCTCCAAGGGCTTTGCAGGCATCTTGAGATGAGTGTTGATAGCTCCCATCTTTCCTTGCAGCAGGCACAGACTACTGGAAAAAGAAGATAAAAAAATAAAAAAGACAGAAAGGAGAAATTGCACTGCACAACTAGGTGGGAAACATTCACTTAGAGGGCAGCAAAAGCATTAGAGAAGACAGATGGCATCTCATTAAATTTTGTCACTCGGAAGCTGTCCATCGAGTGAAAGATGGTCGGCCAGAGATCATCTATAGTCAACAACAAGCAATATGCCTCCTTAGGAGAAGGCTCCTGGCATCCTACAGAAGGCTAGCACAGGTGGGATAAACTAGCCTTAGGAGGTGCCTCTCCTTCTCTCTACATTGCTTACAGGAGCCTAAGTGTGTCCTTAGGTGACACACTGAAAGCTGCAGTCTCCACCAGATGAGGTGGAAAAGGAGGTTAGCAGATACACCCTTCGTATCAAGGGTGATGCATCTTTACAGGGTGCAGACCTTGCACCAAAAGAGTCTGGATCAACTTCAAATACATGTGAACACAGCATTACACTTACATAACTAAATGCATCATTTCTCTTCAAAGTCAACCCCATGCATTTTCATTACAAAAACTTGAAACAAAGATTTTCCTCACGCTGTAGAAGAGATGCAGGCTAAAGAAAAGACAACATTCCTCTCACAATGCTACCAGAAGAAGAAAGGCAGTTATGCTGGGTACAGTGAATGTGAGGAAGAGGAAGGAAGAGAACCAGCTATGATCTGGCTTTGGGATCCTGGAGATCAGCAGGACATTTTCATTAAGTTCACTTAGAGTAAATTCTCTTCTGCCTTTATAACTCTGCTGCTAAAGACCATGCAAAATCTGCACAGCAGAAGTTATATGACTGGAAATTTAATAATAATTAGTTGTCCGATATTTTTAAAGCTTACCCCATTTCTGTTGTAATTTAAAGAACAGATTATGCATTGGTTGGACATATACATGGTAGCCATGGAAAAAAGTCACATCTCTCCAATATGAACCTCATTTCACAGTTTTTATTGCGTCCTGATGTTATAACGATCACAACTAAACCGGGTAATCATTCATTAAACATGAGGCTAATTCCATGTCCTGCTATAATTATTATAGTTTCCTGAAAATATAACGTGTAACACAAGTACAATAAGAGCAAATTGAAATATTGCTTTTGGAAGGTTATTTATTACTACCTTCAGCTGTAAACATTTATAACTGAAATTTATTGGTCCATGGTCTCTTCATATAAATATTTTATGTTCAGCCTCAGGGATCTGCATCTTCTCATTTAAATGTCTCAGGCTTGGTGTCTGCACCAGCAAAATAATCTCAAGAAACAAAACTTGCTGTCCCACATTACTGGGCCATCACACTCTTAATCTAAGGCAGCATCATGTTCTGCATGCACCTATGCATAGAGAATATATAACCAACATAAGGTAACAAGCAAGTTCACTGCATTCCTCTGCTTTATAAATTGTTAGTGCATCACTTACAGCATCCTTACATGCAATGGGAGAGCACAGAGTTGGTCACTATTACAGCTTTTGTGGAAATAATTCTGCTGAGAAGTAGAATGGAGGAAAATACTTCAGATAACTAGAAAACAAAGAAAACCAACCAAACACACACACAAAAAGTAAACATCAACAAAGGAAGGGTTAGTGAGCAATGAATCTCTTCCAGCTCTTATTTCTGCTCCCCTGCCAATAACAAGAAGTTGGCCAAAAGAGCAACACAAGGATGAGCTAGATGATGGGAGGCAAGTTTAAGGCTTGCTCTTGTATGTCATCTTTACATGGAAGGCTCCAAGTCACCTAGACAAGGGACATGGAATCAGTAACAGAAACATTTCAGTATGAAAGTGAAACGGCTAATAGAGAGTTATATTTCTTGGAGAAGGGAGATGCAGAGGAAGCAGCTGATCCGAGTATAAATCCCTACACTGTAAAGGCATTGAGTCCGACCCCAGGGCCTCAGGATAATTAACAACATTCAACTCTCGAATGATACCAAGAGGGAAGAGCAGCTTTTGGGCTAGGAGCAGCCAGCAGCTTCAGCTGCTCAAATAAACTGATACTGTCCTGAGGTACCAACAGTTCCCACCTGGAGTGGTTCACACTGTGGCACCAAGAGGCATCCTCTGGTTGCCCATTTAATCCCCACCACTACATTACAACAAACCATTTGTGTTTCCATGGCATCATCCGGAGAAGCTGAAGGAAGTGGAGAATGAAGTAACTGAGGTAGGAACAAGAATAATGCATGCTTTTTAATGATAAATTACAACTTCTACTGCAGAGGACTGGAAGAGGGCCAACTGCTTATGAGTTTTTTCTAAAGGAGGTAATGGTTCTCCCAGGACTTCCAGGCCCTTCCTATACTACCAGGAAAAACAGAGATCCTGAAAAAGCTGCAGAGCCTCCTGAAGAAGATAACATGTGAAGGGTGAGCCCGCATCCACGAGGGAAAAATAGTCTGTCCCAAATACTAAGGAGCTACTGAAAGGGGAAACGAAGCAATGGGTGAAGACCAGTCAGGACCATGAGGACACACAAGCCTCTGCCCCTCTCTGGCGCCTGCTCATTCAGGGGCTTTCAGCTTGGTGTTGCTCTCATTGATACCAGTATAAATCAGGAATAAAACCAGAATAAAAAGTGCCTGAGCAATTACAATGGGGCTCCTTGTTTGCAAATAAATCCCCCATGCAATGAAAGGGAACCAAGTCCCCCCCAGCTGCTGCGTTGTTTTTCTCCCTGTGTTTAATTTTGTAGCTTCTGTTGAGCAGCCCTTTATCAGAGAATTTTTAACAGCCCCGGAGTGCTTGGTGCTACATCACTTATAGCCTGTAAGGGGTATTGATCTCTGCAGTTTATCCTATTAAGTGGCTCCTGTTGAGTGCCAGGAAGTCAACCGGGTTGAACAGCGTAGCCAATCTACAGAACTCAAGGAGAAACCATTGGGGCTGCTAGGAAAAGCGGGCCAGGGGGATTGCTTTCTCTGAGGGAGCTATAGTACATGCAATACTGTTAATATATGTTTGTATCCCCTTAAAATCATTTTATAGCCATAGCAAATGCCTCTGAACATTACATACATTTTAGAAGCAGTGGACAAACTAGCTAACTAGCAAGTGTGCTATAAATGTGGTAGTATAGCAAACAGCAGGACTCTAAATATCAGCTGTATTTCATAATTCATGAGTATTTTTTTCTAGTCATGCAATAATTAAAAATCAAATTTTTAAAGTTAAGCTATGATGAAACTAGAATTCCCTTCTAATTTTGTATATGCTAAATACCTCTTACCTGTTTAACCCAGTTCTACTCCCAGGAAGGGTGAACAACATCTAGATTGAGTCTGTATTTACTTCAAGGGCTTCTAAATGCAGCAATAGAGTTAAAACTGACGTTTTTTGTTTTACATCCAGCCAAGACTAGAAACTTCAGCTGGTTTGAGGTTGTCGCTTGCTGCACGATGGAGCTTTTTGTGGCAGTTTGCATATTGCCAAACCTTTCCCAGGCAGCTTCCCTGGTATAACTCAAATCCCTTGACTACTCATAAAAAGTCGTGCCCTGTAGTCTATATCAATAGCCCTGCAAGAAGAAGTAGCCCTGCTGCTGTCTGCGTTAAGGATAACAAACCCTTTAGATTGCCACTTCCCACCAGTTTCTGTTTGTAGCCCAGCAGAGGTTTGCAGGAAACAGACCCATGTCCTTCACCAAAAATCACAAACTCTCAGTCCTGACTGGGAAAATAAAAAGTTTGGCCCGTTTCATTTGTTTTTAGCATAAGTTATTTCCATTTTTTTTTTCAGCCTAAGTTATTTTGGGAATTTTCTTTTTGTTACCATGGGAAATGACAACACAGCAGGCGGCAGAGAAGAGGCACACTCCTTGGGGCTGAATGCCATGGTGGTGCCGAGCCCTGCTGGGCACACACTGCAGGGCTGGGGGTCTGGCCCAGGCTTACAGGGAGCAGGAGGAGCCTTTCTCCTTGTCTAGGTCCCAAACTACCTCCAGCTGCTTCTTCAGCAATTGGAGACACCTGGCAGCAACCAACTACAGCGCTGCCATGAAAAAATTCCAGCCAAACAACTCAAAAATCCTGATATGACCTTGGCAGTCCTTCCACAGACACATTTCCTTTGAAGAATATTAAATATTTCTGCTTCTTCCACTGCAAATGTATTTTTGCCCACATTTGGGGCAAAATGCTGCTGAAATGCATATTTATCAGAAGCCAGAACAGCAAGAAGGGGCTGGACAGCTGTGGACATCCCCCATTTATCAGAATGCACATACAGCCCCATAGCACCATCGCAGACACGCTCAAACTAAAATATTTCTCCTGTGCTATACGGATGAGCACACGGAGCCTTCTGCTTTCAGGATGTGCACTTAAACATCGCAGCTGAGCAGCCCCATCGGGCACCTCCACTATTACTGAACACAATCCATAAATCAAAACGTGAGGGTATTAAACAGGACTGAGATATGACTGCAGAGTGCCCAAGATCTAAGATCAATATTCATTTTACAAACCTCTCTAGAAGAGTTCCTTAATTAATTGTTGAAATTAAAGTCAAAATTGACCCCTCAATTTGTTCCTGCGACCCTTAAATCAATTTTCCTTTCTTTACAAATCATCATTTTGGGCCTGGCAAATAAAACAGCGTATTATTTTTTAATTATTTTCTCTGTAGACGCTGGGCCCACTCTCTGAATCCATTCTGCACAAGTCACAGGGCACAAAGCCAGCATCTCCCCTTTTAATCTAAAACTGGGGAAATATTTTCCCAATTACAAGTCAATATGGACAGTTTACCCAATTAGGCTGGCAGTGGCAGCACACACATGCTCCTCCATTGCCTCCTTCCTCCCCACAATGTGCAAGGGCTGGTCTACCCCACAGACACATTGGGGAGCTCCAGTGGGATGAGCTGCTATCCATGGAAAAGCTCCCAGCAAAGCTCATTTTCTCCCTTAAGTCTGATCACTAATTCTGCCTAGTAACGAAACCCAGATAAATAAGGAAAAATGCCTTTGAGTTTCTACAACCGTGGATTTCTAGGCAAGCTTTCTTTTCCATTTCTTCACCCAAGGCTTTAAAAACAGCAGGAACTTGCATCTAGACCTCCGGTTACTCACTGCAGCATAGATGGTTCCCCTGCTTTGTATTTACCCAATTGCCCTAAGCTCCACAGTCTTTGACCGAGTTTGTCCTCACACTGCAACCCAAGAGATAAGGAAGACGAGAAAAGAGGATTCAAGAGGGAAAGGATCTTACCTCCGTTGGAAATCCAAGTTAGTGCAACATCTAATGCTTCACTTCCCTAAGCCTGAAATGCTTCAGAACTCATCTCCTACTCTCCCCTCACATCTTTTCCTAACTTCCCTTACTTCTTTATTTGCTGGCACCTTTAAAACGTGTTAAAAACAGAATTAGATGAAGCTGGGAATTCTCATGGGGGGGTTAATTGACCTCACCTGGTACTTCAGTTTAGCTCCTCCCTACCTTGCTGTGGGAGACCAAGAACCCAAGGATCAACTGGAACCGGTTCTTAGTGACTGCATGTTATTCTGCAGACCCAAGATTGAATAAAACACCCTCTGCCTTTATAGTCCACTGTGAAAATTACTCGAGAGCCCCACTTACAGTGGATGAACAGCAAGAAGAGCAGCCTCCGCTGATGCCAAAATGATCTTCAATACCACTTGTAGCTGTGCCACATGCTCTTTCCTTGTCCAGAAATGGAGATTATGAATCCCCAAAAATCTGTAAAACCTATGATGAAAGACATGTAAGCCAAACACAAAGCATTCTTCTTTGAGGGACTTATAGCTGGCAGAAAGCTCAAAGCAAGGGATATTTCCTGGCTTCTTTAAACATTAAACAGCATCTACCTGTTTTGTTGCACTTCTTCACTATAAGGAAGAGAGTTAGCAAGTAAATGCACAGGTAACCCACCGAGTCAAATCTTAAAGACCCTGGTGGGGTGGACATGTGGGCTCTGAAGGCATCTAGAGATGTTGGCATGCATGAGGAAGGGACCTGATATGTGCCTAGGCACTACGAAGAGAGCCAGTGAAAATGTGCAGATATTATATCTGCATTTTTAACACCACACTACTGTGCAATTTTTTTAAATTGATAGCTCTGCACAAAATTCACAGATGAATACCATCTGCTGTAGTGATTTATTGCCCCCTGATTTTCTCAAGTTACTTAAAAAAAAAAAAACTTTTCTCATCTTACCTTTTTCTTATTTTATTTTTTTCTCTCTACAATAACATTTCCAATAGAATGTAATTGAGATTGGTATTTCCCTAACATGCCATTTTATCATAAGACAAACAGTGGTCTGTCACTAGACAGACCAAGAAGCAGCAGATGTATGGGATCTATTTAGTACCTCTGCAATTCAAGAGGCCTCTGGTCACCTACGCCGTTCTTTTTGCAATATTACAGAAGATGCTCCTAACAGGTCCTATGAAAAAAAAAAATGATGATGGCAATAAAGGATGCATTGTAATGCATATACAGAAGGGGAAAAATGTGTCGTACAAGCACCTACTTTTTAAATACCTGACTTGGAAAAACACAGCAGTAATCTTTTACTGTAACAGGATCAAGCATCTAAATGAGAAGTATCAATGAGCCTATGCCCTTAAAAGACCAAAGCACCTGGGCAGGTCTTGGCCATAACACATGAAGAGCATGAAGAGCATCAGACAGGTATCCTGGGGAATAAGCAAATAAATACACCCTAAACTGAGGTCTCTGGAGAGAGCTCCGAGGTCTCCTTAACCGGGGACACTTGCATCTATTCTTGATATGCAAACCCACTTATTTATTTATTTAAATAGTATTAAAATGACATAGTAAAATGAAGAGGAAACTGCAGCAGAATCATGTGTAATTTCTCCCTGTTTATACAGTTACCTTTATAGACAACCGAATCACCACTTTTCCCCTGCTGGGGGAAAAAGCATCCTTGTTGTTTAAATACATTAGAGCAAACAAAAGCCTGACAATAGATTGTTTGTTCTTTTACTAATATGAAAGTATAATTAAAAGTCATGTTAAAGTTGGAAGATCAAGAGAGTTTGTGCTAGATAACAAGCTAGGAACTGTCAAAACCATCAGGCCATTAAGAAACAAAATAATTCACACCCTAGTAATTGCTTTTATGTTCATTTTCATACAAATCCCAGGGCCGTGAGTCATTAGCCTGTACAAAAGCGCCTTGTTCGTCAGCCCTGAACACGCCGCGTTGCACTTTTACTTTCAGGGAGGATTTGTTATAGGTATCGTCCTCTCCACAGGGAAAGGAAAGCAGCCTGGTTTCCCGTGAGCTGCTCTGGAGCCAGGTATGGTCTGGGGCAGCTGCACCGATGTGTGAAATGGTGCTGAGGATGAGCTGCACACATTGACTAGAGTGAGGATCAGACGATCTGCAAAGTTTTGCTTCTTTTGCCTGAAACTGGTGTTTTGAGTAGGAGGAGGAAGCAGAGCAAGGGTTGCCTCTCAAACCAGATTACTGGCAGTGTTTCCGACTTCTCAGCGTGTCCCTGCTGATCGCGTTTGCTTAATGCTGGAGATAAGTGTGCTTAAAACGAGAGGGCAGACTTCGGAGCCCGGGAATGCAGGAAATGCATCGCTGCCACGCTCCCGGTACGTTGCTCAGCCACTAGATGCCCCTGCAAGCCGTGCAGCCGCCCGGCACCGCGGGCTCTTGGGCGCGCACGAGAAGCAAAGCTGGGGCTCACGGCGAGCACAAGGCGCATCTCCCTTTACTGGGGGTTCTGACTCTTACGTGCTACCTTTTTAAACGGTCTTGCTGTGTTGTAACAGGGGGCACGGGCCAGCTGTGTGGGGGGCTTTCATAAACCATCCCAAAAGCTTAATTGCACTCAGCTTTCCCTAGTGCTGGTCCTTGGGATCCTGCACATGTGGAGGCACCTCTTCTTCTTCCCCAGCCACTTTGCCCGGTTGCAACACTGGGATATGAAGAGGCAGACGGCGCTGGAAAGAAGAGCCTGTAAGCTGTTACCCCCAGGGCTGCAAAGGCCAAGGAGCTCTGTAAAAAGACTCCGGGTATCACTTACTAACTATACGGCAGCGACTATGTAGGGCTGGCTCGTTTCAAGGCCGGGGCGGGAAGTGTCCGCGACTAATTCCGACCGTGGCCGGCCTGCCTGAGCGCTCGCTTGGGGCAGATCCTGCCCGATAAGGGCTGGGAGGCTCCTCGGCGACGGCAGAGGCTGGATTAGGGCCCCAGGGATGGGCTGTTACCATGGGAAGCAGGAATCCAGCTCTGCTAGTGCACTGGGTGGCCGTGGACACACATGCAGGCACCTCAACAGGAACCTCCGTAACTCTGCAAGGAAACTTTCCACGTAGCGTGGGTAATTCCCAAATTTCGGGAAGCAGGACAAGCACCACGAAGCCTGGGAGATTCCTCTCCAAAAGGCCTCCCAGGCTGGGATTTTGGTGCACTCAGCTGGGCTGCTGCGATCCCACATAGACCGGCGTCACTCAGAACCTGCCTCTGGTGACAGGAACCGACCCCACTGGAAACTGGAGGAAGAGGCATCTCCCGGCAGCCAGTGCTGATGGGCGAGTTTTGCTTTAGCAGAATTTTCCACAGGAGAAAAATATTTTTCAGTGAAATATTTCAGCTGAGCAGCGAAATATCATGACTCAAAATAATATCACCACACTTCAGCTTTTTCTTACTTAAGCCTTTTTTTTTTTTCCACTGGAATTTGTAAGAGTTTGAAAGCAAAGGGCTTCAAGCCATATACCTTCTTAGTCAGCGTGCATGGAAGCTGCAGGCAGGAGCCGAGCTTGGCCCATAAAGGGGAATGGAAGCATAAGGCACTAGAACAACACAATTCCTGTGAGACACAATAATGTCATTTAGCAAAAAAAAATACTTTGGTTTTAAGCCAGGGCAGCTTGGATGTCAGTACTACCACATCTAAATACCAAGATTTGGGGTGGAAAGCAGATGTGTACATGAAAAAAAAAAAAAAAAAAAAAAAAAAAAGGTTGGTTTTAGTCAAAAACCTGATTTTGCATCAGAGGAAAATTAAAGGTTGCATCAGAGATTTGACGCACTGCAGCTCTGTGAAATCTCAACCTCTCTGCAACTTTACCATGCACCCAAGCAGGGTCAGGATCCATCCTTAGCGATGTTAGACCCTGCACAGCGCTCACTGCGAGCGTGTCATAGACAGTGCTTAAACCTCCCGTTCACACTCTGCTTGTCATGCAACAGCAACACCCCAACAAAACCATTTCATTATAGTAGCTACAATTAGGAACGGCACCTTTGCTCAGACTGCTCAAGAAAAGGCCATGCTGGCCTCAAATGAGGCCCCACAATTTTCAGTCTTTGACCTGTGCTTACCTAGGTTATACTCACTCGTAATAGTAAACTGTGGGTACATATGCAAGCTACACCTATCTATATACTATATATATGTTAAATATGACCATTTGCAGACTTGCCCATGCTTGACATATGCAAACACTCTCCAGCCTGAAGTTGCTGTGCTTCAGCAAATGCACCACGCAACGCCAAGAGCAAAGCACTGCCCATTGCAGGATCCCAAAGTCCTGGGCTCAAACTTGCTCGGATCCAGGTAGCTTAAAGCTGGGAGGCCACGTGAGGGCAGCTCTGCCTGCAAAAGCCCATGCGAATACATCAAAATCCGTTATATCTGGCTTGGAGGACAACCTTCCTTTAAGTACAGCCTTGACTTAAGTGATAATCAGTTAAAGCTCTTATATTAATGTTTTGAAAATTGTCAAGCCGATAAGAATGTGGAGAGAAGGCAGACAGAGATCAGCCCCAGCTGATGAGAAAATTGAGGTGTGCTTTTTTGGAGCACTCATCCACAGGCACCTCAGGTGTTAAAGCAACTTGTTCATGGCCACCAGCTCTACTGTACAGCCATGTGTCCATATGCATCCTTTGGTCTAGGCCTTGTGTCTAGGACCTCTCTGAGGTGGGCCTAAAACTCTGGGTCTTTACCCACACTGTGGTAGATCAACAGAAGCTCACAAGTCAAGTATGAGGTGTGCCCTTTTCACTTGAATTATTCCACTTAAGTGCTGCAAAAGGAGGGCACACCTATTTCCATGAGTCACCAGGGGGAGAACTAATTGCAGGTATGGCCTAGCTGAGCTCAAGCTGCATATCCAAGCTCTGGCCCTGAGCTTTGAGCATTCAGGAAGAGCAGCACAACATAGCAGAGGAGAGATATCCATTACTGAGAAAGAGTGATAAAGACTCTCCAATAGCTAAGGATGCAGCTGATATGTTATTAAATGACAGATCTGGCTTAAAACTTTAAAAAAAAATAATAAAAAAGCGCCATTGTACTTCCCTGTTCTACGGAAATTTCACTGGAACACATGCCCTGAAATGTTTAAGGAGATTGCTGCGCAGAGATAGTCTGTGCTTTCCTACTTGTGCACCTACTTGTGTCCTACTTCTGCAGTCACACAAAGTCTGTCAGAAATCGTGAATAATTTTTGATAAGGAAACAGTTACCCTTGGTGAGCCAGCCCTCTTCCTTGCTGTGGCCTCGCAGGCAGCTCTGTGGACAGTCACTGTTGGACTGGCTATGAACAAAAACAAACATTATGCCACAGAGCGTATCATACTTAAAGCTTGCACCCTGAGAGCAAAATATATTTCTCTGTGTATTTATGGATACCTGCTAAAAGTGAAAAGTACTAAATCATTTTATAGCGTTTAACCAGCAGTAAATTTGGAGGAGTGACAAACTTTGTATTTGCTGAAGCAGAGCACACGTAAGCACGGGCTCCAACCAGTGTAGCAGAGAGAGAGCAGAGCTGATACCCACCATTCAGCAAACCAGCTGGCTTTGAATGACACGCACACACAAAAATGCAAGGAAAGTGTGGCAGCTGCTCAAGAAACCAACGGTGGGTAGAGAGGATCTATGTAATGAATAATAATGTCTTCTGCTGTGCTCAGGGTGACAGACTGTTTGGATGCACAGTTCACGTGCTCCTCCCAGGGCAGCAGCCATCAACACGGATACGGGCTGTGTGCGTCTTCCTTGGCCCTTGAGGAGAGTTGCAGTGGGTCTCCTCCTTCCCCGTCCCCGTGGATGAGGCTTTCAAGGATAAATCAGGGACAGGATTCCCCTGCCTACTTCCATCATAAGCGGCACAGGAATGCAGGCAGTGTTCGATGCTGCAGGAACCTGGGAAATCCCTCCTTTTCAGCAAATTCTTTCCTATTTGTAGTTTTTCAGCATGCCCAAGCTTACAAGCGTGCTTTGCTGAGCGCAGACAGATTTTGCAGCATTTATTTGGCATCAGAGACTCTGCTCCTCTCCGTTTCTGTGCTCTTTCAACGCTTCAGACCACGGATGATCCATCAGCGTGCAGGTTTCCAGACAATTGAAGCACATCCTTAAGTGCTCAGGTATTGCCACAGACTTTGACGGTGCACATTGCACTGCTGGGATGGTCCAGGACTGCAAAAGGTAAATACAACTGACAACGTAATTGATGTGGATTTTTTATTTTTTCCAAGCAGGTAAAGAGAGTTTTGTTTGTCTGGCTTTGAGTGTCAGATTGCTGGAGCTCATTTTATAGGTGCATTATCAAATTCCTTTCCTTCAGGTAAGAGGGTGCAACCAAATCGCGGCTAAGAGGATTAACGAAAATGGATGGCACCTAAGTCTGAATCCAGTTCAGATGGGAGCAAACAAAATATTAATCATCTAATGACCAGATTTCCATAAGGGACTCGCTATTTTCACAAGAGAAGCCAGAAGCTGGTGCCAGGTGCCATCAGTACCCCTTATGACTCACCCTGTGGTGAAGCTGAAGGAAGATGCTGGTTTGCTATGTTCTCACTCAACAAACAGCAACCTTACAACAGCAAGGAAAGGCAGGAAGAACTCACCTGTCATTCAAGATCTCTTAATATGAGGATTAAGAGCGGGTGTCTGCAGCTGGGAACATGCTGTTTTTCTTGGAGTACCAAGTGGGAAGGAAGGCCTGAATGGATGGGGTGATGGGATGGGGCCCAGGAGCCCTGTTCTACCTGTGGTCTATTGTGTAATGTGAGTGAATCACTTTTTCTTTGAAAACTGGGTCAAATTCCCCCATACCTCAATGGATGACATCTAATCCGGACCACAGGGAGCCCTGATACCATGGTGATGCAAATGGTACAAAATACAGAGCAGGAGGAGGACTTGAGGTAAACAGACCAAGGACTTGGTCCAAAGTTCCACACTTGCGGAAAACACTGAGAAGGGGCAGTGAAGAAGCAGCAAAATTGTCAACTGATATTAACCAGTACTAGTCCTGTGGTGGTTAGACAATTTGACCCATGATTAGACAGCTAGATGGGGAGGCAGGAAAAGAAAAAAGCGGAATAACCACGATTTTAAGGTGGTAAAACCCTGTGTCCTTGAGGCATTATCTTTTTGTAGAAGGAGGAAGACTAGCCAGAGGCAGCTGGCACAGGCGCTTGCATCTGCAGTCTGAAAGGGAGAGGGCTGTGGATGAGGAAGGAGATGTTAATTTGCTCTGAGGCCAGCAGAGACCAACCCATGAGGTACTGGGCTGGTCTTCTAAGGGATTAACAGGTCCTCGCCCCTTTGGGAATTCTCTGTGCTGTTTTTGTTGTTGTCATCCAACAAAGGTGCGGCGCTGGAGAGGTCACAGGAGGGGTGAGCAACGTGTTAACTGCTCCACTTGCCCCAGGATGGAGCAACCCACAGCGGTCAAACCAGGTGAGTCACAAGAAGGAAAAAATAACAGGGAAGACTCTGCTGCAGCGCAGGAACTTGTATCAGAGCTTCCCCATCAGCAGTTAGCTTAATATAATCAGGGCTCAATTTTGACTTGGTGACCTTTACTTGAACAGGACTCCATTTTGATAGCTACAGACTTTTATACATCTGCTTTGATTTCAGGAGAACACATCACGAGAAAAGAGTGTGAGCTCTTCTTCAAAGAACTAGTCTGCCCTGTGGATTTGCAGGGGGTGGAGATCCCCACTGCTCTTGCAGGGCCTGGAAGCAGGTTCTGCTCTTCCCCAACAGAGCTGAGCTGAGGAACACACGGTGTTCACACCTGTGCTTCAGCAGTGGCTGCAGGAAACAGCGATCTCCTCCACTGGCAGTACTGAGGAGGAAGAGGAGTAATTTCTCAACCTCCTGCCCAAAGAATTTGAAAGTGAATTACAGTGATAATGGGGCCAAACTCTTTTTGTAATGGCAGACAGAGGTAATGCTCACATATTATGGCTTATGAGGTTCAGATTGGACTTAGAAAGTTCTCCCTCAGGAGGACAGGACAGCCCTGGAATAGGTGCACAGAGAGCTGTTAGGAACTCCATCCACAGTGGTTATCAAGCCATGGCTGACCTCATCTGGTGCTGGTGACAGTCCTGCTCCAAGCCAGAGGTTGCACTGAAGAACTGCAGTGGTCCAGGTTGCACTGGAGGGCTGAAGTGGTCCATTCCCATGGGCATTTCTGGGAGACCCTGCAGGAAAGAACAAAGCAGAGGTCAGGGCAATAAAGAATTAGATGTTCATATTCCAGGCATTTTGAGCATCAAGGTGGCATTTGGTGCAAGAGATCTCACCAGGAAACAGGGGGAACAACTTGCTCCAAAGCACAAGATGACAATCCACTCTCTACTGCCTTGCTGCTCCCATGTATGTTTTAGATAATGCTGCTTTTGTTACTTCTAAAGATGCTCTTGTATTGATGTCACCAAAAAGCCACGCTTGAAGCCTTCACATGACAGGAAAAGAATGATTTTTCGGTATTAAATAAACAATACATGTAGCAGCTAGTGCCTGGGCACATGCTTGGTTCTTAGCAGCTCTGAGGATGCCACTGGAAATGACTGTGGGATTTATAAGGGCACATCAAATTGATTTGGATCTGTCCAAACCTAATACCTTGAGCTCCATCTGCGTCTCTAATATCCCTGTGAGAGGAGTACAGGGAAGAACAAACACAAGCAGGGAACAGGATTTTCCTTGCCTTATCCCCATCAACTATGTTTATTCAAACAAGGTGGGTGGAACCAGAGCTATGCATGGGTGATACTAAAAGAAACTGATGTATGAGCCTGAATACTTCACACCAGCACATTTACTCAGGTACATTTCCTTGCCGTGCAAAAGCCAGTGGAATCCATGCAGGTTACACAAAGTAAACACCTCATTTCTTCTGCAAGATTTTGCTCATGGTCAGGGCTTTACTCTGGCTTTTATAATTTAGCCTTTTTTTTTTTTTTTCTCTTTTTTTTTTTTCCCTTGATTGCTAGTTACTTCTTCCTTATTCCTTCCGTATTCCCAACAGTAGATTTACCTACTTGGCATCTTCCTCAATAACTGGTATGGTATGGGGATCGCTTTAGCTTTTTTTTCTAGAAGCTGCTGTCCAAGTCCCAGCCTGAAGTTTCAGCCCTTCATTTTCAGCTCCTTCCCCAGGAGCAGTGGGAACTGGTGCATTATCTCACCCTCTTCTAATCTGTTCTCCCACTACTTGCTCAGTTTCGGTGCAGTTTAGGAGGTAGATACCTTTCCACGCTGTTGATACAATTCATCTTGGTAGAATTTAAAGAAATTCTGCCAAGAACTGAGCCATGCACAAAGCCTCCCTGCTATCCCTTCGCTGTCTATGAAGCAGGTCTTTGGACCACCTCAAATGCCTGAAACATGCCCCAACTCACCTGGAGTCAGGTTGAAACCATGTTCCAAACAGCACTGGCCAGACGTGGTACTTGCAGTAAAGAGCAGATGGCCCCAATGTCCCGACTGCAGCACTGTTAGAAAGAGGATCCAGGGCTATTTAGGACTTTTTAGGGCACTGGGGCCAAGCCATGCCTTTCAGACCTTAGGTCAAGGGGCTGTCACGCAGCACCAAGCCAGACACAAACCTTCCTAACCCAGAATGACTTTCCTGGAATAGTTTGCAGGCACATGGGAGACATTTGGCCATCGGGAGTCACAAAACATTGCTGCAGCACAGCCCAAGAATACTTCAGCGGGAGCACGCGCCGCCAAGGCATGTCTTCCCCCCTCCTGAGCAACCTTCCTCCCACCGACACCACCACACAGCTTCGCAGTCAGATGCACACCGAGATATCAGAGATCCAGGACCAGAGTGGATGAAGAGTTTGGAAACATGTCCTCAGTGAGTAAACACTTTTTTTTTTTCTCCCCTTAAAACAAAACCAGACCTAAAACAACAACAAAACAATTTATTCACACTCTTAGGAAGATGCTAATTAAAGTTTTCTTTAAAATACTAGCAGACATGAGTGTGGGCTGTAACAGGAACATACTGTGAAGTGACAGGTCTGCAATAATCCCATGCCTCAGCCAATTCTAATTCATTCCGATCACACACAAGTCCGAAATCCTGGGAGGTTCTGGGAGCAAAAGCATGTGCACTTGTAGGAGGTGCAAGAAGTGGCTCAGGAGCTCCGGAGGTGTGATAGTGAGAACAGGTGTGAGAGCAAGGGTTAATAAAAAGGAGGGCTGGGAAAGGGCTCTGCAAGCAGAAGGGAAGCTCTCGCCGCTCCTCATGCCGCTCGCCACGGCTCTCGTTTGTTGGCTGCTTTAGGAAAGGCACCTCTTTCAAGGGGGAGCACGTCCCCGTAGCCACTGCATCCACACTGCTCCATCGTGCGGAGCTGGAAGGGGCTGTGGGAAGGATATAAGTGGTGCAGGAAGCTCTGCTGGGCTGGCAGGCAGCTGTTTTGCCTCCAGAGAGGTGGGCATGCTATCCTAGTGCCAGTGGAAACAGCTCCGAGCTCGCAAGAGCTGAAAAGGCGCTTGCTCCATGAAACATGACATGAGCTTGGAATCACAAGATGGGGAAGGAAGGTTCCGCGTCTCCTTTCTCAAGGTTTCCAAAGAATTGCATGCATTTAGAAACATTCCCCCATTCTTACCAAGACCAATGAACAGAAGAGGTCTAGGTGCATCTCAGCAGGGATTTAGAGTGCCTGGGTGAGTGGCCAAGCAGGAGGACACCTGCAACCAGTGCAAAAGCTAGGCTGGAACTGTAGCTAGAATTTCAACCATCGGAGTAAGGCCTGCACTTTCCAACAAAATTAGAAGCCCTCTGCACTGGGCCAGGCATTAGGCAAAATGCCAAACACGGACAGAATGGCAGGAAAAACCATGAGAACTAGTGATTCCGCAGTTAAAATTAGTTTGCTCTGGTCATGTACCTTGCAACCAGTTCCATGTATGCCAGAGCAACAGTGAGGCATTGTGGCCTGGCTAGGTGCAGGGTGCTGAGGGAACTGGAACGGTTTAGTGCTAGCTTAGTTAAACTTACCCATGTTGCAGTGACAGTGCTGTTCACATTCTGCAAGTGACCTCCTCCAGCAAGACTGCTGCAATGTTTTAATCTGAAGCCAGGTGACCCATACTGCTGTCAGAGCTACCTGCCACCCTGGAAAGGTGTCTGGTTTTGGTGCACGCCACATTCACGTGCAGACGAAAGCACCTCCCGAGTCCCTGCATGGATAAAAATTAGCATTAACACATCTGACTTCTGGGCATGTTTTAGCAAGCCAAGCACCAAGCCCAGGTCCCATCAGTTCTCAGGCAGAGCTGAAGCCCAAGAGAGATCACCTCCCATTTGCAAAGGACCAACCGAGTCTGCTGAAATCACAGAAACACACCTGAAAAGCTATGCACTGCAAAGGGCAAATATTTATATGGTTCCCAGGCAGTGCAGGGGGACAGTAAAAACTCAGTACAAATCTGCCAGCTCTGAGAGCAGCTTGGAGATTGCTATTACTTCAGATACATAGTACTGCTCCAGTCCTGCATCTATTCACTGGGGACAGCAACAGGGAGAAACAAACTAGATGTCACAGGAAATCTCACCTGTTTCTTGCAGCCAGAATTATTTAGTTTTATTCCATTTCTTTTTTCTTTCCTGGTCCAAACATGCCCTGAGAAGGTATTTCAGGAGTAGAATTTCACTGGAATTCCACCTGCGCTTACTGCAGCACTTCTCTCCTAGACAGGCTTTAATTAGACGGGGCCAATAAACCATATGTCAAATGGGTGATTTCACTTTTAATTACATTTTCCAAAGCACAATGAATAGTTCCATTAAGATGACCACGAGCAGCCAGGCCCCCTTTGAGGAAGCCTGGTGTGGTGTCACTTTGAAGGCCTGTCCCAGCCGCAGCAGATCTGCGGAGCGCAGGTTGCTCCTCGCAACCTTCTGCCAAGTCCAAGCTACTCATGAACATGATTCCCCTCCACGGCTTGGTGCACATGGCACTTTGTTTCTGATGGGGCTGCTCCTCCTTTAACCCCTAGAATATTGCCTGGGGTGCAGAGGATGAAGGAGGACACTCATGGCATTAAAACAGCATAAGATTCGAGGTGGAAATCTTAGGAAACATAGTCCTATTTCAATGAGGCTCCTGATTTCTTCACCTGGGGAAACCATACCCTTTCTGCAAGCTTGAGGGTGCAATCTGCCATCACACTATGGGGTTATTCAGTGTCTTTCACCCCCTCCATGACTCCAGAGCCTTGCACCCAATGTGACGTTCCGTGATGGGGCACTACCTCAGGGCAGCAGTCGCATTCACATGGCACTAAATTCAACCCCAGCCTTGGCAGGTACCACAAGTAATGAGAAGGAGGGGCATAGGACTACCAAGAACCATTTTCACTCAAAGACTTTGACCCAAAATGTTATTTTTTGCTCCTCAGAGAAGTTATGTCTTCTGCAGTATAACCTTGAAGGGACAAATACGAGCTTGCTCCTACCAGCCTAGCCCAGCTGGCTGTAATTAAGTTCATGCCCCTGTGATGCTGCAAAGCTCTCCTAGGCCCTTCATTGATAAGCAAAGTTTCATTCATGTTTTTTTCTAGCCTGTGAAATCCCCATTATTTCCAGAGAGATTAATGCCACTATATCCTGAAAACTAACCTGACAGATGGGAAGCAATATAATGAAGGGGACTGACTTCTTACAGAATCTCAAGATTTCTCCTTGGGCCTCAGAAGAGTTGGAAAACAAGGTCAGTATAAATAATTTTGCATCCCAAAGCTGTTTAATGAAAACATTCATGTGTTTACCAGCCTGCTGCCTAGCCGTGCTCTTTGTGACATCTCTCTAATTGGAGAGCAAGAACTTCAGTATAGCTACTTTATCCTGATCAGGATTTCTGGCCAGAAATCTAGGTCAGATTGAATTTCTCATTTGCTGGAATTTGACTTTTTCCACATTAAGAGTCTCCTCTCCAAGCGCTTGCATTTGAAAATAAATATTAGTAGTTAATGCCAAGTGTGAACCATAACCCCCCGGGGGAATTCTTCTTAAAGGCTTAGATGTGTATCAAGCACACATTCATGCCTGCACTTCTCACACACTGTCACCTAGAGACGCCGGGCGACCCCTTTGCATTTCTGTCACGAGAGGCGGGAGCTCAGCGGTAATAACTGCGCTCCTCAGCCTGGGACGCAGCCCGATCCCACGGGGCCACCTCTCTCGTCTTGCAAAACAGAACGGGGATTTGCACCACGACCTCACGCAAACACTGCTCACCAAGCTACACATCTTCTGAGAACTCAATCTCTCGGTTTAGCCGATGAGCACAGGGTCTAGAAACAAAAGACAAGTGTCTGAACACTGTAAGTAAGTAGCACAGAGAGCTACCAGTCACAGGAGTGGATATTTGCCACAAAAATGACTTTAAATAGCTGCCTGTGTTCAGTCCGCAGCAGCAGCAAACAGAGTTGTAATGTGTTAATATCAGGGGATTTTGCTTTGATCCAAGGCAGCATCTTACTCATTTCCAAACTTAGAGAGTGGCAAGCTGTGTGCCAGATACCACCCAGGTGAACCTTCCCTCCGCGTGGAGCTGAAGCGGCTGCTGACAGAATTTGACTTTTAAGCTCATAAAATGTGAACTCTTATCAGCTCCCATCAATATGGAATTTCAAGACCAGCCACAGGAGCATCTACGGAGTCTATGGATGATCTGAACTTGCCAACCTGTGGCTCGGCAAGGAAAGCTCCAGCTGTCTGGGACGCGCTTGTGGGGACACAAACATGCAAAAATCTGAAACGAAGAAGGGGAATCCTCTGTATTTCTTCCCTCAGGCTTCCAAAGCCTTTTCCTGTCATGTCACAAAATAATGACTGCAACTCTGCGGGTTTTCCCTGGTGCTTTAAGGCTGTTGCAGAGTGAGGAAGATGCTCGCTGTGAAAGAAGCCCCTTCCAGGAGTTAAGTTTTCCAAGGCCCTCGGGAGCCCCCTGGCACTTGCTGCTTACGGTACAGTGAGACAAACACTGCCGTGAATCATCTGTGAGGGCGGCCGCAGACGTGCCCGCCCCGGCCCCGCTCCGCTCGCCAGACATCTGAATGTGACCCAGGCTCCGGCCTGCGGCGGATTTGTCAGGCATCCAGGTTGGAGCTCGACCCTGGCCGCAGGAGTTCACCTCCTCCGGGGAAACGCGAACCATCGCTCAGGCGAGGGAGGAAATGTTAACCCTTTGCTGCCGGCCCCCTTCCGACCCGCGGACAGCCACGGCTTTGATGGATTTCTGCTCGGGGTGAGAAGGGAGGAGGCCCTCCCTGCTGCACACACGCTCACCGAAAAGGTACGAAACTGCTGCTGGAGGCAGAAGCACCCTGAGAGAAACTGGTCGTTATCCACATTTCCACACCTTGTATTCCTGATGTGCTCCTCTGTCTTTGCCCTGAGATGCATCCAACAGCAGCTGACGGCCCGCTCTGTGCTGATATTAAAACTTCAGACTTCATTAAAACTACCCTCTGACTGCGTGTTCAGAGTTTCAGTATAAGCCTTCCCATACATCCCACGTCTAGCCTATACATTCCACATGCCCCACCCTCTTACAGTGGTATTATTTATTACTTCAAGTTATTTATCTTTGAGACAGCTGCATGAAGATGTCCAAGATTGCCCTGATCCCCAGTATCCCGGCAAAGGAATGAAATTCACAGGACAGAGCAAAACCTGTAGGCCAGAAAGTATCTGAAGTGCTACAGGTTGTGGCTTTCACTCCTGCAAGTGTCTCTATTCTTTTAGCACAAAAAAAGGACTTGGAAAAAACTTTCTACCTTCATCATCAATATTTACCTGTTTAGCTAACTTCAAATCTACAGACTAGGACAAAAATCAGTTATTTTACATATTAGA
Organism: Nothoprocta perdicaria; assembly: GCF_003342845.1. Classification (NCBI taxonomy): domain Eukaryota; kingdom Metazoa; phylum Chordata; class Aves; order Tinamiformes; family Tinamidae; genus Nothoprocta; species Nothoprocta perdicaria. Next base: position 5,982,528 of record NW_020454205.1, read on the forward strand.
AGGAAAAAAATGTGTTCAGGTCTATATTATGCAGGAAAATTCAGAGTCAAGGATAATTTCTTAGTGGTTTTAACAGCCTGATGGGGAAAAAAGACATAAAACAGACATTTAATCTGTGACGATAGATAAATACTTCTAGCTAACTTCTAAGCATCTACTTTCAACTTATGTTAAAGGACTTTGAATGTGCCTGAATGCCTGAAGTTTATATTTTTCTAGTAGTATCATATTTTTCTTTTTGTTTTATACATTATCAGATCTAACTGGTCATCCAAGTGCGCAACGTCCTTTATCTGTTTTGAAAGTGCTGTTCTGCTAGAAGAGGAGAAAAAGTATAACAACAATCACCTCAGGCTTTCTCCTATATATTTTGCACTACAACCCAGAGGAGTAAAAAATTATCTTTTTTTTTTCCCCTCTGGAGAAATATTAAAATTTGAAGTTTTAAACTCCAGTTGCAGTGCTCCACGAGTATGCAAGATAAAACACTGCAACTGCATCCCCGTTGCACACAGTTGCAAAAATGTATTTCTCTTCTGTGGCAGGAAACCTCAACACTCAGGGGTTGGGTTTAATTCGGAGTCCCATAGCTTAATTACTTGTGCACATTTTTGAAGCATCCACTCAGTCTACACATACAAACTTCCCCAGCGTGGGCATTTTCTTATCAAGGGTTAGTGAAGTCTTACCTGGCCTGTTTCTATCCTTACCAGGGAGAAGGACAAAAAAAATTGGGGCTTATATTTCCAATTGCTGCAATTTCGAGCGGGTGACACTTTAATCTGGCATCCTCCAATGGCAAATCCCTTTCTTCCAGAACACTTTCATGAATATCACCTTAGATGTAGTCCTGTTCTCTGCTGAAAAGAGTTTGAATTTTAGAGGTTAAATCTCTCCCCTTCCTCCTTGCTCAGTACCTGGCATTCCTCGTAGGCAAAATGGAGATACGTGGGAGAAGAAAGACACAGTTCTCTTTCCAGGAGTCTTCATAGCCTGCAGAGAAAACACTGTTCAAACTGCTAGGAACAAAGGCAGCTCTGGAAGGGAAACATTGTCCTTAGCTCTAGCAGAACACAATGTGGCAGCACAATTTGACAGGGCAAGTAGAAAAGGAGGACCATCCCAGTTAAGATGGGACTGCTGGCAGCTATTTTCTCCCTGATTTTCATGGCTCTTAGCTACTGCCATACCAGGAACTTACACGCTATCCTGCTGTACAAAGTTACTTTTTCCAGCTTTTACAATAAATCAAGGGCATTAACCAGCTGGCATAGAGGTTGCAATAAAGAACTATCCAGTATTTAAAATGCACCGATTTCCGCCAAAGATTTATCATACTCATTTTTGATTTTTTTATTTTTACAGCTTAACTTCCAGCCAGCTCTGACTTATTCCAAGACTGCTCTAGCTAATGCCTGAGTGCCCCGATCACCTTCCCTGCTCTGGTGGGACGGGGAGAGCCCGGGAGCAGTCCCAGCACCTTCCCTTGTTTCACAGCAGCACCACAGGGCTTCTCACAGTGACATTACAGGCAGGGAAACACAGGCAGGAGCTATGTCTATAAGACGTGGGAAGTAATTCCAAAATCCAATTACATAAAGCAAACAGGTGCCACACAGGCCGGGCATGTGGGACAAGGACTAGTTGTCTTAGGTTACAGCAAGTGAGATACTTGTTCAACTCAAGGAAAAACTGTGCAGCAGCAAGGAGAGCAAAGCACAGGCAATAGCAGGAGCTCCATCTCTGGAAATTTCTAAGAGCAGGCTAAATAAACAACTCCTAGGGACACAGAGAGATAAGGGATTATGGGATCCTTCCTTCACAGACAGGCAAGGATTTGGGGGGGATTTCTCAGGACCACTCACCGCATTTTCTGGGAGTTAGGTAATCCTAAAATTATGAGGAATTTTCCCATCCTGGTCTGTGCTAGTTTCCTCTCTCCTTCTTCCAGCACAATATTGAGCGTGACTGTGGATTCTGGTAGCCAGCCTGGATATCGTCCTGCGTTCCAGGATGATCCAGCAGCTGTTCAGGGGTGAACTTAACCATTGAGGGCACTATTTGAAACAATACTGCAAAGCTGAAAATTTCCAGCCCAATTAGCTGTTTATCCATGCTTATTACTCTCTCCAAGCCATGTGGTTCTGATGCTCGAACAGTTTATTGGTGCTTCCAGTCAAGTTAATTGGGAAGTTTGAGCAAATTATCCTTTACAGTTATGAGCCTCTTTAGTTCTGCATAGATGTAGTCGCTCCTTGGAAAAGAAAAAAAAGCCAGAGAAAAAAAAACCCTCAATCTGGCCATTTCTGCTGTGAGGACAAGTGTTTTATTGATGATGTAACATCAGCTACTAATAGTCGGGGAAATACTGTGCAGTTTTGAAAAGCAGTGACTGATCCACCCTTAACTGCTGCTGCAGGGGGATGATGAACATTTCTCCTTCTCGGTACTTTAAACCATGAGAGAGAGTTACTGCTTGAAATAAAAGGCAACACGAATGGCCGAGGAGAGCCTTGACTTTTTCATGTTCGTTTTTCTGTGAATTTTTGTAAATTTTATTGGAGGCCACTTCCTGCATTCACAGAAAGCAACTTTGCTTTGTTAATACCCCAGTAAGTTTGCAGCAGAGCTTCAAAGCGAGAGAGCGGCTTTTAACCGTTTCCTCCCAGATAAATGCAGCCATCTGTTCCAGTGTAGCTATCAGAATTCAGCTGAAATCTTCTGCCACCTCCTCAAGGGCCTTCTCCCCCACTGGAGAGCAACGCAGTGAAAACTCATGCAATCAACCACTGATAACACTCCAAGATACAACTTCGAGTAGTAGGTCGAGCGCAGCATTCCAAGCTCTAGCTCCTCAGCGCTCACTTTCGTTGCCAAATATTTTCCACCTGCTCCTCTAAACGTTTGCTCTTCTCCAAAGAAGAGTCCCAATATGAAGTAGCTTTCTACAGCATATGGGAAATTCAGTTATTCCCATTCCAAAGATGAGTTTGTGAGACCAAGAAAAACAGCTTGCTGACACTTGAAAATTGAGTAGAAGAGTGTTTCTGAATGCACTCATGCTGGAATAAGAAAATGTATTAAGTAAATCTAAAATGAACCAATTATTAGTACAGAAGGAGAGCTATTGTATTTTGCATTCACTACACCAATTATTATGGATTTGCTTCTAAATACAGGCGAGTCCTAAGGCTCTTAGAGGCAACGTTTACACTCTCATTGACTTTACTGGGCCAAACTCTTTAAAAAAGACCTGAAGATCTGCACCCCAGAGCATTAGCAGAGCTCTCCAAAAGCAAATACGAGAGGCTGCAGTGGATGGAGACGTTTCCTGTGTGATGAACGGCTGGGAAGAGCTGTATACTTCAGAGCAAAGCACATTCAAATGTCTCAACAAAGCCCAAGCTCAGCAAATGGAGTGGGAGAAGTTCAATGGTCAATACTGGAAGGAATCAGGATGGAGATGCCTTTCACCTCACCTCTCCGCATAACTCCACATTTCTGGATTTCCTTACACTTGAGATTTACTCCTTAGTGTGTCACTTCAGGCTTTCAGTTTCAGAGTTTGAGCAGGAGAATTCTCTCACCCTTTCTCTTCAAGAAGGTGGAGCAGAAGCACCAGCTCTGGCACCCCCAGCTTCTATTCAATCACCTCATTGGTTAGAGTGCTCTCCCAAGATGTGTAAGACCTAATTTCAGCCTCTGCCTGAAGACAATTAGATGCATCTCCCCTGCACACTGAGAGAATGAAAACATCATTTGAGAGTAATTCATCCAATAGAAAAAAAAGTTACTAGTCAGTGAGACTTGAAATTATCTGAAGATAACAAATTGAGTGTAAGTACTCTTCTTCCATACATATTACAACAAGCTTTGCACAAGACTGAGAGGCTCAAAGATGCCAGACAAAATGAGTGAGACCTTGGTGCCCAAATCCCTTGGATACTTTTGTACATCACAGCCAGAAATTGTTACATAAATACCTGACAGAGGCTCTACGCACTAATTCTTCTAGCATTAACGTTTTCCATTTTAACCATTTGTTTAACTGCAAGTACTGAGGAGAATTTCCTTCAGGCTTCATTCACACCTTCTTTAACCACTCAGTGGAGTCTTTCTTGGGAGATGTGAGATCCTCCCTTCCTACAAGGGAAAAATGCAACAGGATTTTATCTCCATGTGGTTACAGCCACATGTTTGTACCTCCAAACAAACCCACCGCATCAGCTGGTTTTCCCTAAAGCGTCTGTTTCTTTTATTAGCAAGAGGCTTATCCTAGGTGTGATTTTTCATCCGTACCTGGACCAGTGTTTGATCCGTTCATCCCCACCACTGCCTGAACCCTGGCTCACAGGGAGGCATCACGTGCGTCCTTGGTGCATCCCCATACTTAATGCCCAGCCCTTCCTGAACGGCTGGGACCTGGGGGAAGAGCCGCAGTCTCCTGTGCCCACAGGAGCTTGGTAAAGAGCCCTACCTGGGTGCAGAGCAACACATGGGGCCTCAAGGCTTTGCTGTGCCCTCTGTCTCCTTGCATCTACCTCCAAAGAAACACTGCCCTGCACTACCAGCCCTGCCTGAGCTCTCGGGGACCACTGACTCCCTCAGGACACCTCCAACCACGGCAGGGAGCATCATGCTGCACGTTACCTTGAGCACGCTCAACACCTGCCTGCAAGTTAGACATCCCGTAGCTGCCACACACCTGCCATCACCTCTACTGCAGGACAAGATTGCTTTAAATCTTGTGAAGTGAAAGCAAGAGTCATCTAACCAACTGCTAACGTAAGAAACCGTCTCCATTTGGAGACAGACTCCTTGCTAACTACCGAACATGGTGTAGTTACAGGGTCTGTTCTGCACTTCATTCACCTAGCACAGCTGACAGAGTGGTTTCATAGCTGTCAGAGCTGGGGTCTGATATCTTTGACAAGCCACATCCCTCGGGCATCGCTTCTCCAGGTTTCCCTAATTCAAGGCGTTCTCACACTTACTGACAGATGTGGGTCAACTCAGCTGACACCCCAACTTCATGGACACAGCTTTTGGGGAGGAAACTGTGCTGCTTATCCGGGAGAATCGAACTTCAGCATGGAAACTAAACTACCACTCATCTTTCTCCCTAACTAAATGTTTTCTCCCCGCTAAATGTACAGGAGGGTGCAAACACTCAGGGGAAATCCATATTGCCTTTCTGCTGTGCCAGTTTTTACCCTTGTTCCCTCTCCACTCTCTGGAGAGATAATAGAGTTATTAGCACTCTTATCTTCCTCTAAACCCCTCAGCCTTGTGATTTTTAAAAGTATTTGAGAGTTACACTGCTCCTGATATACTTCTTGTGACCCACTCTGCAGCTAGATGCCTCAGTTTCGCCTTCTTTTGCTATTGTTCCTGCTATTACTCACAGGAGAAGGCACAGGGGACTGATGTGTAGAAAGCCAGAGGAAATCCCAGCGGAACGAGACTGCCGGGACTGCTCTGCTACCAACCCCGCTATCAGCAGCAGCCTGCTGCTCATCCAGCCCTGCAGCTAATGCCTTTTGTGCACGCAGAGGCCGTTTCCATCGCTTGAAGAGCCATCCCGTGACGTGGCACAGCTGCGAGCACTTGTGGAGGTGACACGAACAGCAAGAGCAGGGGGTGCTGCAGGTTAGGGACCGGTGGTGTTGGCAGAGAGGGCCTGGGCAGCCCGTGGAGCAGACGCCTTCCCCCGTGTTGGCTCCGGGCGGTGCCATCAGGGTCCCTGCTCTAGGAGCACCACGGCCGCGCCGAGCGGCCGCGCGAGGCTGCCCCTTGCCCAAGGAGACGTGTCACACCCCGGTGCGGGACGGAAGGCAGCCTTCCTTCCCGCTGCAAAATACGCTCCGTGAGATCTCACAGGTGTGTGCCTCGTGCCCAAGGAGAATAATCATAATTCGAGAATTCCTGAATTAGGCCAATCGTTCATCTGCGGGGGAAAAAAAATCCTGCCTGACAGGCTGCCACCTGAAACCAGAGTCAGCTTCTTGACCTAAAAACAGCCCTCTCCAGAAAGACGTTTGAAGGAGGTAAAAGGAAGCTCTTTGTTTTGGGAGATTTTTTTTTAAGAAGTAAAATTGCAGAGATCTTTAAAACAGCTGCATGACGGGTAGAAGAGTTGTCACAAGGGATTTTGGTAGTGTGAGCAGGGAAGGATAAATTCTTTACCATCTACATGCATATCAAGAGAGTGTCCTAAAGTACTTTCAAGAATATTAGAACAATATTTGGAGACCTGAAACTGAAACATTTCAGAGTTAAGTTTTGAGTTGCTCTTTTCCTCTCCACCTAGCAGGATTTACACGCATCTGGAAAACACTGCCTTGCCAGAGTTTCATTTCCCCTTTTATTTCTTTGATAAGCTACCCAAAGGGAGGGAAAACACTAGATACCAAGCAGTAAGAAAAAATAAAAGGGAGCGGAAAGCAAAATAGCAGGTATCAATTAGTTGTTTGTCTGAGTTTGTTTTTTTTTTTCTCCTTTTATAGTGAATGTATAAAGCGGAAGAACATTAAAAAAAAAGCATGCCTTTTTTTTAATATAGGCTTTTAAGAATGCTTTGTGTTTCAGTCCTCATAAGAGGAAACAATGGTTCAAGCCAACCATAAATTATTCTGATATAATCTGCAAAATTGTTAGTCAAGATATTTTCACAAATGCTGAATAATTAGCAAGTCAGCATCCCAATTCAGTTATCCCAATCCTTGTACATTCAGGCTCAAAGAAGAACCTCTGCTGGACACTTGGCTGGATACTTCACCTCCTAGGGCCTGCAATAGCTTGGTTTGGTACCAGAGAAACACAAACCACTGGACCCGAGCAGCTGTGAGGGCACCATGGAGGTCTGTGCCACAATGCCAGGACTTATCCCCTTCATGGGAGAAGGTGGCCTGAGCAGATACAGGCTGAAGATGTGTCTCGTCCCCTTGCAAGATGAACCTCCCCTGCTGTTGGATAGCATCAAGCCTGGTATAAACTTCATCCAGAGTTTTCTTAATGAGAGAGCTTGTCATTAGCAGTCTAATGACACTGCAAAGAGACAAGAAAAGGTTTATCTCCTTTACTCGGCACCAGCCCTATTGTGGCTCTGAAGTATGTGTTTCTAAATTACACGTTTCTAAATTACTATTGGAAGTAGGTAGAAATTTAGGCACAGGGAAGGTGATGGGATCATTTTTTTCCGCTGGTTTTTTTTTGTTAGTCAAGCTGTGGAATGGTCTCATCCATGTTAGAAACCCTTCCAAACATGGATCCTTGTTCACTGCCTGCATCTCTGTGCCTACAACAGTGTCTGAAATTAAAACACAGCTGTTATCAAAGGTGATTTCTTTCTTCTCAGGGCACAACGCGGGTCATCCTCTCACTCTTTTGTTTCCCCCATGCCTTTCATGCCACGGGGCTACCCCTTCTCAGCCAGCAATGAAATTGTGTATGTGGGTGAGTTAGCAAATCCCACCCAACCTGCAGTGAGTGACCCTGAGCTATTAACCACCTGTGGCTGTCTGGTCCACTTGGTGAAATCAGATCGTTTTTCCCCATTTCTCTTCAGTTCACTCACTTGTATTTATGTGGAGAAGGAAAAAAAGGAAGCTCCTCTGCCACTCATACTTCCACTGTGCAATTCAGTAGAACTGCAAAACCCAACATCCACTGGAGTGGTCAAGCCTATCCTAATCGTACTCCAGTCAGCATTGCTGTAAGGTGGGGAAATTCAGCTTCCCACTCACGCCAGGACTGAATCCATTGGAGGCAGGACGTGCACAGGACACTTGTACCCTGGTGGTGTTCCCATTGCAGCCCATCCTTTGGGACTGGCCGTCTGCGTGTTACTGTGTTGGCTGCAGTTGAGATGAACATCCTTGCCTTTTCCATCGGATTTGCCTGTGGGTAAAGCAGAGACTAATCATTACATGAGACAAAAGCCAGTCCAAACCACAAGCCTTAGGGGTTATGTTACCCAGCAGATTATATTGAGCAACAGCACAAATCAGTAATTTATTTATTTATAGGAGACCGCTTAACCAATTTTTGTTCACCCTGTAGATGGTGCATCTAGATACTGCAAACCTACTCACAACTAGCAGCAATGACTTTCAGTTTTGCACAAGCACTGCTTAAACCGAACCTTTCTTCGCAGGGCCGCTGATCAGCAGCTAGTTTGATACTCATCTGCTGGTGCTGAAATGTGAGAGCACCAGGAGCCCAATGCTAGTTTGAAGAAGACAGGTGACCAAGTTACACATGAGGCCTGCTATCAAGCCTACAGTATTAGAGGTATGACAGGGGCTCCTTTCAAGCCAGGTCTCAATGTGCATCGGATGGCCCCAGAAGAGGCCATGTTAAGGATGTCTTGTTGGGAACGGACAATTTCATACCAATGAAGTAAAGAACTGCCCTATGTTTAATTAAATTTACAAACAAAGGTAAAAGTATTTAATAGTTAGCCTCAATTACAATAGCTTTCAATGCAAACCATGGGAGGATCACCTGATCAGGAGCAGGCGGGTCAAGTATCGTAATAGGAATAATCACACATGTGCCACTTCCTCTGCTCTTCTGTTCATGAGATCACTATCACGAGAGATCGTTCATGCTGTTTCCTCCTCCTCTTACGATCTCTTTCACAACAGGGATTTCTCAGAATTTTAATGCTTAATAATATGTTTGACCTTTTCATTAGCCCAACTTGTGGTGGCCTGTCACGTTAACTTCTCCCTTTTGGGTGGCACAAATTGCAAACCAGGTAGGAATGTGCACAGTCACCAATTCACATGTGAAATGCCTGTAACGATCAGATTAGCATTCTCTGCAATTAGGTTTCAAAGAATTTAGCAGTCATTACAAATGAGAAAATGTTGCCAACTTCTCCGTAACAGAAATGGTGCCAATTGTGTCAAAGCTCCTACAACTAAGTTTCGAAACAGAAAAAAAAATCAAAAAAACCCCCCTTACCTCTTATTGATAGAATTTGAAAAAAAAAAAAAAAAGTTAAATCAAATATATCTATTTGTCACTGCAGATGACTGAAATATGCCTCTTCTTACCGGACTAGTATATAGGTAAGAGCAGCAACATAAATTTAGATTAGAACCCCACCAGTTCTCACTTCACCTCTTTTGACAGTTCCCAACAAATTAGCATTAACAGTTTCTTTGCTTCTGCCTCTGCTGCTGGCTTTCATTCTGTTTAACAATACCTTATCCAAGATAATCTGAATTTATCTGACAGCAGTATTTCATGCATTACTGTATTAAAATGCTTTCCGGAAATCTACCTTTGGTTCTCCTTTGAAACAGAATTTAAACTGGCCTAAACTGAGATATGCTTATTGCTTCTATTAATATTGATTTATACTGATTGAGATGCTTATTTCGGAGTAAATAAAGTGAATCAATTTTATTTGGAATACCTTAGCTTTTTATATTAACCTACTCCACTTGTGGTTGATTTTCTGTCTCTCCTTTCCTCACTCCTCCACGCAGATTTAATATTTGGTCCATTACTTTAATGAGGACAGCAATGTAATTTATCTGATGGAAACTGTTTGGATTAACCCAAGTTTTCTTCCAAAGAACCTCTGCCAAACTGCACGTGGCCTTCTCTGGGCATTTCCCACTTTCTGCTTCTTTTCTAGAACTTCTTAGCAAGCACAAGACAGCCCGAGAGGCACAAAAAGTACTACCTTTGGTTAAAAGGTCCTTCTGGGCAGTGACCAAAGGGAAGTCCATAGCTTGAGTGAGGCCACCAAAGCCTTTGGGACTGGATCTCTCTGGCCTCTGAGTGACACCCCCGATATCCTATGCAGTTGCAGTGGGACTCCTTGTTTTGACTTCCACAAACTCCCTACTCAAAATCACCGTTTCAGTATGTTCTAGTTCACTGTACTTCTCAGCATGTGCATACAGACCCCTGGCTACCTCTAAATACACATATATATCTATATATACACACACACAGGTGTATATATACATGTATGTATATGCACACACACTTTTGTGTACACATATACACATGAAGGTGAACACACACTTTCTGCACAGAAACAAAATAATGAGAAGAGCTGAGTAAAAAAAAAGGCCCCCGTTCCTCCCTGCTCTGAAATGCACGGATGAATATTCCCACTACCCTACTTGATACCTGTGCTAGCTGCTGGGTCAAGCTGGGGGCCTTTGTCTTGCTGTCACAGGTCTACAGCTCCCCACGGTCTGTTATTCCCCGAAGACGCATCCTCTGGGGCAACCCCAACCTGTTTCAAAACGCTCCCAGCTGTGGTTTGAGGCTTTCTTGCTTTGGGCCCGCAGATAAGAACCCCCGCGGGCGCTGCAAGCGCCGCGCGCCTCCGCGCTCCCCGGCCACCAGCACCAACCCCAAAGGGAACTCGCCCCGATCTTATCCGTGGGTGCGGGCAGGCCGCTCAGTTGCTCCACATGGGCATCCTGTTTCCCAATGCTGCACTTGTCTTTGCACCTCTTCCCTGCACCTTATCTTCCCTGGGAGCCAAGGGCAATGGCAGGGCTAGAAGGCGGCCGTGGCGATGCCTCCCTCCTCTGCCTGCTGGCCCCAGCTCGTGTGGTTCAGCTCTGTCCTTCCAGAGGCTCTCTCTGCTGGTAGGGAATTTGCGGGGAAACTGCAACAAGCACAACTGTTAAATTCTGTTTTTTCCTTCCCTCTCTCCACTCTTTCCAAGTGACGTATCAAGGTGGTGCCTTGTGAGAAGATGGGTATCATCCGGGTGGAGCAAGTGATTAGCAGTGAATTCATTTTAAAATGACAGGGAATAGTAAGAACTTGGGAGGTGACAAGCAAAAGATCTGTGATACATGACTGCAACTCAATATGCCAGAATAGCGAAATAAGAGCTTCTTACTGGTGCAACAGGCATCGCTGTTTCTCTCCATCTATGAATGAATGCATGGAAAAATAAGAGATGACATGAGATGGGGAAATGGTTCATGGGAAGCAGTGGGTGGAACGGTGACACATCATACAATTAACAGAAGTAAGGACGGTTAAGTGCAAGAATGTGAAAGGCCATGTAAGTACATTCATTAATTGATTTAATTAATTGATTTAATTGGCTTGTTCTGCCATTTCTCCAAAGCAGAACTTGGTGGCGACCCTTGCCACTGGGTTCCATCCCTGCTCACCTCCTCTTTAATCTGGGAAGTATAAAGTGAACCAAGTGTCTCTTCAGTTGCATCACCGGCAGCTCTTAAATTAGTCCTTTAAACAGGTCTGGGGAGGAAGGGGAAACCTTTATGTTAGTCCTACTCCATAATTATGTCTTCAGCTCCTCTTTACCTGGCTTCCACCCAGCAGTCTATCCAGGATAGTTTGGAGTCCTGCAATTTAATAATCATACTTTCAACTGCCAGAATTTTTATACTTGCTTGGTTTGCCAGACCATCCAGTCTGGATATATTAAGTCACCTCTATCATTCTGCAGCATTTATTTTCCTACGGATTCAAAAAAGAGTATTTTATGAGTCACCCCTACCCATGGCTTTGTAGAACTGAGATATTCATAAAAATTATCATTCAGGTAGGAAATTGGGCTGAATTCTACTTACCTATATACAGAGTGCCTCTCAAAAAAACTATCAGTTTCAACACCAGTCTGTTCCAGCTGATAAAAACCATTTTGATGGATAATCATTCACTGGAAAATGGCTTCAGAGCACCAACCTAATTCCAAATAGATTAACAAACAAGCAGGCATTGGCTGTATCTGCCAGTGGGCTAAGTTCAAACTGAAAGTCAAGAGTCTATCACTCTCCTGATTACCTGTATCCAGTTCTTATCTATTTTTGAGGCTCAGTGGGTGAGCAATAGAAGATTACTATGTTTGCTAAAATACTGATTTCATATAAATTGCTTTGGATATGGATATGTGAATTCTTTTTTTTTTTCTTTTTCTTTTTTTTTTAAATCAGGCTAAGAGAACAGGGTGGCAAGCATCAGATGGTATTATGAACGTTCTTTTGCTTGTTAGTTGGTTCATAAAAATGCCTCAAATTCAACAATTTCTGTGAATCAAAATTACCGGAGTTAGATTCTTAAAGCACTGTCCATAGAAAATTTATCTGCTGGTTAAGAAAGGAGATTTCTCTCCTGGTCCTACATGTGTGCAGAACCTGAAGTTTTTTCATAGTTTTTAAGCAAAAGAAAACATTATTTGTTGACCAACTTTTCCCATATTCACCCCAATCCTTACAGCTCTGCTGAAAGGAAAAAAGTTAAATGAATGGGTCAAGAGAATGGTTATGACTGATGCTGCAAGACCCGAGATAAGGCATCAGACAGTTAGAAGGGAAAGCATTTTATCTAGAAGAACAGGCCAGACTTTCGTTCCATCTAGATAAGCGCTAGAGTTTCTCTACATGGGGAAACAGCCCAAAATAGAATATCCTCACCTAAAAGCCTCCCTAAGTGCAGACCTGATGCTTTGCACCAACACCATCTTTTTGGTCCGTGCTGCAAAGCGCTAAGCCAAATGGAGTAAGGCCTGTACAACGGCAAGCCAGAAGACTGGCAAATGACTCAAGATAAAATTGCATTGGGGTCTTCCTTTTCCTACTCAACCTAGCTCAGAATTACACAAATCAGCCTGAAATAACAGCAAGGGGTTTCTTGTTAACAGTATGGGTCTCAATGAAGTCTTGGCAACACAGCACTACACGCAGTGCATGGGCCTTACTGCCTTCATCTGAATTTGGCAGGACAGCAATCAGAGGTCATTAGCAAACTAGTAGTTCAACACGAAGCAGAATTAACCAGCTAGCGACGTTATCTTCAAAACCTTTCCCTCTTTAAGAGCTTGATTTTCTTTTATAACTGAGTCTATATTAAACACAAAGTCCTTCACCTTTCATCTGTTACGTAAAGTTGTCTCCTAAGAGCAGTTGCAGTGTCTTGTACAAGGTGCATCACACCAGCTTAATCTTAAAAACCTACTTTCCAGCAGATATGACCAGCATAAAAACAGTATTCTATCAATACTGCTATCGCTTTCTCCCCCTCTGGAGAGAACAAAATCAATGTTCACATATTAACTGGGTTACAGCACAGCTACGTACCTGAGAGTTTTCAGTAGGAACTGCAAAAAGGGCATCATGTGGCTGCAACGTTGCTTGCAGGGTCCCGTTTAGATCTGGTTTTAACCCAGATTATTCAGCATCTTATCAAAAGATCTAGCCAAAAACAGAGAAACAGAGCCGGTGAAGTTCACAGATAAAACAGACGAGTGAGAACATGACAGAGATTAGGATAAGTCAGTTATCCAGACCCATCTGGATCTGTTGGGGAGCCGGACTCATTTGACCAACATCCCAATCTTTTGACTTCAGAAAATTAGAAGAAATTTAATTTTCTTTTATCGTTACAGTATAAAATCTTTAGGGATTGGACCTATTTTTGCTATGTGCTAGTGCAGCACCTATTTCTGAAGGAATTAACAACTAACACAAAAGAAATGATCAATAGCAAGAGAGACTGGTTTAATTTTTACTCTTTTTTAGTGCCTATGACAACTTCTGTTTTCTGGAAGAAAGGGGGGCAAAAGCTGAACAAAAACAGAGACCATTCGACTGAAGAAATTCTTATTTTAGAAAGAACTCCACAGAAAAAGCACTTTAAATGCCTTATCATAGCCAAAAAGCAACAACCTAGTATTCTGTATTACTGCAGGCTTCTAAATTGTGCTTGGAAAATGCAGCCATTGCCCAAACACTACAAATTTCTTCCACTCCAGTAAAATGAGAATCTTTTCAAACTAGCAGTACTTGGGTTGTTCTGAGGTCATCCATGAGGACACGACACAGTCACAACTATTGACTGGATTCCTCCAGCAACGCAAAATAATCCATGTAAGCTACACAGCTCCTTAACCTCCTGACATCACAAGATTCAGTCTCCATCATTACCCTATTAATTCTCTCCGCAGCGATATCTGTCCCTGTAGTGTGACTGATAGATGGCCACTTATTATTTTTCCCTGCATTTTTATCTAAGGTTGGTGTTCGGCATTATTAAAACATCTATTTCATATATAATAATATCTACAGAGATGTAGAGCTATCCAAGTAAACATATATTCCACACTTTCTACATTACACCAGTCAAAACAGTCAAGTGGGGCTACCAGTTTTGAGTACGTAGCATAAGATACCTAAACTTTAGATCCCATAGAATCAGGCAATGTATATTAGCCATAGCTTCATACAGACAGACTATACGCGCCCTAGACTAAACATCTGAAGAATAAATATCTGCAACCACTCTATATTTTGTCCACATCTCTGGACTTTTCCAGAGTATGTGTGAATGAAGTGTAACCTGGATTGACATCTGCAAGCTAAATGCACTAATCCAGGCAGATAGGAGCTAAAAACAGCCCATTTTGGCAGTTATTAGGGATACCACCAGAACATGCATGTACGCACACATTGTGCATCTCTGCGAGTAAATGTAACACAATAAAGTTGCTGAGAACAGCCCAAAGAGCAGATCTCATGAAGATACTGGGATGAGCACTCAAATGGTGTAAATCAGCCTAGTCCCATGAAGGCCTCCCAAGCTACACAGACCTGCAGCAGCTGAGAACCTAGTTCTTCACCTCATCCACGAGAACTTCTAAACCCCAAAGACGGCTTTATGCAACAGCTTATACCTCACAAAACTACTGAACTTCAAAATAAAAGGTTTAGGAGAGTTAAATTGTGGAGGCTTTGGAAGTGCTGCTGACAGTAGGCTGCAAAAATGCTTCGTCACAGTTTGGGTAAGAACATAGTTGTGTTTCAGACGTGTCTACTCCAACTCCTATCATGGAATTACAAACAACTTGACAACTTTGTTCAAAGTCCAATACTGACTAGAGCGCTCTCTTTTTTACATCACTCTCGTTTCTTCACCACTATGAATCACACTGGAGAGGCAATATATTTTTTGTTTGTTTGCTTAAGTCAGTTATCGAGAGACAGCCCTTGGCAGACTACCACAGGAGATGAATTTGAGAACCATAGCTAGACAGTTTTTGCAACTAACTGATAAAAACTAATCAACTACAGAAACAAATTCTTCTGCACATTTCCAAGAGGCAAAAAAAAAGAAAAAAATCTTTGAGCTTCAAGCAAGTTTTTTTTTTTTTCCTGCCACACTGGAGACTGCTTTGAATACTTTATTTTAGTGAGGAATAAAAGTCGCTGTTCTGATAGATTGCAGTGTTCTCTACCCTGAAGACAGATCAATATTACGGATCACAAATAAAATAGTCAGAAGGATTGAAAACAGGATTTACAACTGAATAGCTGCCACACCTACATGAAAATAATAATTTACATTCCTTACCACACCCTATAAACTACACACAGCCAGCCTGAAACTGGGAAAGTAACAAAAATACTGGGAAAGAGCAGCAAATGAATATCTTGACATTATTTGAACTGATATGAAAACAGGAGCTGAAGGGAGAGAAGCATTTCCTCTTAAAACCAAACAAAACAACCCAGAAATCCTTGGAGGATTTAGATTTTCAGTCTTTCTTATTGAGAGAAAAATCCCCCAATCCCCCCAAATCTATGCAAAACAGACACTTTCCATAGAGAATGCATTCACTGAAAACCTATTTTCTGTTAAAAATCACTTTTGACAGGGTATTTCCCTCCACACTGAGATGCTGGGTGCAAGTAAAGTTTTTGCTAGGAAGAAAAATAGGGAATTGCTTAAAACTCACAAGTGTCTGTTTGACAGGGTTAAGGAGTTTTCCTGGCCTAAAGGAAAAGTTCCTCAGTCCCAGGAATGGCCTGGTTGTGGCAACAGATCAGAAGGGATAGAGGTTCACGATTTGTGTGGGAGTCTTGAATAATCTGTTCCTATTTTAACGTGAACATGGGTGGTAACATGGAATTACAGCGTGTGGAGGCGGGCTGGTGTGCAAGGATTAATGAAAAATAATGAGATAATTTTGAGCATTTAAATAGTTGCATTGGAAGGGCTGAATTTCTCTGCTACCAGAAACCTCCGGCGAATGTTGTATTCTGGGCTGTATTCTCCCTCTGTAACCTCCACAACAAATATTAGTAGGACACACAGTTTATTTCACAAGTATGTCCATTTGAAAAGAGTTTTCATTCTTAGTCTCAAATTTTAAGCAACCGAAGTACTTACACAGAAATCCTTTCAACTCGTATTTCATTGTATCTAGGAGTCAGCGTGGCTCGCAAGGTACTCTGCTCTGAAAAAAATAAACAGTGATAATTGCACGCTGGAAATTATGACATGCTTATATGATACACCAGAAGGAGACAAAAATAAGTACTGAAGGGCAGCAGCGTAATGCTGGGTTTATTGAGGACTAACTACATTAGAATTGACAAAAAAAAAAAAAAAAANAAAAAAAAAAACTAAGCACGTTCAAACTGCAATCCAAGCAACAGTTATTTTTAGTCCCTCAATTATTGTGTGTTTCATAATGTGATTTTGAGGGCTTGGCATTCCCTTGCATTAAAAGAATTCTATTATATACTCTGTGGTGTCTTAGTGGAAAATGATTCATTGGAGATCTGGGATTTCACATTTGAGAACAGAAATGGAGAAGAGGTATTTAGATTCTGCACTTTTTAAACACAGACTCGCAGTCAGAAGAAGCTCTACAAATTTGTTGGATGCACTGCACAGAAATAAAAATATCAGAACTGTTGAGGTGAAAGCCAGGGACCAATACTTAATATTTATTAACTAGGAAAATTACATGGTTTTAGACAAGATGCATTCATTTGGGATGATTGCTAGAAAATCTGGTTTCTCAAGACCGGAATTTAAATCCCTCCACTAACCTGTGAAGTAGTACGTGCATCTAGCAAAACCCTTTTAGGAAGATCTGGAATCATCTGCCTCTGTTGTTATTCTCTATTTGTCTAAAATGGTCAACTCTCTTTTAAAGAAAGCAACTTGTCCAAATGCACTGCTTTTGCCTTCATTCTCTTCTGGTGACAACATGAATTTCAGCTTACTTCCCATGTGCTGGATGCAAGTTCAAGTAAGTCAGAAATAATTCAGAATCAACATGAAGGGTGATGCTGCAGTTTTAAAGATCAACAGTGACTAAAACCAGCACAGGAAACACAGAATTATGAAATATTTTGATACCAGTCTCCTATATCAAATTAAGGCTTGCTGATGGTAGAATATACAGACAGACACTGATCATAAAATAATCTTTAAACCTCTTTTTTCTCTATTCATTTAAAGCTGGAAAAGCCTGTAGAGGAGTAAGCTGTAAAAGGAGTAAAGGCTGTAGTAGAGCAAGAATTTCCCAATAAACATAATGCAGGGATTAGGCGTGATTTCCTATTGCCTGAATAAAGGGCAATGGCGAGGTCAACCTGCCCTTTGCTTTCAGCTGTTGACAAGAGTGATCTTGAGAAAAAGGCAATGGTAGGCCATCGTACGACTCCCAGGCAGACATTTATGCAAGTACAGACAACACAGTGCCCCTGAATCATGGCCAGCAGATTTCTAGGACTCTCTCTTCCTTAATAAGCTGAGACCAGGCCCAGAAGCTTATTCTTGCAGAGAAATGATTCAGTAGGGCTCGGAGATTGGCATTCACACAATTTTGACCTCTGATTTCTCCCCACATCTTCTTGGAACCTAATCTGATGAGTCTAAAGTCGATGGAAAGACTATCACTGACCGGAATGAGCTTTAGGAGAGGAGCTCAAGCGGGTCAATCCAACCTTTTTCATCCTACAGTGGCACAGCATGATTTCTTGTCTACATATTCAGATCCATTATCTGAATTACATTATCTGAATCTTGAGTCTTTTTGAAGCAAAGCTACTAAGCTGGCAACCACGAGTGACCAAAAACAGGGGAAATTCTGCTCGCCAGACAGAAACTTTCTCCTCTGAGACAACAGAGGTCAAACACAGCTTCAAGGAAGATGGAGTTTTATTCAGATGACATCTGTAGCGTTTCCCATTCTGATGTCAACAATGGGCATTTTTAATAAGGGGAGAGGCCAGTTAATCTTTAAACAACAGTTTACAAGGTATTTTTAAAACAAACAACAAACAACTTAAGAAGCTTCATGAGACCTTCCTTTTATTCAGAAGAGTTTTTACCATGAATGCTACCAGACTGATAGCTGGGTTACAAAAGAACGAACAAGTTAGGCAACGGGAACTACCCCAATAAACCCAAACTGGGAAGATCACCTCTGGAGGCTACAGAGTATCTCAGCCAAAAACCTATGCTAAGGGATGATGTTCAAAGTACCTGCTTATGTGGTCTGAGCGCTTTCCATAAAATGTTGGGACCTCAGGCCACCAAGTCGTTCCAACGACACGGCAGGTACCACACGGCAGCTCATTGATGCCACCACTTTGAATAAAGGCTCTTAGAAGGAATACTCGCTAACTCGCGGTTAAAAATGTTATGTACTGAAAATAATAAAAAGAGTATCATCAGCTTAGATGAGTACTAACATCAATCTGGGCCCAGCTCACCAGTTTCACAACCCCTTTAGTCTCTCTAGTTACTCAACAGGATTTGTTATCAGGTAGAAGTGCGATCCCTTGAGGCATCAATTGCCATTCACGGCTGCTGCTGCAAGAAAGAAGACATAAGCATACACCAATGTTCCCAGAAACCTTAACTGGAAAACCCTTTCATGTCAGAAGTTTATTTTTATTGGTAAAATATTAAATAATATACAGAATTAAAAACTGCACTTACACTTCTGAGAAGAAATAATTCTTGGACAAATTATATGCTTGTTCCTGAGATTCCCTACATTTATTCCAGTAGCTGTGCACTCAAGACAGTACAAACCTTTATAATATAATCCTTTTCACAAAGTATTACAAAGTTTCTGCAGCTTCTTTTATTTATACACACACACAGACTCACACTCTCACGTGGCTGTACAACACTCACACATGTACAGAGTACACGCATACAGATGTGCAACCAAATGTATGCATGGATACTAAGAAGAAAACGAAAACAAGTCCCATAGTTCAGTCTACAGCGGCAAAACTCTTTAGCAGAGGGGTACAGGTTACATTGGGGTTGCTCACATGCACCACTGTTATCATAATTGTTCCTGAACTTGTTTTGTAAGAGCATGTTCCAAAGCCCACGTAAAGCAGTGTGACAATTCCCAGTGTCTTTACTCGGCTTCGGAACAGACCCCAACCCTATTATTTTTTAAGATTCCTCAATTTGAGGTCACAACATGTACTGCAGAACTCAAAAGGGGAAGCGGGGAGACAAGTGGTCACTCGCCAGGTTTGCTTTGCAAAAACGACCCGTGTCGAATTCGGCACTAAAGCAGGCAGGGTGCAACACCACGGGAGTCACCGCAGGCGCGGGACAAAGGGGTCCGACCTCGCAGCCTGACGTGACGTCCACCCGTGTTTTAATTTGATCCCACTGCTTCAACAAGGTCCCTGTTGCTGGGTGGACCTGAACAACCTGCAGAAGGTTATCAGGATTTGGCCCTAGGAGTGTGGAGTCGTGGGTAGGCAAGAGTCACCCACTGAATGTGTTTTTTAATTCTGGAACTCAAACACAGAGTCTGGGATATAATTTTGGCAATCAGTCAGAATGGGATACAGTCTCCTCCTCTTTGTTATTATTATTAAAAAGTATCATCTTAAATACAAATTTAAAAGACAAAAGTGGCTACTGTGCACGCGCAGTAACTGCCTTTCAAAGAAATCTCAATGGGATTTTTTATTACGTACCTACATACATATTTACAGAACAGAGGCTTCAGTCTACTGGGGGGGGGAAAAAAAAGGCATTAAAAATACACTATATATAAATATGTATGATATGTAAAACAAGTCCCATCTAAACTTATATAAGACAAGGACAACTCTAAAGAAGCTTTTCTGGTCTCTCAGGTAGATAAAGGACATGAGTCCTGTAACTCTTATGCAGGCAAATCTCTCCCATTAGAGTAAATGGCAGTTTTGCCCTAGCCAAGAGATTAGGCCTAATCCAAAACCCATCAAAGCCAATGAGAATCTCCACCGAGTGGGTTTTGGATCAGACCAAAAGAGCTTTTTATGTTTTTGTTATTTTTAATAAACATTGATATTAAGTGCTTTTCTTAAAAGAGAAAAAAAAAGTTGCAATTATAAAATAAAGAGAAATACAAGAACACATTTGCCTGTAGTTCATACCACCGGATGTGTTTCAATGTCATATAAAAGCAAGAGTCAAGGAATGGGCTTTAGTCTTAACTTAAAAGGTTTTTAACCTTTTGTCAGTCACAATCTTAATTTACGTAGTTACTTGAATCTTATCTCTGAATGTATTTAAGATAGAGCATTTCATTTCACTGATTTGTGTTGACCCAGGAAAGAAAAAAAGAAACCACTGTACATTACTAAGACGTCAGGGAAAGTATTGCACTTGAACAGAAAAGTAACCAAAAAAAGTGGGTTTGTTGGTTTTTTTTTTTTTTTTTTTTTAAAAAAAGCCTAATACAAGCAATCATTCACATCTGCAATGAGAATGTTTAGAAAGCAAGATCCAAGAATGAAGCATAAGAAGCAAATATGGGGTTGGTAACCCCCACCCTGGAATACAACAGTAGTAAAATTTCTTTTAAAGCATTTTCTTCCAACAGGAAAAAAAAATTATACGACTTTTTTACTTTACAATTTTAAATCTTTCTAAACATTTGCATTAAAAGTTTCCAGTTTCTCATAAAAAGATATACATTTTAGGGAAAAAAATACAACCAGAAAATAAAACCAACTAAAAAGGCAAATATACAGAATTATAAGTACAACGCTGTGGAGTCATCTCTGAAGGTACCCTAGATCTTTAAAGTGTTACAAAGATTACGTACCTTAATAGTTCTTTTTTTTTTTTTCCTCAAATCGACTATCTCTTTTTTTCTTTTTTTCCTGTTTTTAATATAAAACTACACTTGAGTACAAAAATATGTAAACAGACTGTACAGCCAATGAACAACAACAACAAAACAACAACAAAAAACCCTAGACAGCCCCAAGCTACGGGAGATAAGAGCAGGCCCAGACTTAAAGCTAAGAGAAGGAAAAGGGGAAGCGAGGAGGCGGCGAACGGCCTCAAGATGCAGAGGCGGCCGCTCCGCGAGCTGGATGTGGGAACACGTGGCCTTTTCCCCCGGAGCTCTCACAGTTTCGGGAGATGAGCTCCTGCAGCGGCAGCCCCGAGTCCTTCCCTTGCTGCAGCGGGTTCGGAAGCCCAGGGCCCTTCCCAGTAAACAGCGTCCCATCCCAGTAAGTGCATAGATGGGGCCTCGGTGCCCGCTCCCCGCTGCGAGCGCCTCGCTTCGGCCACGGCCCCTGAGGTAAAACGTAGCGGCGGCCCTGGGGGCGGCCGGAGCGGAGCCGCGCTCGCCGGGAGGCTCCGGCCTCGCCAAGAGGGGCCCCGGGCCACAGGGAAGGGTTTAAGGCTGACGCGCCAGCGGGAGCCTCCGCGGCTCCGCCACAGCACCTCGCTAGCGCCTCCCGACCGAGACCCAGGGAGGAAAAGCTGCTGTGCTTCAGGAATTAGCAATAAGGCCCTCGTCTAACGAGTAGTAGCGGTAATTGAGCACGTGCTTCACTAACTCCCGTGTGTGACCATATCCAATCCGAGGGATGTTGTGAGGGTAACCGTGCGCTCCAAGACCTAAACCCAACAGGGACCTTAGGGAAGGAAACAGCGTCTGCCTTCAGTGAGCTGTGGGTCAAGCGCCACCCTTGCTGCCCACAGGAAGCACAAAACACCGCTGCCCTCCAGCCTTCATCCACTTCATCGTCATTAAGTCTCTACAATCCTTCACGTACTGCTAGTAAACACATCACAGTATTCTTGCAACTGTCTTAAATAACCTCAGGTTTTACTTAGCTGAAAGGGAGATGGTCATTTCTGTGCACGGATTAAGTGCCACGATTTGCACTGCAAAGGGAAAGCTTCCCAAGAAGGAGAAGGTATGGTCGGGTCATGGTCAGGTATGTTCCCAATCACAGGAGCACCCTCTAAAGTAAACTAGGATAACAGCAAAGCTGGTTCGCAGGAACTCCAGCTGCAAAGCGGGCCAGTCTAACTAAGTGCCATTTTTATTGTCGTCTTGACCTACTATTATGTCTGAGGCATGGGGAAATGTTACCTCCTTGCAACTATCCTGGTTTCCCTTCGGAGCCTCGCTGGAAGAGCACAGCACTCACACGCTTCCTGGCAGGGCTGCATTCATTAGGCTACAACAGAAACGGATAATATTCTTCCGGGCCTACACTTCAGAGGATATTATATATAATATATATATATATTATATATATATTTTTTTTTCTTTTTTGCTTAGGAGCAAATTCTGCCTCTTTTCTATCTCCTTCCCCTCTTTGCCTTCCCTCATACTCATGATGTGCCGGAACCAGCTGCTGGGAATCCCAGCCCTGCGGAGCTGAGCAGCAGCATTCCCGGCAGGAGAGCAAGCACACTGGCCTGGGACACTGCGCCCACACGGGGTGAATAAGCAGGCTTGAAGCGAGGTCACCAGCCCATCAGGCAAGTACCCAAACCCTTCTGCACTTTACACCAAAGCAGACCAGCAAATAACCCCCCATGTCTGACAGCGAGTCCTTCCTGGCCTGAGATACAAACGCGCTCCCTGATACCTTCTACGGGTGGTTTCTCTCCTCTCTTGCTCACTGTACCAGCGCAGCAGCAGCAGCACCGGAGTCCCAGCGCCCAGGAGCTTTGCTCTTTCTCCAGCTGCAAGCACACTTTTGCAAAACGCCAGCAAATCTGCTCCTGTTCCTGAACGGGAAGTTAAACACACAGCAAAGACCATTTTCAAGGGTGCTTTACTTGAAGCTGCAAAGGATAAGAAAACAAGAATTCCCTGCCATGCTGCTCTGGAAGGTACGGTGCAGCTGGGGGCTCTTGCAAAACGTCTTGGCAAGGGGCGTAAGGACGGGGCCATGAATGATCACGTTGGCTGGGACCAGCTCTGAGAGCAGCTCTAGCTGGATAGCTCAGATACACTTTGTCTGGGTAATTTTCAGCCCTTTCCACTTTTTAAGTCAACTCACTCGGGGAAATCCCTTTGCGGAATACCTAAGCCAGTCTCCTCTCCCGTTTAAGCTGCCGAAAAGAAGGTGCAGAAAGGAAGGGGGAGCTGCCTTGCTATGCTATTCAAGCAGGGATTCTTACTTTGGGTTGGTTGGTTTTTGTTTTGCATTCTGAAAGGGTATGGTAAGATACCACGAATGACACCCCAAGCTTTCAAAATGCATTTGAAAAAGGCACATATACAATAAAGCATATATATTAACAATATGATACCATATATATATATAAACATACTTTCTCAAAATCCCCAGCTGCTCTTGACTGCAGGTCATTACTAGCAACCGTTTTTGTTCTTTAAATGACAATAAATCAAGGGAAGATGCAAAGTGCACCCCAGCCAATTTGATCTCACTTTGCCTAAACTGCCATACTGAGTTTAGGCTACTCGGGTAAAAATGTAACCTCCCTTCTCCCCCATCATTAAGAAAACACAGCAAGGGCTGCAAGGAAAGCACATTAAATAGTGAAGGAACCGTATTACCGCTACTCCTGTCCTTGGCTGAAATAAGCACCTCTCTCTAGCTGCATCTCCAAAGCCCCTTTCTGGAGGAAGGAGCAGTGTCCTACTCTTCTTTCTGCGGGCCTTCTTTCCAGGGGCTGTTTTTCAATCACGAAAACGCCAGCACAGGACCTAGACGACAGTAATAATGTCCTATTAAAGGCCAGCTTTGAAGGATCTGGTTGAATTCCTCACCGATGCTCCAAATTTAGGAAAGTCCATGTTAATGGAAGGAAATATGGAAAATCTTAAAGTTGAGAATTTCTTGACTCTTTGCTATATACATTTATTTCTATGTGGCTATTTTGCGAGCTGTGCCTTCAGGCTGTAAAAATCATTAAAAATACCAGGTTGATTTACAAATTTAGTTAGATTTTTCCTCTCTAGTAGAGACCAATAAAAGTTCATGCCTAGGCACCTTTCACATCACTTCATAGATGGAAGCACGTTTTAAGGAGAATAAAATTGTTTCAATCCCATAAATTACTGAGCAAAATGCTGGCTTTACTGAAAAATCCTATATATTTGATGTGCATTTCTAACTGATTGCAAAGAAAGGTGGCTGTAAAATTCATTGGCCATAGCAGCAGATATATAGATAATGCCCTTTGCTCCAAGAATATGGATCATATCAAGAGCAGAATAAGCAATCACACTTCTATTTAAATTAATAGGCTTGTACTAATTTAAACTGAGTCAGAATCTTGCCTTTTTTTTTTTTTTTTTTTGATGTAAAATGAACTGAAAGGATTTACTGGCAGGGATGTTTGCAGAAATGGCTTTTTTTTTAATGAAAATGGGGAATGATCACAGGAAGCCAAATCTAAATTTGCAAATGTACATTTTTAACTGGAAATCTGATTCCAAGAATTCGAGAGAGTCCAATAAAAATCAGCCAGGTTCACTTTCAAACACCAGATACTTAGAACAAATGCATCTGCAGGCCAAGGATTATCTGCTAAAATTCTTAGTACGCTTTGAATGACTAATGAATTTGACAAAACTCAAGAGCTTTTCTTAGAAATCTGCAGAGGGCACGCAAGAAAAAAATTTCTCTGAGGCCCCAGTTGTGCACACTTCTGCACAGGAGCAAGCTGATGGAAGCAAAACTCTCCAGCAAATTCTCCTATATCAAGCAGGCCTCCAACTCGAGAGCTGGGACTGTCTTATTCAACTTCTCTCTCTCCACAGCAATACTAAGCAGGATTTAAACACTAAAATAAATGTGGGCACAAACCTCACTTCAGAACGTAGCTGAAATTTAATCTTTCCCCCTTCCCTAGGTCTAGGATGATGCAGAACACGGTCAGCTGCTTCCTAAGCCAACCTCCATAGTCATAGCGAATCAGCCAGAGTAGGAGTGATGCCCTCCAGCATCTCCCCTTTATCTGCTGGACAAACTCCTCTGCACCAAGCCCCAAAAAGCAGAAGGGTCTGGAGGAGGCAGCGCTTCACTGGCCTGAACTTCCTCTATATTCATATGAAAAAAAAGGAGGGGAGGAAGCCTATGACATTAAGAACAATGTTGGGAATAGGTCTTTAAATCTGTCTCTCCAAGGCCTATATATTCCCAGCCTTGATAGCTCTTAGATTATACAAGATGACATTTCTCTCCATATTGTATTATAATTAATAGGCTACTGCAAGAC
This sequence comes from Nothoprocta perdicaria, assembly GCF_003342845.1. Taxonomy (NCBI): domain Eukaryota; kingdom Metazoa; phylum Chordata; class Aves; order Tinamiformes; family Tinamidae; genus Nothoprocta; species Nothoprocta perdicaria. Next base: position 6,007,812 of record NW_020454205.1, read on the forward strand.
TTTACCAGCTCCTACTTAATAGCATTTCAGTGCTGGGAAGCAGTCATCAGGTAATCTGGCCATGATCTACTGTATCCTTTCTCAACTCAGGTTCTAGCTGCCAAGAATGTCACCGTAAAAAGATTTCAATCAATACCACTCAGCTCCTACTTTCAAACGCTCCAGGTCTAGGAAGGGAAGAAGAAAAAAAAAACAGCACCCTCAAAACGAACAGCAAACTGGCATGTGCACAGAGCACGCAGATTGGAGGGAGCAGATGGGAACTCATTATGGCCCCATCTTCCTCTCTTTTTTACACTTCTGTAACTTCGTGCTTTTGATAGGGTCTCACGGAGCAGAGGGAGACTGCTGGCACGGAAGGGGTTAAGCCCACATGCAGATCTTGCCATTCTTAAGCTGTGCTCTTGTTGCCAAACAAAAACAATTCCATAGTGATCGGTACAAACAGTTGGGCTTCAGTGGCAATCTGTCGCACAGGTTTAAGCCCAGTTTTCAGTGATGCAACCTGCAGGCTGGTTGCTGGATTTGTTATTTATTGGGAGAGATAGAGAGGAATATATATATATTTTTTCCCCCTCTGTCCTCCAGTCTGTAGTTCAAGAAATTGCTCTGGAATTTATTTTTTGTTTGCGTTCTCTACAGTGAAGTTTATAAATTATGAACAAAGATGATATCTATAAATCCAAATTAAAGCACAGCATCTGTATCTCATATATCACTTTCTAACGAAGTTGGGGAGATTGTTTGCAATCTGCTTGTTTGAAGGGCTTGCACGCTCTCCAAGAGCCAAGGATATCCAGCAAAATTCGCACTTCCACCCCTAAATTAAAGCAGAATTGATGATTTAAAAACAAAAGGAAGTCACTGCATCAGCAAACTAGCAAACAACGTTAACATGAGAAAAAATGATCAAGGCTCAGATCCTGATGTAGCTGAAGTAGTTGGATTAGTTCCATTAAACTCAATGGAGCTAAGAGGATTAACGTTGGCCGACGATCTGGCTCCTAGTGTTTTCCCAGCTGCAAGTCTTAGTTTAGGCTGCTGCCAAGAGGTTAACACTGTGATAATAGAATGAGAAAGTATTTATATAGGTATATATAGATATATAATTATATTTAAAGAACACTTTGCTACTAGTACTTTTGTCATTTTAAAATCCGCAATTTTAAAACAAATTATTTTAGAAGAGCAGCAGAACCTCTTGAGTAAACTACAGACTCTCTCACCCACTCCTAGGCCACTTACTGTCCTAGGAGCAAGGTTAAAACGTTATTTGTAAATGCTATTTCTTAAAACATAGGGTGCAACTAAGTAAGTAAGGCTCCCAAGGGTCTCTAAGAAGCCGGTGAGTCAACACACAGGCATGGAGTAAGAGCAAATCAACAATTCTATAAAAGGTGCTTCATAAGTTAAGAAAAATAAAAATACAGAGCCTCAAACTTACCACAGAAGGCCCTTGGACTTATGAAACTAAACTGCTGTTATGTGCTACAGTGTTAGACATACATTTTTGTACATTCTTGAGGAGCAATACACACCGAACCCAGGAAACAGCTCACCCTACAAAGTCGTCTTCAGAGGAATATTGACTTTGATTCGTGCTCCTAAATCCCTAGCGCTAAACAGTTTTGCTTTAAAAATAATTGTTCATTCTGTAAAATAAAGTCCCTCTCCACTCTTCTCCAGCCACCAAACCCCACACCGTATCTATACGCTTGAAAAAGGCTCTCCTCTGAAATGTTCCTACCTATTTGTCTGAAATTATCAAGGAGTGGCATCTCATCACGACTTTAAAGCACCTAGCAGAGTTGAGCAATATCCCAAAATAGGACACGAGACACAGCTAACTGTGACAGAAACGGCCTGCCTCTCCATTCCCACAGAAAGCAAGTCAGGTCACTCAGCCAAAAGTGACAGCAACCCCCTCTTTTATCCCTTCCCTTCCTTCTTTCCTTTCTTAAGCCGGGCAGAGCAACTGAGGTTGGGTCCACAAAAATAAGGTTAATAATAATTAAACAGCAACAACAACAACAGCAACAACAACAAAATAGATGTATCAATGTCTGAGGAAAAGTGGGATTGTAAGTGCAGTATTTCTTCATGTGCAGTTTTTTTTTTGTTTGTTTTTGTTTTTTTTGTCTACTTCATAAGAGTCCCCTTTGGATGAGAAGGCCTAATGGAATGTGTGCTCCCCTCGGACAATGTGCGACGAGAACTCATAGCGGTCCTGGCTCCGGTAGCCACAGATGTTGCACTCTAGCGGGTCCCGGTAGCCGTGGCAGCCCATGTGGATGGTGTACATGACATGGTCTAGGAAAAGAACGCGACAGTGCTCGCACTTGAAAGCCCTAATCTGCTCCCCTTCTCCGTTGATGACTTTGTAGATATCCTTTAAAGAGCCCTTAGAAGCTTTCGCAGCATCCAAAGCCTTGGCGTCCTCCTTCATATAAGCCGGGCTTGGCTTTCTCTTGGGATTTAAGGCAGAGTTTCCTTGGTAGGACTGGCGGTCTTCGTGGCTGCTCTCTGAGTCAGTAGAATCCAGGCAGCTATTGCTGGGGGAGCCCTCTCGATCCTGGGTTCGACTCTTTGGTCTGATGAGGGAGATGGGGCCATCCATGTTGTTCTCGTGACTGTCAGCCGTTTCCCTGCTGATGGGCCTCTCTATCCTGTTAGGATGATAGACCTGAGCGTAAGCTGAGCTGATGACCGGGGCCACCTCTGCGATTGTGCTTGGTGTGTGCTGCATCAGGGGGTGAAGTGCCTCAGCTCCAAGGTAGGTGATTGCATTGTTGATGGCTTGGTCCATCATGTGAGACTGCATCAGCTCAGCCTCCTTCTCGTAGGTTAAGTTCATATCAAAGTGAAGGTCTGGATAGCCAAATCTCATGAGCTTTTCACCTGTGGCACAAGAGCAAATGAAAGAGGAAAATCAGTACCGTCACTTCAACGTTTCACAGTAAAGGGGAGGGGTGGGGACAGCAGAAGTCCTCCAACTTTAAGTGAAATTCATTAGAGAGTCCAAAGTTACTCTCCTTCCATTTATTTCCTGACCTCCTATGAAGTTCCAGCTGTGAAATGGCCAAATAGCAAACTTGCTAGAAGTTCTTTTTATTCCAGGTAAAGCAGCTGCACTGAATTCCAGACCAACTCCAAACCTCCCTGTGCCTCCTTCCTGCCCATGCCTCAAGGGAGGACAACTATGAGGAAATGGGATTGTACCACTGAGGCCGACAGAGCTCTGCGGGTTGGAACACTGGACACACTCTCCTGGAGCTAAAGGAGGGGGAACGCCACGTGCTCCCCAGGGTGGCTCATTCCTTACAGCAGGGCTGCGTACTGAGAAATCTAAGCAGAGGATTTATGGGCCTCATAAGGTCCTAGCACATCTTCAGTTGCACGAGGTATAGATGCTTCAGCCATTGCTAGCAGCGAAGTGGCTACATGTCTCCACAGGCTGTAGCAACATCACTGCAAGGTTGACCTCAATACCTTGCATTTAGCATCAGAATGACTTTTTTTTTTTTTTTGCATTTTACCCTTCCCAAAATAAACAAGAAAACCCCTTACCCCAACTACCCGGAGTAAAAACCACCAATCTCTACACAACAACAAAAATACACTCCCCCAAACTTCCAGGGTCTCTTTAGGCATGGGGCAATGTCTCTCAGGCATGGAAACATGCACGGCTTAGTTTAATTTGGTGCAAGCCAAAGCAACTTCCATTGACTTAGGATACATAAATAACACAGTGATGAGGAAGCTGTCTGATTCATCAGTGTGTGAATCCAAATTCACACCTCTGTAAGCTTTTAAAATAAATGGCATTACAGATATGCAAAACCAAAACCACACACCGGTGAATTCTGCTAGTCACTGGGGACGCCGAGTGTCACAGATCCTCCTCTGAGCTTAATCAAGTTACAGCTACTGACATCAGGGCTCAGCTCAGCAGCACTGCTTTTCCAGCGGTGGCTTTAGGGTGTCAGTACAAGGAACGTTCCTACAATAACTCTTCCTTTTAAATAGAAAACCATATGCATACACAACTATATGGGTAAAAGATACACGCTTCCACATGTGTATATATGCATACATTCCAGTTAACTGTAATTCTTTTGAAGCAGACTTAACAAAAACTAATAAATAACTTTGGGTTTCATTGTCTTTGTTACTTTTCACCGCCTCACTATGTAAAACTTCTCAGCACTGTAAGTTAATCAATTCAGGAAGTTGCTACATAAAACTAGTTTGGCTATCCAGTAACTTTAAAATCTTCTATTACTTTTTGCCAAATTTGCTTGGAACAAAAGGCGTACAAACCAACATAAGAACGAAACAGAACTGCAATCCCAAATCTCTTCCAACTAGCATTAGTACATTTCAACAGAGCTATCATTCAGCATTTTATTTTTGTCTAAAATAGTTCATTTCACTTAGCGTGGCTTATGATAACGGGATCCTTAAAGAGAGAAATAATTTCACATTGCGCACGGTACAATCAGGTTATCCTTGGAGATTGTGCATCACTCTGGCTTAGGAACTTGGCCCTGATTAGCAAGGCAATTACATGCAAGTCTGAAGTGAAGCACGTGAATATTCCTACTCACTTCAGCACTGCTCACGTGCTTCTGATTAGACACCAGGTTTACGCACCCCCTACACCTCCCTGCGTCGGCAGTGTCAGGCATACAGCTCACCAGGAGAACACCTTACATGGAAAAGAAAACCGTTCCTTTGCTCCACATAAAGAGGTGTCCTTGTCACCTCTTCTTAGCCCTGCACGTAGCTCCTGTGCTCGAGAAAGGGGCTATGTTGGAGGAAAGGGAGCCTGACTGAATCTCCAGATATGCTGACAATCCCGTGCAGGCTAGAGGGACAGGTCAATCAGTAATATCTATTCTCTATGGAAAACCTGGGGGAACATTGCAGGCCTTGCTTTGATTCCTTTCATCTTCCACATTTAGTGACTCCACCAGAGAGTAGAGTACAGCAAACAGCAAATTGCCAGTGACCTGAATTATTCATTCCTTTAATTACAAACCAGTTTCAAAGACACTGGAGCCTTAAAAATGGAGTGTGACATACAAAAATAAAATAAAAGCTAACATGGCGTGTGGGGGTGCATAAATCACAGAGCTCAAAAGAAACATTAGCAAACCAATCCAGCCTGGTTTGACATGTTTTTCAATTTTAAATAACTTCTCTTTAGTGAAATGTCTAATCATAAGGAACTACTTCACAGTCATCTACCCAAGCCTATTCTCAGTTCCACTGATCTTTCCCATGTATTGATGAAGCAGAACTACCACTCCTTATCAGGGTCAGCTTACCACACAGCATCCCATAAAAGAAGAGGAAAAAATCCCTCCAGCTGGTATTTGCAGCTGGATCAAAGACCTTGGGCACTGCTGTACTACGATACCTGAAGTCCAGCTTGTCAAGCATCTACGACAACAGGGATATCAGACACTTCAGAGAAAGACACAGGAAACCTTACAGAAAACAGTTACAGAATTTACCCGAGTGAATTTTATTCTTGATCCCTATTAGCTACGAGTCGACTGTGCCTTTGCAGCAGGATGATTGCCTATATATTTTTAATTCTTACTAGAACAACCACGGTCTTATCGTAAGCCACATGAACTCCTTTGAATCCTGCCAAGTTCTTAACCTCGGTGACACTCTGTGACAGCGAGTACCACATTCAAGCTGAAAACACATGAATCCACATCATGATGTATGTCTGCTTCTTTCTTTTTCAAAAAAGAGGCAAAAGTTAGCATTCATTCCTGTGTATCTTATTTTCTGCCTCCCCTATTTCAACAGGCTTAGAAAGACTATTACTTCAGCAGAAGCTATAACCAAGCTCTCTCTCACTCCAAAATTTACTCTCTCTGCTGTATGCTACTTCCCATCCTTCTGCAATTTCAACCAGAGGAAAGACTGTGATCCATAACAAAGGTCCCTTGGAGACTGCTGATCAGAAAGAGCAGTAAAGCACTGATAGCCGTAGCATGCAAAGATTTGAGCTTATGCTTACATGACCTTCTCATAAATACCATTAAGTTGTTCTGGATAGGTGCCACGCTTGCAGTATGCACAAGAAATTTTCCTGCAAGCAAGAGAACCATTACAAGTTCTTCCTGATAGAGCAGAACGCAATCTCATCAAGGAGAAAATGTGAAAAAAAGTGTGGTCAATGGTAAAAAAAAAAAAAAAAAAAAAAAAGCAGCGAAGGAGAAAGACATTGCTCTCTTTCACTTGCACCCTGTGATGCCAGGAAAGAATAAAAGAGGCAGAAAAATAAGATACGGTAAGACACTCCTTTTTTTCCTACAAATGGATTTGAATAAGAAGCTCCATGTCATATGAGAACCTAAATTCCTAACTTCAGAAAAAGAGAGTAGTCAAAATGATATATTGTTTCTATAGAACAAGTAGCTTCATCTTCAGTGAAGTATACCCTGTTGAAGAGAATAATAATCTCCCAGAGCATGTTTCATGCAAGCATTTCAGATCAGTAAGTTCACCTTTAAAGACAGTAACAACATATGGTCAATCACATGCGAGTGGGCAAATAAAATAACCTTCTCAGTCTAAAAGAAAATCCATCATGTGCAGTTTCCAAAAGTTAAATCAATTTAACCCATCTAGCAATCCATTTGCCTCAGCTGTGAGGTGTATTTATAATGGATAAATGATACTGCTTATGAGAGCAGGCTCCAGAACTTCAGAGGGAAGGGAAAAAGTCTCTAGTCCTTACAGAAAAAGCCTCCAATTCCTGGCAGAGATATTGCAGGAAAAAAAGATGCAGGTCAGAATCAGTGGACAACTTGAGGAAAAAAAGAAAGAAAAGGCAAGAGGAGTAGACTGCTCTTCTTCCTTTCAAGGCTGTAGGGATTCGGAGGTCTAAGCACACCAACTGAAATGCCAGCTTGGCTAAATATTGCCCTGCTGATCAAAACTTGCAAGTCTGTTCGGAAGGGGCTGCATTTAGGATCCCACACAGCTGGATCTGGCTAGTCAGCTTCTCCTTTTTGCACCCTCTCCAACAGTCTTTAATTGCTTGCAACAGCGGCAAAACAAATCTAAACACAAGTTCTCTATGCTCATCAGCTACATGGTAATGCATTTCAGATGATCCCTAAAGACATCAGAATAAAAACTAAACTTTTTATCTTAGGAGGACTAAAAACAATGAAGAATATACTACTGCTTTCCCACCTTTTTGTGAGTTGGATTGTTCCTGATCTAGCCTTGGCCTAAAAGGAGGCAGGAAAGAATGGACAGCAAAGAAAAACTATGTTGAGCAGTGCCGGGAAGACGGCCAGGCACTGATATTTGGGGGGTTGGAGTGGGAACAGCCAGGTCGGTGCATCGGTGTCCCCTGGGTGAGATGAAGCACGCTGCTAGTCGTGTACAACTCCAAACCATGGGGGTTAGTTTAAACCCATCTTCAGCAGGGATTTAACTAATTCAGCTGAATCTGGATTCAGCTGAGGGGCAAAGCTTTTCAAAATGACTGTCTCAACTGCTTGCGATCCTCACACCTCTCTGTGGGTGTCGTCAGAGCGGACGGGTGGAGAACATGACAGCCTTAAAACCTGTACCCCTGTCCTCCCAGACAGCGAGCAAGAAAGCAGCCGTGACAGGGCTCTGCAGTCCAGCAGCATCCACTTACCCCAGTAATACCCCAGCTCCTCTCCTAAGTTTCACACGGCCTTCACACCAGCGTGAAGAGAAGCTTGAAGCTACAGCTCAGTGCAAGTAGAATTCTCTACGTTGCAAGCTGAACGATTCTAAGCTTATTCTAAGCTATACACAAAGCAAAACAAACTTTGGGCCCAAGATCCTGAAATCATAATCAAAAATGGTCCATTTTGTATTCATGAATTAAGAAGTTTATCTAGTGCAGAACACTGCACAGCTTTCGATGGGAGCTATATGATTTTATTTCCACATGCCAGTATTATCACACCACTTCTTGCCAACTCTTAAGATTTTAATGTAAGTTGCAAGTGAAGAGAGATGAGGAAATGGAAAGATGACAAGTTTAATTCTTGAAAGCCACAAAAAAGTTTAAAAAGAACCTAAGGTATAGTATGGTCAAAAAATTAAGATTATAAAAGCCATTTTCATAGTCCTCACTTTTGAATGCATATGGCCAGCAAAACTGTAATCACTTCCAGGATTTTTTTGCTATCATTTAAGCATCTTGTTTAAGCATCTTGTTTATTTTTCCTCCCCATCAGAAACAAGTTCTCCAAATGGCATTTTTCACTTTTTTTTTTTTTTAAACTATTTCCAAATTACGAGCAACCTATACCTAGTACCACTGTAAATAAAATGTGTTTCTCAAGCTTACCCACAAACTTCTGTGGGGTGGAGCTTTTACGCTTTCCCATGTTGCTTGTCAGCTTCTCTATAACAGCAGGTCTCTCAAAAGGCACCAGAGGAATATTGTTGTCCATCACAGGCTCTTGTTCCTTACAATCTTCCATAGGAGGTACTACATAAAACCAAAAAAATTGTATCAGACAAGTTTGGTCTACACAGATGGCGCAAATCATTGGAGGCCTGTTGACTGTCATAGCAAGTGCAATGTAAAATAAAGCAAAGTGCATGAGCATAACTGGCAAAGAAGCAACAGTCACCTTTTAGTAACTACAGCCAGAACTTCAAAATTCATCACTTTGGGGCCATTTCAGCTTGCAGAAGCTGAACTTTCAGCACTCATTAAAGTATTGTTTTTTTTCTTAACAAACAAAAAGCCCAGTCAGAAGGAGACAGATATCAGTACACGGCGCTTTCGAAAAAACAGTCTATAGAGTCTCTTTTCTATTGTTATCCACCTTATAGAGAAATACAAATTAGGATGATTGAGCAAAGACCTGTCATAATTTCTAAGCTGTGGGAGTCCCATTGCATTTTGCTTATTACATAAATATTGAAGTCACATGCAGCATAAGCAGAAGGACCGAATCCTCCACTCCTGCCAGTTGTCCCCCATCTCTCACTGTGGCAGCTTCATGGAATTTCTCATTGCAGGTATGTTCTCCTGAGACTGTGGTGTAACCGAGCACCAGCAGCCCATGTTCCTCCCATGTCACCTCCCTACCTTCAAAGGCCTAATATGGAATAATTGCTCCCCGGTTCTTAAACGTGCAGCTGTTTGCTAGCACATAATATGTGAAAAATGAGGTGATAAAAGCTTCGTCTTTGTGCTCCGTCTAGTAAGGAAGAGCAAATACCAGGCAATTACAAAACAGGGAAGCTGCTCAGGTGAACTTCTCAATTCAGACATTTATAATAAGAAAACATGGCAATTTATTCATTTGATTCCATTTATGCCTCTTCTGCTAGGGAATCTGAGTACTTTGAGGCTTAGAATCTACCATATGCTATAAAATGATTTACTCTGCTGCTTTTTTATTTGTACAGGATGCTCCCCCTGAGAAACACAATGGTTTCTCATTTACAAAGCAGTCCTGCTGGCATCAGGGAAAATAAAGAGAAAGAAAAAAGCACAAATATGAAATGAATCTAATATTGCTACAAAATGGGATGCAGTGTTCCAGTAACCTAATTAATGTCCAGTACAGACTGGGAGGTCTGGAGTATTATAAATAGATAAGGCTTTTTTTTTTTTTTTTTTAAGGTTACTTAGGTACTTTGGTGGCTCCAATGATATTTGCATTAGTTCTCCAAGTATTTATTGAGATTTAGTAAACAGGAAAAGATGATATGCACTGATTTGCATCGGGAATTTGTGTCTAACTGTCCTTTTGACTTAGCAAAAATAGTGCATTCATGTGGACCTTGATATATCTCCTTACTGCAAGGGGCCAGCTTTCTATGGGAGGTGCAGAGGGCTCTAAATGCCTCCTGCAAAGACTTGCTAAAGGCACCTTTGCAGGGCTACATTTGCATACTGCCCACAAAAATCAGTCAAAACCCTCCCAGGCACTTTCACAGCCACCTAATTAGTCCCAAATTAAACAACATTTGTATGGCTTATGAAGAATAAATAATAATTAATTAATTAGACTGTTGGACATATGTGCATAAAATTTCCTCGATGGAATTTGAAACCTTTCTTCCATGAAAAATGAATAGTGCTAAAAAAGACATCTGCTCTTCTGTAAGTCAGGCAAAGATTCTGCTTGGATACCCATTAAAAGTAAAATGAAATAAATAAAAATAAAAGCATTTTCTTCTACTATTTCATGTTTTATGCTGCAAGTTCTTCTTCTATCAACTCAACTCCATAGTCCAGGGCACTGCACTTTTGCAAAAGAATTACTGAATTACTCAGTATTTCTGTTATGAGGGGAATAAGTTATCAGAATATTTTTTGTTATGCAGATTTCCAGGGAGAAAGGAGAGATGAAAATAGCCTGGTTGGTATGTACATGTAAACCACATGCAAATAGAGAGCAAACAGGTAAGATATCACAATTCGGAAACTGTGTTACGCTAAAGATTACACTGCCAAGTCCAGATACATTAATTTTCATCTAAAACTTTTGTTTTGCCTCTCATTTAAAAATATACAAGCAGAGGTCAGCCAGCCCAGACTGCATCGTTTTTGAGGAAAAACAAAATAAAAAAAAAAAGGGGAAAACCAACACAAGCCCATCAGACACAACAAACAAGTTACCACAAATCAGCTGCTTTGTGGGAGCAGCTCACGTGCACCCATTTGCTCTGCGGTGAATACAATTCCCTTTTCATTGTATTTCATTGGACTTCATTACCTCGGGTAGCAGAAGCTGTCGAAGAACAGCTGACATGTTACAACTAGCAACTTATTTTGTGTTGTGAAGCTACTGTCTCAGCCCAGGAAGGTTTTTATTACCCTAGAAATCAAGTGCCTAGAGCATGAAAAGCCCACTCTTGCCTATGCTTCTGCTCTGCAATGGTCTTGAGGAGCAGGACGGACTGCAGGATTGATCCCCACACAGATGTTCATTGTCTTTAACACCTCTAAGACCCTCCACTGCAGTTAACACCAAATATTCTTGCAGAGTCCAAACTCCTGGTACCCAAACCTGTCTACAAAGCACATCTTCTGAAGACACTAGGTTTGAATTAGAGAGCTAACCTTGGAGCTGTTTTTAAGTTTTTGGTTTTTTTTTTCATTTATGAAAAATCAGGCAGACTGTTAGAAAAATTATGCTATTCCACTGACAGAAGAACAGGGGGGAAGTTTTTTTTTTTTAAAGTCAGCCAGTGTGCATTTTGCTGAAAAATATTTCTGTGTACAGACAACAGACACTGCACGAAGTCTAAGCTGTTATAAATTAGCATTACTCCATCAGCCTCAATTTCCTTTCCTAACCTCACAATACTGCTATTTTGTAAAAGTGTGTGTGCGTGAAGAAATGACAGGAGATATTCCCATGACCACTGGTGTGAAGTCCCTGGTGGGATCAGCATTTTAGCTAAGTTTTGAGGAGCTCCGCAGAGGGCAGGACACAAGCCACAAGTCTGGTCTACGAGGAGCCGGCCTACCCCCTCACCTGGCCTGGAGCTGAGGGCCTTCCTCCTCCTCCCAGGAAGAACGTTGCTTTTCCAGTCCATTTTAAGAACCTCTCTTAGAGTTTTTGCTTTCTGGAGATGGGGCAGAGCTTGTCAGTTGGTGCAAACCACAGCTAGTGTTCAACGTTTCTCCCCATGCCTCTCCGCAAAGATTGTGCTCTTGGCAGTCAGAGACTGTCACTTGTGTCACCCCAAAATGCTGCTAGCCAACACTTCACAGGCTCCTTTCTCCCTCCAGGGCCAAGGACTGCCAAGAGGGGAACATGAGGGCAAGAAGAGGAGAGCTCTCCCACAGCGAGCGGCCTACGAGGGAGGCAGCCATGAGGCAGGGCAACTCCGTGAGGCAGCAGGGCCTCGGGCAGGAATTTCAGTTCAGCTCACTTTGGGGTGACTCCAAAGAAATTTCACACTCAAGTCTCCTCCTCCTCACCCCACGGAGACCATCAAGAGCAGCCCCGTGCCCAGCGGTGTCGGCCCTGGGGCTCTGTTGAAGGCACTCGTGACGGCCTTCGATTGCGTGCCTTAGGAAATGGAGCCTAGAGCACCTACTCCTCCCACCTGGCACTCCCTCATCACTCAGCAAAAATAAAATGTTGTGAAAACCCTGGGAAAGAGACTCGGAGAACTTAACCCCAATGCCAAATAAACCAACAGCACCCAGTGCTGCTTATAAACATCTCCCAGAATCAGCTTTCAAGCAGGAGCACCGGGGATGGCTGGTGAGATCTGCCACTGCTTCAGGAGGGGATTTGGACCTCATCATCACTCCTACCCTTGCTGTGCCCCAGCTAGACGCCTCTGAGATGAGACTGGATCCAATATCCCTTCAATGTCCACTGGGGGAGATTTAGGCAGATTTGCCAAGAGGAGAAAGAGACATTAGCTAAATTCAAAGTGCCGCTTTAAGTTAATTTTGTCAAGGAAAGGGAAGAGGCTGGGTGAACATTTGTATTTTAACCACAAAGGCAGTCAAGCAGTAAATAAAATAACTGTTAACATCGGGTTTGCACTGGTTTAACTTCAACTGGTAGAAAAGAATCAGTGTGAATTCAGTCATCCCAGCTTCCTTGGGCAGATGAGGTCAAGGACTTACCTTTTGTGTCACAGCATTAATCAGCTTAGAAAAAGCTTTACATTTCCTCAGAAGTACAGTATCAACAATAGTGAACCCAATTTTAATAAATAGCTCAATTATAAACCTAGAAACAGAGTAGAATTTGTGACAATTCTCCATAATGTGAACTAGGAAACATTCCAGCTGCCCCAACTATACTCTGCAGAGAAGACTCACTTGAGACGTTTAAGTGCCTCACTCTTAAGTCCCTGTTTCTGACCGAAATCACCACCGAGCCAGCTAATCAGACAACTACACCTCTGCAGAGTGTAGACCGTATCATTTTGTTGTGAAAGGAGAAGGTGGTTAAACGCCTTCCATCAACTAAGCACTCTGCCAACAGTCCGAGCACACAGCTGTTTGCAGGTACCTGAAACCAGTCTCTTCTCTGACTTTTACAAGCAGAACATGAGGCCAGAAGTAGCTAACCACAAACTTCAACACCTTTGAAGTTATCCATTAGGTTTTAAAGGTTGATTTTAGCCTCCAAGGTGGCTAAAAAGATAGTAATTACTTAATAGAGGTGTCTGTACATTTTTGGAAAATGCATTACATACTTTTTGAATGCCTTTAACAGGATTAATATTTTCATGAAAAAGTAGTCTTTAAAATTGTCAGTGATTCTTTCACTGAAAATTAGCCCATATTAGAAATGTTGAATGCATTTTATTTCACTTTTTTTTAAACATTTTTAGAAATGACCTTTCAAGGCTTTTGCAGAATTAATTTCAAAGTGAAGCCTTATGACTACACTCAACAATTAAAAGCAAAATGAGACAAAGTAATTTCCCCCCTTTGCTTTTCTTTTAGTTTTAATCTACTTTTTTGGTATTCCTAGATGTGTGCTTTTTTTTCTGGAAAAATATAGAATGTAATTTTTATATATATTTTGATTAATAAAAGATTGAAAACTCTTGAAATATCAAACTTGTAATGACTATTATTAAAAAAGACATGACTTCTAGCAGTATTTTAGAAATACTTATTTTGAATGAAAGGGTAACAATTTTTGGACAAGTGCTATTTATTATTTAGTGCTACAGATAAATCTACAACCCTACAGTCTGCAAGATTATGTTGAGCATATTTCCATACCAATAGCTACGCAAATTTTAAAAGAACAAATTCATGCAATTTGCCATTTGCTTCGTTCAATACTCTTTTTGGCAATCTTCAGGCTTTCTGGGTATTAACACATGCAGTGTTTGTGTATTAATACTACTAACATATGTAAATGCATATAAACTTTTTTCATCTATTACTTTCATCCACACCGTTGAATTCCATTCTGCTCTGAATTTTTTTACTTTTACTCCACTTTTTTTTTTTGATTGAACATGGTACTACATTTTTATTGTTCTAAGGAGTGAATACTTAAGAACACCTTCACTGTTCTTCGCATCTGTAATTATCAGTCACCATCAGAAAAGAGAGCAAGGAGGATCATATATTTCACATATGCCATAGCTCATTTTTTAGGGTGACCTTTTACAGGTGACTTGTGGTTTTGAATTTTTTTTTTTGTTTGTTTGCTTGTCTTTCACCTTTATGTAGGCATAGCTATACATACAAAAAAAGGTGAAATACGAGCTTTATAAAAATGAGCAAGAACTCTGCTGTGAAACTGGATGGAGAACGCAGTTTACCCCATCTTTTCTCCTCCTGCATACTTGAGTAAGCGTCCTATGGAAAGATGCGATCCAAAGCTCAACGGAAGGCAACCAAAATAGAGGAGAACACCCGCAGAAGACGCGCCATGTCCAAGAGGCCTCAAGACATGGTTTCCACCCACCGTGGTGACTCATGACCTGCCCGGCAGCCTCCATGCTGACGTTCTGCAGATAGTTGTGGCAGCGTTCCTTGTGCTCCTCCAGCGAGCTGCGCTGCTTGTAGCTCCGGCCACAGTAGTTGCACTTGTGAGGCTTGCCCACTGCAGAGAGAAAAGAGAGCGTCAGGTCAGAGAAGCTGCAACCCACCACTGCTAGCCAACACCCCATCTCGGTAACAAACAGCTGTGGACGTGGAAAGACACCTAAGAAAGGTTACTTGAGTCCCAAAGCCTGTTCCCAGCCCCACTTTGCCACCACGCACACCTCCTCCCACCCGCCGGGTACGTCGCCCTATCGGTTTTTCACACTACCACGGCTTCAGAGGAGGCAAAAAGAGGCGGACTTGTTGTTTGCAAAGCAAATAAACACGCGACAACAACAGAGAAAACAAGCTGAATCACACTTCAATGACGACTGCGTTTCACCAAGTCTTGTGGGAAAGAAACTTCTGAGACATTTTGCCCGTGCTATGAAGAATTGCCTTTGGGTAGCAAAAGCAAGCTACCCCGGTGGCCTAATTCTGCTTCAGACAGCGGGGAAATCCATTCTGTAGCACACACAAGTTCATCTTGGGTTGCGACAGTTTTGCCAAATGTACTAAGGGAACATTTCACAAAAAAAGAAGACAACAGAAAGTAGACTTTGGTAATTACATGCCAGAACCAAGCTGTCACCAGCAATATGCAGAGACTGGGTACTATCAAGAAAGGCTGAGTGCAAGGAAAAGCCAGATGAACACAACACATAAATCCAATATAAACTTCTTGTTTCACTCGGCAGTGGTATGAATAAATAGTAAACGCCTCTTATTACATGCAAAACCTGGCACCAGATTCTCATAAAGTGCATCCTTTCAGAGCATGTCATTAAGAAACCACAAGAATGGCCTCACCCGGGGCCAGTGAGCTCGTCAGCAGTGGATTTTGCCAAGCCATGCTAATAAAAATTTCTAATATAATTTAAACTTGTAGAACACAAACATTTATTCTCTAATAACTAAAGAGCTATTAAGTCAGCATTGCGAGTCTCCTAGAATACCACGGGCTGAGACTTTTGGAGCTGCCCTAAGGAACAGGGAAGGTCAAACTTCTCACGGGGTTTTCAAAATCTTAAGGAAGAATTTTAGCTTCTGGCCAGAGGATTTACAAATCTCCCTCTGTTGGATAATACACGTGTTTCCATTGGGCTTGTCCCAATATTGACAGCTTTTCACTAGCCATTTACTAAACGAAATCCAAGCTGTATTAATTGCAGCCAAAATGCGCGGCCGTCGCCGGGCGAGTTCCCTGTGGTTGCTGCTGGAGTGGCAGGGAAACACAGGCCGTGTGGCCGGGAGGTCACCTGCAGCCAGCGAGAAGCCTGGCAGGCTGCATTGGGGCCGAAGCACTGGAAAGGAAAAACATGAAGTCAGGGAAATTATTAGGGGTCTCAGCAGGACAAACATGGTGTGCACCTCACCTCACCCACACAGTGGAAGATGACAAAGCTGGAGCTTTCAATGCTGGAACTGCTCAAAAGGTTTCAGCATTTTTTTTTTTTTTTTGGTTTCAAAGAGGTGAAAAAAAGGGAGGTGGAAGTTGGATTTATTAACTGAATATGCTTAAACCAAGTTTCTGCTGTCCTCAAATGATTGTGCGCAGTTCAGGGAAACAAACACATTTATGATGGGAGAAAAAAAAAATCTGCTTTTAGTAAGTATCCAAATTACGGGTTTATTTTTGTTTACTGGGGAGATAAAGTTCATCCTCAGGTAAGAGCTACGTCTTAGACCAAGCAGTTGCTGTGGTCTTTATTTTATTGTGCTCACTAGCTCACATTTTGCCATAACTGCCAACGTTGTTAGTAATCTCAGTTGAGGCCATCTGAGGTTCATTGTCATTCCCAGAATATTTGCCCTTAACATGAGTAAGATTTCCATCAAGCTGCATATCTTCAACGTAAATTAGCCATCCCGTTCAAGAAGCACCTTTAGGAAAATGTACTAGTAGCTCCCTGGAATGGAAAACCTTTTATTATTGCAATTACAATGTTTCATCATGCATCGAGATGGCACAGATGTGCCTCAGTCCGATACCTTTATTGGAAGTTAACTTCCTTGTTGTCTAATCGAAAAGCCTAATGCAGCTGAAGGGATTAAATTCAAAGATTCAAAGCAGGACTGCATTAGGCCACCCAGCTTGACTACACTAGGTTACAAAACAACTTAGATAAATTTTAACAGGCAAAGAAAAGGGATGATTGTTTTCAGCTCCTCAAGAAGAGGTACTATTAATTAAGTACATTATTGCTTAGCACAGGGAGAAAAAGCTCTCCTACAAGCTTGCAGTACAATAAATTGACTTGCAATCAAAAAAAGAAATACTGGCATTACACCTCTTCAAATCACTGCTCCTTGTATTGTAATGATTTCACAGACTATTTAAAAAACAAGGCTGAGCTTTTCCAGTGGCATCTACTGTGGCTAGCTACCCAAATTCCACCCAATTTCAAGGTTCATATGAGAAGATAAAAGGCAGTGATGGAGACAAGATTTCTACATGCAATTCTATGGGATCCAAGGAACCTAAGTCCCCAAGGAAAGTTCTCCAGCACATACACTCCCTCCCCTAGGGAGAAGATAAGAGAATAAACAACATGTGACAAATGTTGGCCATGTTGCCTAATGCACAACTGGAAGTTGCTCAAACACAACTGTGAAGAATGAAGTTTGCAAGTGCCAGTTGAGTAGAACTGAGGAAAATTCCCTCAGGTTCCTATGAAAATCCTATCCTCAGGCTTTCTTAGCTCTGCAGATGCAATCGCTCCCAAGTTTTGTAACCCACACGTAATAGACGTAAAAATCATATTTATGTTATAAAATTAAACCAAACGACTGTGACTTGGGTTGCAGCACACTCGATCAAATAAGGCCACGACGAAATGGGCTCTGGTAGCGGCAGCTTGCGTCACCAGTAGCTCATAACCCCTTCGGAAAGAAGGCAGTTACCCGAGACAGCCACGTCTCGGCTTCAGAACTCCCTTTGTTCTTGTTGTGACAAATGTCAAGTCATTGAAATTGCTGCAAATTTCCCCTTATGCTCTCAAAGTAATGGAGGAGAAAATATATATTTGTGGTCTTGAACGCTACTAGTGGGCATAGATTTTTCTGTGTTTCACGTAATGCAGTAGAAATAGGTAGAAACATGTGAGGAAATTCAGTTCTGGTCATCTTCTCCATAGCGTACTTCGTTCTACGTAACCAACCACCCCAAGGCTGCCAACTGTTACTCAAGAGAGCACAGAGCCATGGCCAAATATTGCATCCTGGGTGAACGTTACGAGTCCAGACTCACCAAGAAGAAGTACAGCTTGTACTGCTTCACAGTTCCAGGGGGTGTTGGAACATAGGCCACGGACTTGAAGAGCCCAACGGTGCTTCAACATGTCAAAAACCCTTCTAAACCCCAGGGCAGCTCTTACCGCGGTGCAAAGTTCGGCTCAGCCTGCTGCCAGGAAGCTGCCTTGCAGGAGGGCCACGTCTGCGCTGTGCTCCTCGCTGAGGAACGTGGTGCGGAGACGGCAGGTTAGAGCCGTATGCGGCCGTCCTGCCAACGGCAGTGGCACCCAAGCCAAGCCGGTGGAAATCCCTGGTTCACAGTAGCTGCTTCCGAATCACCTTTTCGGGGTGTGTAATCAGATTTACAAGCTTACCGGCACTCATGTTCGTAAAAAATGACACAATGCAGTGGACGCAAACGAGCCCCTAACCTTGAGAAATCTTGTACCTGCTGTTGCACTGGGAAAGACCAGAGCACTGGGCAAAACCCGACAACCAATCTATGAAGGAGCTGACTTGAAGAAAATTAAAAACAACTTTATATTTCTTACCCAAATGTCAGAATTTCCACACATTTAAGCTCACATTCATACAGACGACGCTGTGGCACAGAAAACCCACAGTGGAGTCTCAGCTTCAAATGGAAAATATTATGACAGTCACAGTGAAAAAGACATTTCAAGTTGAACTAGAATTTTTACCGTGAAGCAGGTAAACCACTCGCTGCAACGCTCAGAGAAACGGCGTTTGCTTGTGAAATTAAGATGCTGCGCAGAGAGGAGGGGGAAAAGGAGGAGGAGGAGGACATGAAAGGCAAAGCGTTTCTGAGTTAGGAATAGTTTGAGTCCTGTGGGTGAACTTTGATAGCTGAGAAGTCTGCATGCAGAGACGGTGAGATGGTGTAATGCTAAGGTCAATATTCAAGACAGAAAGCAGACTTGGGCCTAGGGAAACTTCTTTTTAAGTCATAAAAAAAGGTCAGTGAAAGAGGAAGAGCCCGTAAGGCATTTGCACAGCATTTTGTTCTGAAAAGAGCTGCGAGTTCACAGTGGAATTTCAAGTAAGTCAAAGGGAAACAAGACATCCCAGGAAATACCTGGCCACGAGCGCCTAACCTGCGCGGGGATCAAGAGCAAGGATGCGCCTTGCCGGGGTAATCCCGGCTCCATTACCCTCGGTGACAAAACCATCCCTACCGCTGGACCCAGCAAACAGCTGCTCCCACATTTCCCTGGCTTAGGCATCACTGTCTTTTCCTGTGGCAGTGCAGGGAATCCTTCCCTTCCATCCGCTCACGGCCCATGTCCCTGCAGCTTCTCCATCGCCAGCGACCCGGTTCACACAGGAAAAGGCACAATTACATCGGCCTTATGGAGCTGAGGCCAGTTCAAAGGGTAGTCAAATGAACCAGAGGCTTTACACTGGGCTTCAACTTTTTATTAGGTTCAAGTTATTGCCTTGTCAGGGCCTCAGAAGGGAACCCAGCCAAGATTTCTGAGCTAAGTGGCCGTCTCAGTATCTGTTTTCAGTCCGAGGAAGTCATCTCGATAGCAGCCCACTGAACTCGACTTATTTGTGTAAAATTTGAGCTCCCACTCAGCCCCTAACACCTCAGAGCTAGAAAAGAAAAAGTTACTTTTCATATTTTTTTAAAGAAAAGTTTGAAGAAGTTAAAATGTTCTTTTGGGCTGATACTTACCAAACCTGTAGCCTGTAGACCCCACTGCCTGCCACTACTATACCCACTATTAATTCATCACTTTTTCCCTTCTTCCATCAAACAGGAAGCTGTCGGGGACAGGGGGGCTGTTCTGCAGTTATATGGTACCCACCACAAAACAGCCTTTTGCCTTAAAAAGGACTTACCCGGTTAAAATGAGTTTTAACACAGAAGTGGGAAGTATGATTAAGGCCTTGGGAGCACAGGGTTCACGTCTTAGTTACGCTACAAATTTTGCGACTGCAGGCAAGTTATTCTGATTTCCTGTGCTTCAATTATTCATACATATGATTAAGGTAATAATTCCCTTCTTCACAGCATGTAAATGAATTCATGCACTTTGTGAGATGCATAGAGGCTAATTTTGTGAAGCTTGCACAAGTAGACAGACACAGAAAAATATGGCCCATATCTCTACTGAGAAATTAAGGACTTAATAATACACTGTGATTTTATTAGGTATGGGAGTGAGCGCTGAAGAGCAGGAGGAGCTATTTAGGCTGGCAAAGAGCACAGAAGCAAGTGGGAATAAGAAAATCCAATCGGGAAAAAAAAATAGGTGGAGTATTAGGAAAATTGCAGGCAAGGTGTGCTTTTAGGCCGTGAAATGGCCAGTCAAGGGAAAAGAAAAATGTCCCTTAGCTTAGTGAGTGGCTGTATCCCATCCCACTAGCTCCCTGCTGGAATTAGCATGGTTTTGCTTTCCGGAGCTGCCTCTCCCAATGCTTCACACACAAAAATATTTACATGAATAACAGATCCTTGAGCAAATTAATCACAAAATCACAATCACTAAAAGACTGAAGTCGGAGCGGCGGCCAGGCTGGCTGCGAGCGGCGCGGCCCTGCAAAGGGAGCTGCCTCCCAGCCCGCTGCCGCACGTAATGACTGTAAATGCCTTCATTGAAATGCACGGGGGCTCCTGGAGTTTTTTTTTCTCTTTTTCCCCCCGAGAGGTTACATGCACACACAAAATCATCAGCACACACCGGAGCGCAGAAATAACGGCAAGTCTCGCCGCTAAGCCAAGATCGCCCACGACAACCTGCACACAGAAGTCACAACATGTACATGTCTGAAGCAGCTTTCCACCCTCCTAGAGCAAATACACACAATGCTCCGTGTCAGGAATCTGCCTCTCAGTGCTCATCTTGGACCGTTTTTAAAGCAGCCCGACTTTCGAAAGAACCAGGCCGCTAACCACACCATGAAACTTTTCCTAAATTTTTAATGCTTGTCAGACCCATTGCAGACTGCAATACCTGGGGCACGTTTTCAGATCTGAGCTCTTGATCAGACTGCTCTATCACTGGGCTCAAACACGGGCCACAAATAAAAAGACTGATCGCTAATAAACCGCAGAGCCGAGGGAGGAAGCCTCTTCTCACTGCCTGATGGGTGAGGAAGGCAAGGAGGAAGAAACGGAGCAGTATCTTGAAGACCCAACATATTGAGCAGTATATTGAGACCCAACAACACAGATTGCTTCTTCAAACTATTCACCATCTCCAGCAGTCGGCCTGTTGGAGACTTCATGTTTTGTTAGGCTTTCAGTTTCTGCAGAGAGGAAAGCATGTTTTTACCCCCAAAAGAGTCAATTCTCTTTTAAACAGGATGGAGACCCATTTCGCACTCAGGGAGCGCCAGCGTCTCCATCTATAGGCACTGTTTGCATTACCTCGTTTCTGGCCTGGTTGGTGGCACCAGGGTTGGTGAGGGACGCCGGGCCATGGGCAGGGTAGTGATCACGGATGCATTTGTGGCTACAGAACTTTCTAGACCCTTGGGAAACCTGCTCAGGTTCAAACTCGGCACGGCAGCATTGCAAAGGAAGGAACCCGCATACGTGCCTTGCAGCAACCACCACCTTCTCGACTTTGAGCTTAAAAAAAGGACAACTTTTCTCAATTCATGACCTCCTGGCCCAGTACCTCTTAGCAGAGATGATTATCAATTACCTATTGATATATATGTGACTGTTGCTGATGTTGTAATCCTCCCAGCCAGTGAAAAATGGCTCGACCTGACTTTCTGCACAGCGGCAGCCAAAAATAAAGTTTGCTGTGCTGACAGCTCCCCGTGCTCTTGCCATGGGCAGCAGCCAAAGGCCGTGGGGTGCCCGCAGCCGCCCCGAGCGCGGCAAAGCCGAGCGCGACGCCCACGCGCCCCTTGTTTTCCAGGCACGCCTGCCTGCCTTATGAACACCCCTGGGGTGCAAAGCAGCAGCCTGACACCTGCATATACCTGCCACTTGTTTACGGAATTGTAAAACAAGCGGCGAGCGGTTGTACTGACGCTCAGTCCTCCCTTGATCTGCTGCAGCAAGCGGTGTTAAACATCAGATCATATATAAACCCTAAAGACTTTCTGTGCTATATTTCAGCTATATTGGACCACAAAAACACACATGCAGACACACATACGAGAAGCAATTACACTTGCCAGAACAGACTCTTTCAAGTCTCGGCATCCTCTTTGCATACAAAGCCAAGGGCAGCATCCGACGTGGTGCAAATCGATACGAGCACTAGCGCTAGCATAAAACAGCTAAAGATGCAGGTCCATGTTTGTACTCTGCAGACTTTTATTACTTTAGGAGCTCATTATGATTTATCTTGCAGCTATTGGCTCTGTTATTTAATCGGATTCATCAGATTGTGTTTATTTATTAACCGATCCGCACAGTTTTACAGATACAACAATGTTCCAATCTGCTACGGGGGTTATTAATAAGAAGGTGGCATTTTTTTTGCGCCAGAAGTTAAACAAACAAACAAGCTCCTGTTTCGTTGGCACGATACGTGTAATTGCTGAAATCTCCCTAGCCACCCAGTTCTCGCAGGGCTTTTGTCACACGGCCTCTCAGAACCCATGCAAGGTTTAACACGGTCAGAGCAGCCCGCACGGCTCGAGGCACGTGGGCTTCAGGAGATGCCCCTTGTGCTCAGCCCTGCATGGGGAGTAGGTGCAAAACACAGGGGCAAGGACCTACAGATGGGGGATGAAAATAGAGAAGGGTCAAGGCACTATCAGATCTTCTTGGTGCTAGAAGGTGGAGGGTCCTACGTTCTCCTACCTCCTCAAGACTCTCCCCATGAAAAGGAAGGGAAACAAAGTGCAGCTTTACTGTGAGGCATAGGAGACAGTGCAGGGAGGTGCCAGATACCTCTCAGAGCTCGGTTTGACATCCAGGTTACTTCCTTTGATTTTGCATCCCAAGAAACACATACTGCTACAGATAGAAGCTCTTTCCAAGCCCTTCGCTTGGCTTTTTCTTGGCTCATTCTTTTTCCCTGCAAATGAAGGGCTTCATTTGACCCTGACAAATCCCTGACATCCATTTCTTACTTGTTATCAACTGCAACAGAGCTCTCAAATTCCCCCAGGAGCTCAGAACACCTCAGAGTAACATGCCAGGCGCATGCTGCGAGCCCCTAAACGACAGACCCTTTTTCCACACCAGAAACATCACCCTGTCCCAGACTTACAGGCACCCCTGGCCCTGCAGCAGGTCCCAGGGCTTCACAGCAGCTCTAAAACAGTTAAGTGCTATTAGAAACAAACTTTCTCCGAATAGCACTCTGAGTCGAGAGATAAACTAATGCAAACCAAAAAAAAGGGGAGTTTGCCATCTCACCAGCTTCCGTAACTTGCTTTTAAAGCGGGAGAGGCCACGCAGGGAACATGAGATAGAGGTGACTTTTGAAAGTGGACAGTCTGCTCCGGAAACAAGCCTCCTCTCTGCGATACCCCGGCACCACCTGGACGTGGGTGGAGAGAAGCTGAAGAGAGAGGTTAAACCTTAACTGAATTTACCGGCTCAGCCCTTCCCGCTCTGAACCTTCAACATGATGTTTAAGTCACTGCCCGGTGCCGTGCGCTCCCGGCAGCTACAGGGGAGTCAAGGAGGGGATGGGATGTCTGTCACCATGCAGGCTCTGCAGCGGCCCGTTCCCGGGAGAGCCCGTTCCCAGCGGAGCGGCCGCCCTCGCCGCGCAGGGCGGGGATGCCTGCGCTTGCGGCAGGAATGCTGCTGGACAAGCACTCCCTTCGGAGGCGCTTCGCTTCTCCGTGTGTTTCCCCCCTTGGGGGAAAGGAGCAGAGACGGCGGGCCTGCCTCGTAGGTAGGAAAACTGAAGTAACTGCCCGGGGCCGATTTGTGTCGGCTGCCCCAAGCTCGTGTCTGTGCCAAGCGCAGCCCCGCTGCACCTCTGGCCGAGGCCCTTCAGCTTTCAGCTACCAAGCTGATAGACCCTATGAATTCCCTGGAGCAAGCAGTGCCAAACACAGTGTTATCAACTGTATTATGATAAAGACAGATACAGCATTTAACACCAGAGCACTAGGTATAGCCTCCTTCTCCACAAAATCTACCACCTTTCTTTTGATGGTGCGGCGATGAGTTGCATGGTTCCACCTCGGCATTTCAGCACGGGGAAGAAGCATCTCCAGCAGCACCTGCCCCCTCTCAGCTGCCTGCTTTTCATCAGGGGCCTGGCACAACAAGCTCCTTCCTTGCACATAAGCAAGTTCTCCCCTCTTTTTGGCAATGACTGAAACCAAGTTTTGCAAACAGAGTATTAACACTATGTCATTGTGAGGAGAGCAGTGAAACGATAGCAATAGCAGCTGGCAGCTCCTCTTCCTTTACCGAGCAGCGAGGTTGGGAGTTCTCACTTATTTTGATCAAGGCCATTAATCAAGGAAAGGCGCACTGCTTCCAAAACCAGGTCAAGCAGCGAAACTAATGGGGTCCTTAGGGATGCTACAATTTCCACTCGTACCTCCTCCACTGCCCAGCAAAGCGCATGGCCCACGCCAGCGTGTTCATCTCCAAGATCTGCTGCTCAAGCACATGCTTTTGTCATCTCTTGCATCTCTGGTGTCAAATGAGGTCAGGCAGAAAAATAGCTGATTGATTCCTTTTACCTGCATGTTTTTCCTTTCTGTTCTCTCTCGCTAGCATGCTTGACAACATACACATTTGCCACCAAATATTTGAGGGGAAAATCCGGATCATTTCTGGGGGGAGGACAATTCTCAGCACAATACTCAGTATATGTTTTAGAGCAGGATGGGATTCTTTAACTCCCTGAGAAATGAGCCCTAGCTACTGGACAGCTTCTGTTCTAGCAAAAACCTCTACATCAAGCGTCTGTGTTTGACAGTAAGGCTACATTAATCTCTTGGGTAATAAAATGCAGCAATTCCTGTTAGCCTTAAAATCTTTCCTAGTTCTTTAATAACACAAATACTAAATAACAGCAGCTCCAGAGAACTTGCAGGTCCTTTGATTTCATTAGGTCTACTTAGCCAAGAGAATCAAGAGGGAAGGGGAAAAAGATCTGGGTTTTTAGGGTGCTTGTTTTTTGGTGCAATTAGTTTTGCAATACCAGCCCTGGACAGATTCAGAAAAAGCATCAGGGCTGAAAGAAGCAGACAAAAAAAGAAAGGAAATTAAATATGGGTGTGAAATTTAACCAAGAGGAAGAACAAGAAGAAAAGGAAAGAAAAGCAACTACTTGGGCTAAAAATAAGGATAAAAAAGCTGGGAAACACAAAACAGCTCTCTAAATACCCAGGGGTACTTAAAAGAGTTTCCCTTAAAAACAGGGAATTTAGAAAACTGAGTATATTTCACCTCATCTCCTCATGAAAGGCTGGCAAAAATTCATACCATAAGTCCACCAGGCTATTCAAAACAAGCGATTTATCTGATAAGTCTGAACTAAGAGAAAAAGTAGAAAACTCTCCATTTCTCAGTATCTGGGAAAAATCTCTCCTTTTTTCTTTCATTTTATGCCTTACATTTACTAATTTCTTTTGATGCGCAGAGTGTCTTTTACCTGAATTAGGTGACAGGGTTTCTGGAAGTCTGGTTCAGCCCCATTTGTAACTCCGGTGCTCTGAACACTGTTGCCACGGCCCCTTTTTCAGGTATTTTAGGCTGATGCTCTGCACAGCATGGTTGGGCAGCACACCTCTGCGCTTGCAGACCCGTCTCTACCCATGGCCTGGGTATCACCCGACACGAGCTGGTCCTTTCCTTTCCCTATTCTATCACGGGAACTGCACGGGGGGCAGGTCACATCTGGCCCGAGCTTCCCGCTGGTCAAGGCAGAGTTCTCAGGTCTCTGCACTGAAAAGCAGTCTTGAAGTTGGCTCATCCTTGGCCCTTGGGACAAAAATCCTCCTTTACAGGAGACTACTGAAGACACCTAAGGGACACATTTTTCACCATACAGCTATAATGTGGACATCTTACCGCGTGGTACATAAAAATCAAACAAGGCAGTTTTACTGATGGATGCTTTGTAGCCGAGCAGCTTCATTCCAACGCACCATGCCAAGAATCCCTCCTTTGACGCTGCTCTGGAAATGTAGCTAAGGCTACTGAAGCAGACCTGATCCTACAGTGTTACTAAGTTGTGGTTTTATCATAAGCCTGATAGAATCCGGTGCTTTCCTTCAGGTTCAGCTTCTACAGTCAGTTGACCAAAGGGAGAAGTTCCCTTGTGGGCTTTCACCCTCTCCTCCTCACTCACTAAATAGATATCATAGGGTAGATAAAATAAAGGGCAATTTATCATCATTCACTCTCCTTAGCTTTAAGTGTCATGATCTGGAGAATCCAGATTCGTGGTTTTTTTAATTGCTGGGGTTAGAAACACATCATTAGTGCAAGCTCTGAGGAATTTCACCAATATCCATCAATGGAGTTTCTTTAGATTTGTACAACTGCAATTGATATCAAAAGCCCCGTCATTTTGTTCAAAAACACTTTGGCGAACAACTTATCTTCCCACTAGAAAATTTCTTTCCTCCTGTTGTTTTAAAATGCAGAGAAATTAAGATGACATTTCTTCTTAAATGTGCTCCTACTTATGCCTTAAATCATTTCCCCACTCCATCCTGGTGCTTTAAAGGAAGAAAAGCAGTATTAAGCATAAAACAGAATAAAGTGGCTCCTACCAAAGACATCCGTCTATCAGGATCACATTTGAAATGGCATATTTACTGCATATTTAATTTTCATTACAGAATGTGCTCTCTACCCAGTACACTGTCTACACTAGGTTCTGTTTTCATAACCTATTCCTAACACCTCACAAAAAACTGGGAGGGCTTGCTCCAGGATTTGGCAAGAAGGAACAGGTTGTGGATGAGCAGGTTCCTCTGACTCACCTACACGGGCCAGCAAGGAAAAATAAAAGGGAGAGGGTGGAGATTGCAAGGGGGAGGGAAGGGAAGAGAGGAGGAGAGCGGGCGCGAGGAGTGACGTGTCCCCTTGGACGCGGGTACTGCGGCTGGCAGGCTGCCTGCTCCCAGTGCCACCGAGTTCCAGGCATGCCAGGCCCGCTGACTCAGCTCTTCGGAAGAAGGAAAGGCGAGGGAGACATTTCCCGATTGTTTCCCGTGTCAGGGATACGCATGGCTAGGTTCCCCCTGAGGGTCTCGCAAGGCCGGCGGCTCGCAGGGGTCCCTGGGGAGGCCCGAGCGGCGGCGCTGGGGGCTGCCCCTGCGCAGAGTTGCTCACGCTGTCATCGAGGCGCTCGTCGTGGCCGCCAGCAGCCCCCTGAGGCCTCTGGCAGCCGAGGCTGCTCCTGCACGAGGCCCCGTCGCCAAGGAGACGCCAGAAGCGCCGCACATGGAGGGTGTCCAAGGGAGAGGGACTCTGCAGCCCACAAAGCCCTTCCGTGCAGGGGCTCCAGCGGCCGCCCCACAGCAGCACAGCCTCTGCGCGGTCTGCTCTCTACCTGCACAGCCAGCCCTGTCCCGCACCCTGCTACCCTGACCCCTTAAATCAGTGTTTTTCCCCCCAAAGGGCCTGCTTTGGCAGCACGCGGCTAAGCGGAGCTCTCCGCAAAGCTCAGAGGCCGGGCCTCGACAGCCTTTCTCCGGCTTCAGGCATGGAGATAGCGATCTCGTCTCTCCGTTGCAAAGCTCAGAGGGAGCTCCGGGCACCGTGTCCGAAAGGAGCCCAGCACAGTTATGCAAACCATGTGTGCAATGGGCATGCTTGTGTAATTCCTGCCGTAATCAACCTTTTGAGCTGCTCCAGAAAGGAAGGAGGGGCGGCGGGTGGAGAAAGTTCACACGTAGATCAAACAGAAAATGGGAAAATTTCCAGAGAGCCCTAGTCAGGTGAAAGCACCGCTGCCTCGCATGGGAAACCTCCAGGATAAGCTTCCTTGAACTTCACACAGCGTTATAAATAGGAGGAGAGTCACGCAGAGTTCAGCACGGGTTCATTATATATATGTACATACATATGTAAGAAATAATAAAAGGTATTCTCATTTTCCTTCTTGAGTGATACCCGTCAAGATGCGAGCTGTAAGCCAATTCATAATTACAGGCTGCTGAGAGCTCAGGAGAACCCATCAGTAGTGGCTTTCTTCAGCTCTGCTACAGCACAGTGTTGACTGGGATATTTTCCTCACTTCCCCCCTTCATTTTTCCTGCTTTCCCTTTGAGATGGCCAAACACTCCTCTTGCACTTTCAAGCACTCGTACAAAGGCTTCACACATGCCCTCACAGCCTGGCCTCCTTTCCTCATAGGTCACACGCAAGGTTTTCCACGGAAAACCATTTTTTCTAGAGGAAAGACAAATACTCTTGTCCCCATGGCTGCTGTGGCACTTTGCTGCTTGAGCAGGGCGTGCATGAGAAACACGCTCAGTTTTGCTCCCAGGTGGTTTTGTCAAGGGAAAACCGTGTCCTCATCTCGAAGGTGTGAGGAATCCCATGGTTCCTCGCTCATAGTCCCCATCCTGGAGGTCTATTCTGCAAATCCAGTTGCAACCACCTCCTACGGCTGCCTCAGGAACAGAGGGACTCGCTGCACGATGTCCCTCAGGCTTCTCCCAGGGCAGCGAGACTCCCCAAATCCAAGCACTGTTTGGCAGCTGGTTGCCACTCCTGTGTTTACGGCTGCACCCGTGAACTTAAAATCCAGTTTTATATGGCTATGTGCCATTCTGAGCACAGAAGTATTGCTGTTGTGTAATACTCCCTAATGTCAAGGAAAACAAGCCTAGAAAAGGCCTGGACTTGAAGTCTTAAACTAAAGGAGTAAAGCAACTATGGATCTTGAATAATTGAAGCTAGTACCGCCTGCCCATGGTGGTCTCATGCAAGAAGACATGTAGTTCACATCAGACCATCCTGGTGCTGGTTGCAAACTGAGTCTCAAAAGTGTCTTTCTTCCATTTCTTTTTCCAGTCACTGAAAAAAAACAGCCACAAGGCGACGTATCCACCTTACACAGGCTTTGGGTGGGTGAAATCGATATGGTTTGTAAAAGCAACAAGATGCAAAAATTGCAGCCTAAGTAGTAAGCCCTCCAGTATTATTAATAATCACCTTACTATTGTGTCTAAGATAATCATCCAGGTATCAGGGTGTAATACCTCAGTGGTTATGGCAACAATACAAAGTTATTATTCCTTCCACTTTGTAATTATCTCATTTCACTATTGCACAAAGGATAAGTAAAAATTAAAGAGATAATACGCAATGCTATGCAGCAGGGGCACACGCGGCACAGTACTCTGCTACGCACTTAAACAACCTGCCTTGCAGCACTATCCATGTGCCTTGCAATCATTTGTGCATCTCGTCCTCTCCCCATCATGACAAGGTTAAGAAGTGCTCTTATCCTGATTTCACTGAGGCACACACCAGGCTAAGGGGCCTGCACTGGTACTGGTCTGTGTTTCCAAGGCATGAAAGTCACCTTAGACAACTTCACTAATCAGGAGAGTAGCAAAACCCTAAATTAATAACAAAGAGAAAAAAGAGGAGAGGATTGAAAGATAAAGATACTCTAAGATAGAAGCTATCCTGTAGACTATAGACTATAAAAGCTATCACAGTGTAAAGTGAGTAAAGGAATTATTCATAGCCACAGAAGACAGAGCGAGGAAGAGCAATAATTTGCTGCAAATGAAAGGATAGTCTGGGTTAAGTATCAGGATGAGAGTCACAGCTATAAAAAAGCAGATGGAAGTGGAATAGTCTCCCTAGGGAAGCAACAGAAACAGTCTCTCTGGATGTGTAAAGAGGAGGCTGGGCACGCTGTTTTGGAAGACTGCTGCTCCACGAGCACAAGGCTGGTCACATTCACCTGCTTTTTCGAAACTAGTGCTATCACACACAACAGTTCTTGGGGCCAGACAGAAACTCAGAGGATAGAGAAGGCTCCTGCCTCACTTGTTTTTCCACAGCAGGATGGCAGCATAAAAACTTAAATCATCCAGCCCTGGAGAAATAGTCATTTTCTCTTTAAAGAGCAGCCCAGAAGATCAGGACCAGGTGCTCCACTGCAGCTGTAGGGCCTGAGCTACATGAATGGAAAAAGAACCTGGCTGCCAGTGCCAGGATGTGAACTGTTAACATGGAGGAGTGAGAAAACGGGCAGAAAGCTACACGTCAGGCAGTCCTGACCAGAGACCCTGTTCCATCTTGTGCCACGTCTGGCACATGAAGAAGAAAGGGACAAGTTAAGGGATGATCCTACATGAATCCTGCACCATACTGATGCCAACTGAACAAGGACCTTGCTACCCCTAAACGCTGTGGTGCTATTAGACCTTCCAGAGGCAGCAACCAACAGTAGTTCTGAGGCCTGAAGGGCAAGGGCAGAGGCTACGTGCTGGGGGAATTACAACTCCAGCTTCTTCTCCATTTTGGAGAGCAGATCCTCCCTACCTTAATACAAAACCCATTCTTGTCGAAGGTCCGAGACTCCCCCTGACGTGGACCCAACAGTGGCTCCACTATGCTGTTAATGAGAGCAAACTCCCATAACTGAGAGAAACTCTGGGTGGCCAGGAAAAGGAAGAGACAGCGCAAGGTCCATGCAGAGCTCCCCATCTCCCGCTCTTCGCTGTGGAGGCAGGGCGGGCGGGCTGGCAATGTGGCAGCAGGGTAGCAGGGCCACCTTGCACCACACGGCACAGCAGGAGGGAGGAGACGCGTCTCACAGATCCCACAGGCACTCTTAGCACCTAGCAATCTTGCTGTGAACCCATACTCAGAACTGGAAGATTCTCACAGCGCTGCCGTCTCTCCTCGCTGGCAAAGGGGGCGAGTCTTTCCCTACTCACCCAGTCTGCAAGCACCTCTCAAGTGCTAAAGCTGCAACAACAACTGCAAAAAGCAGCTGACACCCACTTGTACTCGAGAGAGATTCATGAGCCTGGTACGCAACGCATTTACCTCTGCTCCCCAGGACCACTTCTGCTATTTCTCAGCCTTATCTATGGGAAACAGATCTCTTGGGTTTAACAGCCGAGGATTGATTCATAACTACTGTGCTACAGGGGAATCTTCACGGAATCTGGAGACTTTAAAAGGCGCAACAAGCAAAGGAAAGCAAATATGCTTCTACCCAAGGCAAGAAGTATCTCCTCAGAACAAGTTCCCCCCCCCCCAAACAAAGCCCAAGAATACTTCTTTTTTCCTGCAGAGATCATGACCTGACAGCATCTTTATGCCAAAGTAGGTTTTCAGTCATAATTATGCCCTGCAGAAAAGGCTAGCACTGCAAAGCTTATACACTGCGATAATTCTGAGCACGGTAAAAGATCATCTTTTTATATGGCTGATACTAATAGTTGTCACTGCTGTGCTCTGGAGGTTAAACTCACACTACTCCAAGAGGGGGTTTCAATGGAACATGAGGTATGAGATGGCTAAGCAGACGAGTATTGCTTCACATTTGGAGGCCCAGGGGATGAAAGATCCGGTGCATCCCACAAAACCCTGCCCTTGTACATGTTTTGATCTTCCTACCTTCCAAAAATGGACACACAAACAATACTGAAAGAAATATCAAAGATTTTAGAGGCTGCAACAGATTACAAAGGCCTCTTGGTAGTGGGAGCATTAAGCAGAAAGCAGAGCTGCTTCAGGGTTGTGTACAGCTAATAACAGTTTAGAACTTGGAGCCAGATAATAAAATAAAATGATTGTGCGATGAGATTAATTTCACTGAGTTTAACAGAGACCGTGTAAGAAAACCCGAGAGGAAGAAAAGCTCTGCCTAGATAAACAGAGCTCTAAGGATCCCATCAACAACATAAATATCCACTGGCTCATCACAACTGGGGAAAGATACTGTTTGTTAACTTATTTGGGGAGAACTAGGATTTGCATGCAAAAAAAGCCCTTTGCCTCTTCAGATACTTGATTGGTTTTTCAGATGGTGTCCTACGTGTTCATGCGCAAATTTTTCCCACTCACAATGTGTTCAAGTCAGTCCAGCTTGGCCTTTAATGAGAATTTCAGGTCCCAAGATGCTTCTGATTCTGATGTTCCTCAAAAATGTAGTTACTGCCCAGGCACTAACTTTACCAGGCCTTTTGAGAGAGGAGGTGTTAACAGTGGTAAAAGGTTCTTCAAAATGAAGAGGAGCAGTTTAAAATAAGCTGCTCAGTCTTTATAGCAACCCTTACCCCTATAGCAATCCCCAGTGGCTTTTGACAGGCAGGACCTCACACGCAGCGTGTTTTTGGGCTTGTTCATCCAGTGTTTCAGCAGGACCGGACACTCGTACGTGCGCTGACTCTTAGACCCAACCTGAGTCAGCAGCTTTGTCACATTTTGGAGCCAGGTCCTCCTGCTCCTGAGCTCACAGTCGCACCCACAGGCACCACTCCTCTGAGGAAGGGTTCTTAGGCCAAGAGCTACGGGCCGTGCAGGGAAAGAGGCACTGAAAACACCAGGGATGTCCAGTGTGGCTCACAAAGACACGTGAAGAGCTGGAACAAAAGTTCTCATGGAAAAAATACATCAAGGCAGAGAGAAACTTGTAAACTGAGATAGGTAGACAGAGTTAGCAAACCACCTTTCTGTAACTGGGACATCTTCCTTCTTACAGTCATGCTCTTAGGAAGTTTTGCCTAGGCCTTTCTTGCCCAAAGAAGCGCTTTGCTGCTTTTCTATTGCAAATGAAATGACACCATTAGTTCAGTGCTACTGAAGAGCTGGACAATAGCAAACATGGTGCTGCAGCAATGCAGGAAGAGGAGGGGGAGGGAAAGTAAATATTTCTTAAAAGCAGAAAAGAGAAAATCGCTTTCTAAACAGGAAAGTAGTAGCTTGGAAGCAATTTTAAAATGTATAGTGAGGAAAAGCTTCTGTGACAAGAAGAAATAATGATCTGACTCTTCGTTTTTTAGGAAGAAATAAACAGTAAAACTGCTTTCCTATATGCATAACACTTGCATATTCCCACAACAAGGGAACATGAATAAATTTGCCAAGATAAAGACTGAATAAAAAAATCAGCAAGTGCAAAAATTGGGATTGCCTGAGAAGGCTTCATTTAATTTGTCTGTGTGTACACGATCAGTCTTAATTACAAAATGACATAATTTCTCTACAGGCCCACCCTTGCTTAGTGCAAAGGCTGGGTGTATGGTTCTCAGTCTATAATTTGTTTACCCTCAGCATGTAATCCTATCCCTCCTTTACTGCTTACTAGCCAACCCTACTCTGAAAACTAATGTATTAATGTTTTCTATAAGCTTTTCTAGATTGCTTGTTATCAGAGTGTTGATTTTCATCATAACTATCAAAGAACTTGCCTTTCATACCGAAACATGCCCATACAGTGTTTCTATCAAAGTACAAGCTCATCATTTAGGTGTTTTATCCACCAGATTGAGCTGTCAGCCCAACCTTCTTCCCTAAAACTGCTTTGTCCATCCATCACTAGAGCAGGATTCGTCTCATCTCTTAGAGCTTTGTGCATCTAGCTGTCCAGTTGTGGAGATGGTGGGGGGATATGGACATTCCAAAGTGGGAGACTGAAGGGACCCTGCAACTGTCCCCAGGAGGTCAGCTTAGACCCAATATCTTCCTCTAAGACCAAAAAGTGAATCCAGACCCTGCTGGTTGGTCAAGTATGTCCTGCAGGACAGGGCTCCTAACTTTTGTCCCAGTGTACGGGGTGTCTTTAGATTCACGTCCTGCAAAGCCACCCATGCACCTCTCACACCGCCCATGCCATGGGATGATAGACAGTCCTGAAGACAATCCCTGGAAGTCTTACAAGTCCCTTCAGACTCCCTCCAGCTCTCGGTATATTCCACACATTAATCTCTCCCCAGGCATCATCCTATTGATGTCCTGAAGGTATCATTATATTCCTGAAATGAAAGGCGCCGCACATGTGGGAGGAAAATACAGAAACAAAGTTCATCAGAACTGCATGTGTCAGTAAGAGCTAAGCAGTTGCAGGAGCAACTATTAACTGAGAGATAAGTCCTTAATTATTTAGGGCTAAATGGTACTGGCATTAGAGATACAAAGTAATGCCATACTAACCTCTCACTCAGGGAATACTTATATAGTAAATTGATATCGTGCATGACAAAGGGAGGCATAGTGTAGATTGTTATGCTCATAAGCACTTGGACATACATAGGAAATACTATTAACAAGCACGAGTCAAAATATCTACAAAGAGAAAAGAAAAGGGGGGGTAAAATCTATTGTTAATTGAGGAAAAAAGTCTCAGTTATTTTAAACATCACCAAGATGCTTCTGCTACTGTCTGTTTGTACTTACATTTCCCTATTTTTTCACTTCTCCTGCCTTGCTCTATGCAAAGCCTGTGCTGAGCTGAGAGGGAAAACTGTCTAACTGGCAGGAGTGAGCAGGTGTAACTAAGTGGTGACACAAATAAAGTGCTTTCAAAGTCACAGATTGGACTACCTGGGAGGTTAAGAAAAAAAAACTCTACAATATACAAAATCCTTCAATGCTTGTCTTGCATAGTCTGTCTTTCTTAAAGAATAAAGCACTTAAAACATTCTCAGGAAGAAAAACATTTTTTTTTTTGATTAATAGCATTCTCTTATTCAAAGAGAAAAGGGGCACACATGAAAAATATTTTACATGTTTGAAATTAAGTGCCAGATTTTCAACTGGAGCAGAATAACAGAACTTTCTCCACTTATGGGATGTAATTCCAATTTATATCAACTGAGAATCTGACCCAAAGAGCTCTTCTCTGAAAAACATGAAAAACACATTCAGATTCAGCTCCATTAGATACAAATGTACCAGATTAAAATAACAGAAGTCTCATATTTCAACATAATTTTATCCTCTTAGTTGTACATTTCATCTACCAGATACCTCCTTTCGGGTTGACGGTGGCAGGAGTGAAGATTTGGTGGAGTTTGCTAGATTTTGTCAGTACTTTAAAGATGTACTTGCAGAGCACGATGTTTACTTTCTTCAAGCAGAAAGTGCTCAGTTAGACCTCTAATACAAAACGGTTTTAGATCTTTAGGGAATGTCTCCACATGTCCAGGTGCACATATGTGGGCACAAAGCAAGCGAAGCTGCCTGTGGCAGGCACAGAAAGACCCTCCATGTGGATGCCCTCATCCAGACTGAGGTTCTGCCTTCGTGTAGGTGGTTGCCAGGTTTTAGGGCAAAATGGCACAACCAAGTTGGTCAGGGAAGAGCCCAAGTGGGACTCATAGACCTAAGCAGCTCAGATGCTTTTTGGAAAACCCACACCTTAATTATGTTTATCCTCATGCAAAAAGTACAAAGATCAGCCATATACTTTTCACACAGGAAACATGAACAATCTCTATCAATGGCTGTATCTAGGTAACAAAATCTATATTCATAATACGAAAACAATCTTCAACCACAACGCTTGTGTTTTGTAATGTGGCTTATTTTATGTCATGATTCCCCTTATTTTTTTTTTTAAATTGTCAATATTTTTATCATGTTTTCTCTTTTAGTAAACTTCAAGCTGAAACTATTGCTATGGTCAGATGTGTGAAATTACAACTCACTGTTGCACAGGCGCTTCCCCTTCTGACTTTCAGATCCAATGCTCGCAGCTGCCAAGGCTCAAGCAGTTCCTGCTGAGCCCAGGGCCCAGCTGCCTCTTCTCAGAGGCTCAGGACTACAATAGCACCCGTGCAGCTACCTGCATTCTCAGAAATCCAGCTGGAGATCCTTCCTGCTTTATCCTTGCTGATTCCTGGACAGGTAAAGGCAACTCCTTAAGCATCTAACAAACAAAACAATCTAGCAATCTAAAGATGAATCTAATACCCTCCTAAAACTGCACGTGCTATTGAAGTGAGGCCAATCCTTCAGATGAAACACACGTAAAGAGTCAGGAAGCTCCATGATGACATTTTCACATGCAGAGCTCTGCCTGCAGCTGCACTGCAACCACAGCATTTCAGTACTCACACATTTGCTAGCACCTTCAAAAAGTTCATCTGTAGCACTGGCACTTCTAACCAGCCCAATTATCTCTGCTTATTCAACAATACAAAACACAGTCTCCTACAAATGGCCTGCACAGAAAAAAATGAAGATCCCAGGAGACAAAAACACAGCAAGTTGGATCTTACTCGAGAACCCCACACAAATGAGTAAAGCAAGGAGGATACAGTCCCTTGGTTTAGCAAACAGGGACTAGAAACATGCCCAGTCCTGATCCTCAGGACTATGTGATACCACTTCTTGTAGACCCAGGGCAAAGAAAAAAGCATTCTCTCTCCCCGACCTTCT
This sequence comes from Nothoprocta perdicaria, assembly GCF_003342845.1. NCBI lineage: Eukaryota > Metazoa > Chordata > Aves > Tinamiformes > Tinamidae > Nothoprocta > Nothoprocta perdicaria. Next base: position 6,043,898 of record NW_020454205.1, read on the forward strand.
CCTCTAGGATAAGGGCTGGAGCTGCCAAGAATTAGGACTTTACAGGGAGATGCAACTGAATCAAAAATACAAATCAGGCTTTGCAAAGACAAGTTACAGCTTTCCCAGGACACGGCATTATTAGACAAATAAACAGGTATGAACTGTAGTACACTTCCAAAAGCAAGATTTTATTCATAGCGACCTTTGGAATTTCACTGCCTCTTTGGGGCCTGGCGTGTCAAAACACCGTGACAGCACGGGTGGGATCCACGGAAAGAGGGAGGGAGAGAGGGAGCCCTTCAGAGGGAAGTGCGATAGCATCAGCAGAGGAGCTCAGTTACACAAAAGGAGAGGTGGGGCCGAACCACAGCTTGTGACTCACACCAAGGCTTTCCCACCTGCACCAAGGGGATGGTGCAGACGCAGGGCCACCGGGAACAGGCGGCAGCTTCCCAACACTGCCCATAGGAGCGGCAACGGGAATGGGAAGGAGCGGGCAGGGCAGCAGGGCGGGCTCACCAGAGTGCGTCCTGAGGTGTCCTGTGAGGGCGTCCCTCCGCCGGCACGCATAGCTGCAGAAGGGACATTTGAACGGTTTCTCCCCAGAGTGCAACTTGATGTGCCTCAGCAGGTTCCCCTTCTGGGTAAAAGAAGCTCCACACTGGTTACAGTGGAAGGGGCGTTCACCTAGAAGAGCAAATGGGAGGGAAAGAGCTGTCAAAACTGTCAGGAGATGCATGGAGCCCCTGTCCCACCCCTGGCAATGGTGCTGTTCCGCACCGGCAGGCTCCACGCTCATCCCCGTGGGGCTGGAGGGCCTGTCCCTGTTAGGGCAGGCAAAGCTTCCAGCAGGGATTTGGGGCACTTCCCTTCTGCAGCATCAGCTCAAGGCGGCTAAAGCGGCCCGATTTTCATGAAGGTCTGAACCTCAGAGGTTTTATCCTTCATAAAAGAGAAGATGTGTTCAAAATTTAGATCCAGACCTGTGGTTTTGTGGTATTTATTTCTATGGCTTGGCACTTATTTTTAGTACAGGTCCAATCCATGTAAGTATTCAGAATCGATCGCAACAATTTGTCTTGGACAGACACCGAGGTCTTTGCTTTATACCAAACCTTTTGCTTACATTACATTTTAACTCAAAACCCTTTGGTAAAGGGTGCTTGGAATCACTAGAGTGGTGTACAGAGATTTGATGCAAATGAGGCCTACAAAAGTCAGGAAAAGGGGAGAAATAAGGAAATTTGTGTTCTCCATAAAACTAATTCAAGACTTCCAGGCAAAACAATTCAGAATTTCTCCTTTTTTATTTTAACAGAAACTCCATTGCTTACCTTCCACCTTCACTCCATACATTCACGCACACACATAGAAAAATTAATGTCAAGTGTCCATATTTGCCTGGATGGCTGGGACTAGGAGTGCAACAAAACACCCCATTTTTATTTATGGAAATAAAAAACAATCAAACCCTGACACCGTTTGGTAAGGACACTCAGCCTTTCTCAGTGTTTTGGGGCACACATTCAGCCTCAAGCACAAGTCCTTACATCCTAGCAGGGACGGTGCAAGTCAGCAAGGGCACCTCTCACACTGGCTGTTTGCTCACGTGCCTTCAGAGACACCAATATGTTTTTACCAGCTAGCACCTTAACTCAGCAAGGCTCTTGCACATCAGATTTCACATGCTTAGCACTTGTTCATTTCTTGAGCATATCATCTATTAGAGAGCACTGGGTATATTATAGTGGGGTGTTCTGAGGATGGATTCGCTACCCTGCAGCACAGTTCTCCTGAAAAATTGCCATTCTGCTATCTGCCACATCTCCTCAAAGAGTCCTGCAATTGCCTTAAAATGATCACTCTCCTGCTGGACGAAATTAATGGGACGCTTTTATCAGAAGCGGTTCAAATGCCTAGCGTAAACTCCAGCATGTGTCTCCAGTTGGATGGAAGGAGAGGGAGGAGGACTCCTCGAAGTTCACAGCCCGTGCACGTGTCCTCTAGCAGCCCTTGCTTTGCTGGTGTCGCTGCAGGAGCGGCAGATGGGAACGAGGGCCGGACCCCATGCCGTATCCATGCGGCTCCGCATGCACGAGCTGGAACAGCCACCTCCCAGACCACTGCAGAGGCACCGAGGAACACGCCAGGGCTCCCGCGACCTTCCCAAGAACACCAAGGAGCCCAAAGAGCAAACTGGGGCACCAACCTCTTTCCAGTAAGCCCAACGAGAGCTCACGGGAATTGACAGAAGAGCCTGTGGTTTTCTTTGTAAAGTTTCACACCATGCTCTGAGGACCCGACCAGCCACTACCACCATCTTCTGTAGCCTTCTCAAATGCCCATGGCTGAGATTACCAGGTACAGTTTGCCCCGAGAAAAAAAAAAAATTGTTTTTTTCTTTTCTGTTTTACTTTCACCATCCGAGCGAAGAGGCAGCAGCTCTTCCTTTCACACGTTTCTCAGTATTCAGGAATGATTGCTTCAGTTTCAGGATGACAACATAAAAGGCAGCAGCGAGTTTCTTATCAAGTCTAAAGCCTTTTACTCCCTGCCATGGTTAAAGTGGAGCAGTCCATGTGCTTTGCCCACCCATCCCCAGCTTCCCTCTGCTATTCTCGGAGGCCACACAGGAGCGAGTAGAATTCCTCAATCCACTGAAGCTGAAGGGATGCTGAAAATATCCAGCCAGGACCTCAAATGGCTCGCTCCTTGCCACAGACACAACCAACCATTTTACCTTAACTGCTCTGATACTCTATCTGTTTAAAATCAGCGTGAACTTCTGTTTCCTACTGGTTTAAATCAGGTTAAATAACTCTTTTGATCTGTTTATTATACTCACGCTCCAGCTCCCGTTTCCTGCCACTAGTTTGAACTGCAGGCCTCCGGGGCGGCAATTCATTTGAGTCACACGTTCGCGCTGTTGATGAACAGCTCCTCCGCAGCCCAGTCCATCTGCGAGGCCACTACCTGACGGAGGGACGCTCATAGAAAGCCAGGCCTGATGAGCAAGAGGAGGTGGCTGCTTTGCCACGGACCCGCTGCCCACGTGGGCCCCGCTGAGCCGGCCTCCCTGTCCCTTCCCCTGCTCCCCTTTCCTGGTAGGGCTCTCGGCAGTTCCCTGGTACTGTCGCTTCCGAATATTCAACACTCTCCGCTCACGCTTCTGAGAAAGCAGCAACTTGACTGCAACAGAACAGTAGTAAATACAGCCCAGTGAGCCCTGCACCACGTCTAGCTGCATGTGTATTTACCTTTGGACTCTATCCGCTCACCCAGATTTATTAAAATACAGGCTCCTTTTAGGAAGGACATGTACTTATCAGGGTGAGCAACTGAGCTTTTTAACACCAGACTCTAGAAATAAATGCATCAGTGTCAAATATTTTTAATCTGCTTCAAGTATTAAACCTTTTCTCTATTTTCAAGCTAAAGCAGGGCAGGAAAATCTCAAAGACAGCACGACTAAAAGGAAACAAAAACGCTGAGTGGGGAGAGGGGAAGGTACAGCTAACCAAACAAGAAAGATGTTTCTTTCCAGCTCCAGATTTCAGATCTCAAGTCAGACAAAGCCAGGAATGCCTGGAAGTATTGTTCCCAGCAAGGAGAATTTAATTATATAAAGTTACTTGAGGAACAGACAGGGCAAGCTAAGCCAGAGTTGCACAGTATTATCTTTTCTAAAGGCTTAGGGACACGGGCTTGTGCCAGGGAATGGCTCTGTTAATTTAAAAAAAACATTGCAGGCTTTTACAGTTTTATAGTTAAATAAACTATTAACAGGTTTGATTTCAAATATTTACAACCAAGTTACAGTAAAATTCCACTGAAACTTCCAAATTCATTGCTTAACATGCATCCATTACAGCTATTTCTTCTCCGCAGAGAGCAGCAGTGAAACACTGCAGTTATTTAGATGCATTAGGATCTAAACTACACAAGTGCACTCGCTGCCTTGCAAGCAAACAGCAAGATGAAAAGTGAAGTGGTCCTAAGGAGTCTGGGGTATTAACAAGTCACAGTCCTTTCACAGGAACTCCAGAGCGGGAGAGCTGGTAGTAAAGGAGACCAGCACACATTGATACATCCCGAGACCAGGAGAACAAACTTACTGGCTTCTTATTCTCAAGCTCCCCATCTCACTGCGTGTTTTGTACCGCATCTTGCCCCTTGGCGCTCGCTGCCCACCCCGACACAGAAGCACCGCAACGAGGTTTCGCTATGAGCTACTCTCCTCTGCAAAATACAGCCCTGGCGTTTCTGCTGCATCTGAACACCACTTCAGCTGGCGACCACGAGTACATCCCCAGGCTGTTCGAGTGTTTAAGCTAGAGTCGATCCCAAGTCGCTGGCAAAGTATTTGAGAAGAAATTCACAACTTTCCAAAGAGAGCTGAAGTACTTAAAGTTTTCCCTATTGTTCCCTATGTATTTTCTTATCAAAAGTGTTAGGGCATTTTCTCCAGCCAGAAATCTTTAATTAAAAGTTTGGCAAAGGGAAAATGATTCTCAATCTCACCTGTTGTTTGAAGCACATTATGCCCACAGAGCTAAATAAGACTTCCATTTCCATAACTCGTCTCCTAACGTTTGTCCCACTGAACTCAATTGGAGTTACTTCACAGGATAACAGGCTGGTCACCTTCCTCAATTGCAAAGCCTGTTTATTGCTGCATCAGTGTTCAAGGCCCTTCATGTGAACATTTTAATTAGTTAAAATTGCCTCATCCCAGGGCACATGTGAAGGGCTGGGGCACTAATACATGGGCAGGCAAGGAGCAGCAACGTGCCAGACAAAATGGGGAGCAGCAGGAGTTGCTCCATTTCTCTTGGATTTTCTGGACTATCTAGTCTATGCTCTTAGTGATCTGCTAGACTCACGAGTCTACTAGACTCATCACTGCCCTGCACTCAAAAGCAGTGGTTTTACTTGTGTCTTGTTGCGAAAGTCCTCGCTACAAAATAGTGGTGACAAATCTCTCATTAGAAATTCCTGGGAAATCTTGGGCGATTTCCAAGTGTCCCCTGTATTTATAACCATAGTCTTAAAAGAGAGCAAATCCTTGAGTGAATGTGCAAAACTGCCAGAAGGGCTTAGCTTCTGAGTACCAAGTACCAAAAAATACACCTTTCTCTTGAGAGCAGCTTTGAAAATTTAGGCTCTTCCTCCTTAAATAGAAAATGAGGCTTTTAGAAAAATTAGACAATTTATTTAGGAAGCACAGAGAAAATACCACATTTAGAAATTTGGCCCTATAGTTTGATTCAGTGCAATTCATATTGCAAGAGCTAGAACTCTGCACTAGGCTCCAAATCACAAGTCAAACCAAATAAAACTTTTCTCCTAGAGCAATAAGACAGTGGAGTCAATTGCAATGTGTTAATAATGACCATTTGTGTAAATTCATTCCTAGTTCAACACAAAAATCTGAGAAGCATTATTGTTTTTTTCCTCACTGTCCCCAAATCCTGAAGTCTCCAGGAAGAAAAACATATATACCATTTGGAGTTACAGCCTTACATATGTGCAATGACAGTGCAATCCATGTTAAAGCAGAACTTTGAAAATTCCCTCCCTGGCAGATGATGCATCTCTCCATGACCTCACAGCACCAAGATGCGTGTGAAATCTTGGAAAGGCAGAGATCCAAGGTGCTCCCGAAGTTGGCACCCCAGGAAAGAGCCAGATAGGGTGAGCAATAATCACCAGAGCTCCTTTTTTGGAGACCTACTGAATTACTGACCTTAACTTCTTTCTCTCCCCTTCCCTCAATCCTCCCTGACACAAGTGCCTGGCACATCCCATGACAATATAAAGTGACCGGTCACCTCCTGCCATGACAAAAACACTGCTAACAATGCCGCAACCTATTCCATGTGCTATGGAATAGCAGCTTTGGCCCAAAAGAGAAGGGGAGAGCAGGGATCAAGGCTGCCAAGGCATACGGGGCAGGCCACGCTCCGGCTGCACGCAGATGAGGAGAGTGGGGCAGAGCTCAGCTCCAAAACTTGCCCGTGGCAGGAAGGGGTGAAAGCGGCAGCCGGGCAGGACAGTGTCCCCAGGCAGGACAGTGTCCCCGGGCCAGCTGCCCGGCCCCAGGCTCCCCAGGGCTGAGTGGCCGGGCTGCCCACAGGCCAGGCTTGCCCAGAGCGGGGCCAGGAAGCGGCCGCGATTTCGAAACACTCCGCTTTGGAGGACAGCTATGAGGATGTTAAAAATACTCCTCAAAAAGCACGGATGTGGAAATCCAAGTGAGCTGCTTCTGTGGACAGTGAAGCAGCAGCATGCATTTAAAAAAAAAAAAAGAAAAAACAAGTAGGGGGAAAAAAAATCCCCCGCAAGATTTGCTGACTGGTTTGTGATTAGAGCACCAAGCTGCACGTTAAATGGACTGCCTTTTCTATATGCTCGAGAACCTCTGTATAGAGCAATGCCTCGCAGCTCCTGCACTCAGAAGGGAAGAAAGGCATCGCTCTGCGAGGAGCTGCCGGCGGCCCCAAGGGAAAAGCTGCCCCTTACGTAACTCCTATAGATGCTGCTGCACATACAGACGCTTGTCCCTGCCTGCACACAGATGAGGTTTTGCTCTGTGCACTTGGATCTGGCGTGTTTTGTTTAAAAGGAAAAAGGCAGCCTGGCTATTTCCAAGATGCTGTAATTACTCCCTATCTCTGAAAAATGCAGTCCATTTAATTAAGTACCTACATCTAAATTTAGCATGTCTAATTTAGCCATTCAAGTTCAAGCATGTGGACTCTGATGCACCTACAATACATATGCTCACATATATGCGAGCGCCAAGGAAAACTTTTGGGGAGGTTGACAGCTGGGTGCTCGGTCTGCTACCTCCTCCACTGCAGCACTGTCTTCCTTGGCAGGGCACAGCAAACTGGTCATCAAGACATGGGTTCTCCAGCCGATGCTTTTCCCCTGTTGTAACTGCTGTCTAAAATCATGAACGTATCATAAAGGACCCTGCAGTGCTTTGCATTATACATTTATGCTAAGTTACTATCAATACAACTTATATTCTGGGTATTACCTATGTAATATATATTTATCATTCCTCTGCTCAGTTCTATTGATTTCTTCCCCATCAACTGCACACTACTTGACTGCAAACTACTAGGTTTACATTGGGATTATACACAGGCTTTTCTTACCCTACCTTAAAACCCCACTTTTCTTTCTATATCCTAGCAGATATCTCAGTCACTGTGAGAGCACAGACCTTCTCTCATCTTATTAAATAATATTGGAGAGAGATTAAAAGAGATTAGCTTTCATTTGGTTCAAAAACATGGAGAACACAAACATCCCCTGAGGCTCCAATACAGAACCTGGTGCTTAACCTTAATAAGATTTAAGCATATGTCTTAAGTTAAGTATATATTGTAGCACTTTAGGTGACTTACATGTGCTCAAATATCATGGAAGTTAAGCACATGCCTAAGCACTCTTTTGAATCAAAGGCTCTGCCACATAGACTCTACGATTTAGCAGTAGTGTCTTCTGGCAACATTTGTGCTGTTTTGCTGTTGGAAATCACCAATTTCACTTCCGCAGCAGCTAAGGTAACTATGTCCTAGAGCAGTTACCCCAGCTTGGGGTTTGTCATATTAGCTGAAACCCCCTTGAAATTCCCCGTTTTCTGGCCACGTGGTGCCAGAGTAGTAGAAGTTCTAACTAGTGGAGCTGAGCTCAGGAGGAACCATCTCCAGAGGTGCACGCAGAGGAAAGGTTTGATATTCCTCTTGAATTCTCAAACCCATAAGCCTTGTAAGCTATTTTGGCCTTCAGCCATTTGGAGTAATAATAGTAATAAATGATAATGAGAAGGGAAGCATTAAAAACAGTGCCTGCTTGGCTGGGCACCATGCCAAAACATTGCCTGCTTGGCGAGGGAAGCGAATCCGAAACTCAGGAAGGCAGTTCAGGGGTGGTTTTCCCAATGGAGCTGCAACGCAACATGCCCCAAAAGCCCATGCTGGCACGAGGATCACTGGCAAAGCGTGTCCTCCATGGGGTTTGGTAAGGTAAAACATGGAGAGGCTCAATGTGAAGGCTCAAAAACCTTGCACACACACATACACACACACAACACACCCCCATGCTGGAGATCTGCTCTCACCAGCTTGCTGCTGGTCAAGATCAGCACAACAGGCTGATTTCCAGGTTCCCATGCTGCTCTTAAGCAGCACAGGCTGGTAATCAACGCCAGGAGAGCACAGTGCTTGCCAGCAACCCCAAAAGCAGGGGGAGAACCAAAACAGCACAACCCCCTCAGCCCTCCCCAGCCTCCTGCCACCCATGAATGAAAAGGGAAGAGAGAAGAGTGGTCAGGCAACATCAACATCAGATGCCACAGGCAGTCATCAGATTTGCTTTCAGCTGCTTACCAGTGTGGCTCCTTTTATGTACCATTAGCACATTGGGCCCAATGCAAACCATGCCACAGACGTCACATTTCAGTTTACCATTCGGAAGCCGGATTCCTCCCTCGCTCGAGAGCTCCTGGATCTTTCTGTTATCCATCATCTCATTATGGTCAACAAGGGGCTCTTCCAGGCTGCTTCCTTCATCAAGAGCCCTGATCTCATCTTCATGACACAGGGGCTTCCTGTCAGATTCCTCATCACTTTGCATTTCTAGCTTTACTGAATTTGCTGAAATAAAAAACAACAGTAATTAAAAATGTGTATTTTCTAAGTTCCCAACTGCTAATAACATGACAAATTTTGACCATTACTGGTACTTGAAGCAAAATCTAGAGCTCGAAATAACATGAGTAGTGAGGGCAGCACATTCACAAGTTACACACGGATCCTCTCACAAAGCCTATTCCTCTCCTTTTTCTATTCCCTGTTTTCTCTATTTTACAGCTAAGAAATTAAGGCTGGCTGATACAGAGATCTGCCCAAAGTTGCAGAGCTTACACAGCAGGCTTGAATACTGACCCGCTTCTCAACCTGAAGCACAAAAACCCTCGTCCTTCCTTTCAAGGAGCCAAAGTCGAAAGAGCAGAGCACATCAGTGGGACACGGACCCGTATATTCCTTCCTGCCCGATCTCTCCTGCCTTGTGTTAGGGCATGGGGCCATGGAAGTCTTCCCAAGAAAGAGCTCTGCACTAACACAGCCAGGGCATGGACACGGGCACTTCCCAAGCAGGACTGTGAGCAATGTCTAGCCCCTAAGGAAGCTCATGGGCAGAGTGAGAAGTCTCCCAAACCCCACGCTTACACAGGTGAGCATCCCCATGGAGGGAGAGAAGCTCTGTTCAAGCCTCTGCTGCTTTTTTGCTACCACCTTCTGATGCATGTAAAGGGGATGCTGCCAAGGCCAACAGAGCTGAGGTGAGATGTAACCTGCTGGATTATTCACACCAGCAAGGCACACACCACAGTGCCAAATCTTTCAGCTCAGCCTGTTGGGCTCACCTTGGACTTGCATGATCCCTAGGTCACAGCCTACATCTGTGATTAGCAGGAGCTTGTGGGATCAGCAAAGCCCTTTCAGGAAAATTCAAGGCAGCTTTTTCATGCAGTGCTGTCAGCACAGGACACATGCAGGGACCAGGCACCCACATCCCAGTGCTTGGATGGCTGGTGCAAGCTGCTGTGCCCACGGCACACTCCCCATCCATACAGTCAGCCAGAAGACAAGCCTATGTGTCTGTTTCCATAAGCCTTGATCCTGCTGAGGGGTTTTAAAGGGAGGCGATTCAGCCTCCACATCTAAGCAGCCTTTGACCTGTGCACTAAGGCCACGAGCCCAAGCGCTGCTCATGGCAGCAGGTTTGGCTTAGAAACGCACGCCAGGCCCGGCTGGGTGCCCTGAACACCTTGGGGTGCCCCTTGACGAGTCCGAGAGCTACAAGTGACTGAGCGTCACCCCCATGTGGCCTCAAACAGCTCTCCTGCCAAAACCAGGAGAGCTGACCCCGGGCCGCACTGCTCCCGAGCCACCACCAGGAGAGTCCAGCCAGGCACAAGGGCACCAGAGATGCAGCCAGGGCAAGAGGCTGCTCCGGGACCACGGCCTCGCTCCAATGCCCTCGTGCTCCTCGCGAGGCACTAGCACAGCACGGGAGGCAACCTGCTGCTCCAGCAAAGCCAGCAAAAGCAAGGATGCAGACGGATCACGGCAGGCTAAGAGCAGTACAGGCTCTGCAAGTAGAAAACACCCTGGCACTTCCTTTACAGGAAGGAATTGATAGATTGTTGCCACAGAGATGCATTTATTGTTAAAAAAGGACGGCACAGAGGGAGCTCAGCTGTGCCTTGGCCACAACATGTGCGGAGGAGCTGTGCTGTCCTGGGGCAGGCGGCTGTTTGCATCTACACACAGCGCTGTGGGGAGAGCGCTGGTGCCAGGGACAGCACTCGGCTCTTCACTGCCAACCCTGGGACACACGGTCCACGCTGGGAAATACGCAGAGCAAAACCACCTCTCCAACCTGAACCAGGGCATAAGAAGCTCTCATTTTTGCATGATTCTACCTGCTGCAAAAAGGGCAAAATGCAGGTTTCTAAATAGTCTGCTCTGCAAAGGAACCACCACATCAATAAGGTGAAGGAGAAAGCCAGAATTTGGCCAACAAGAGGGTATTTGCATGGACACGGCCCATAAGTGAAGTAAACAGGAAGATTTGGAGACACCAATTATTGCATGGCATGGAGTGTGTGTTCTCCACGTGCCAACCTGAGGGCACGATGCTCCTCATAGCCAGGGAGAAGGACCTTCAGCAGGACTCCCCAAAAGGGAGCAAGAGCAGGAGCTCAGCCAGCTTTGTGTGCTGCAAGCAAGAAAACCATGCCCTAGGCCCATCGTCCTGCACACAGAACATGTCTGAGATTTAGGGACAATTTTAGAGCTGAAGAATGACAGTTCCTTCTAATAATAGCAGCCTTTGGGGGTATTTCGTAAGTCTGAGAGCGAAGCCCAAACAAATGGTTTGCAGTCTGCAGCAGGATTCAATACACTTGGCCACACAAGTAACTAGAGCAGGGACAGGAATAGAGCTCTGAGAGCTCTGCTCTCCGCACACAAAACCCTTGGTCGCCACCACAAGACTGTGCATTCTCCTTGCACAGTAAGGCACAAAATACCCCAAAAACCTCACGCCAATTGTGTGTATTTACAGATACTCACAAGAGAGACAGAAAGCTTGCACTCTACATATCTCCTTACATGTCTTGCATAATTTTCGGTCTCCCTCGCTTTGACGTGAAATAACAAACGCTTGACTGTGAGGAGCGCAGAGCACCCCTAGGTCCCCATGAGGTCTGTGCAACTCAGGTTGCCGAGCACCTATAGATGGAAGGGCCTAAGAGCTTATACATCTTGAGCAACGTGTCAGCCGCCCTGCAATGTGGGGCAGGCTGTTAATTCCCTGCCCTTCCCGCACCCTTGCACGGGCACCGCAGAAGCCTCCGCAGCTCCCGTTGCTGCAGAGGTTCCCTCCGGCCGGGGCTCGTTGCAGTCTCCGAGGAGGGGAATGTGGATGCTGCAGGGACCACCTCAGCTCCGCGCCACGGCTTTGCTGAGCAGGTCACCTCTGCTGCCGGTATCAGCCTGCTGCACATATAGGGCCCATACAGCAGCCCGCACACAAGCACGCGCTTAAACCACACACAGTTTATTCTCTGCTCTCAACCAGCCTTTGAAACTACACTCATTTTATGGAACTGTTTCCACCTACAGCCACAGGCTTAGGGAGAATAATGAACTTTGCTACAGAGAGAAGAGGAGCATTAAGGGATGTTTGTGGCGACCCCTCATCATGCACCGTCTCCACATCAAAATTTCACCCCAGGTTCCCTTGCCTCTCTTGTTCACGTGCTTGCTAAAAGCAGCAGGTTCTCATTCCTTGAGAAAGCAAAGCATAAAGAAGTAAATTGAGGTTTTTTTTTTAAATTAAAGTTTTTGACAGAGAGATAGCAGGGATAAACTGAATCCAGCATACCACAAAAGCATCAACTTGAAGTGAAACATTTCCCCCCCTCCCCATAATATCCCTACTTTTTCCCAATCCGCATCATACGGCACCTCCTGCTCATAACTGCACCTTGTGGGAGAAAGAGCTCGGCAGCCACAAAAGCTTCCACCTATGCACGACAAGCTAATGGGACATATTTAATAGACCACACAGCAATTTTTCTTCACTTCCTTCTCCACAGCATCAGCCAGCCGATCCTGAATCACACTTTATTCTGAGTGGCCAAATTGAAAACAATTATTGTTAATGCCTCATAAGGGCTAATTAATCTGCAATTCCCTATTAAACAGCATTTTGGCAAGTCTTCAGCACCAAAATATTTTCTTCACCCACAGATTAGAGCTGCTACAAACCAGAAGATGGATGATCCACCATAGAAAAATATGCCCAGTATTTTGTCCTCTGCAATGGAAATTTGTTTCTCTCAAAAGTGACACAGAAAAAAAGAAATCCTTCATGATTTACTGAGGGACATGATAGGCTAGAAAGTACGGCCCTCTACTTGCTTTCTGGGGGGAGAAGCAGCAAGTGTGAGGGCAATTCTCACCCTGGAGCAAGACCCTCCTGTGCAGCAGCGGGGTGCAGGCGGCAGGGCCGTGTCTCCCTGTCTCCTCTGCTGTCTGCCATCCCAGGTCACCGCTTACTCGGTCTGTGGCCTCGGAGAGCCGGGCTGGTGCTCTCACCGAGGGTTTGTGGTCTCCAGCTGGAGAGGAGATTTTCCTGGCAGCGGCCACACACACCACCGCGCTCCTCCCGCTGCTCCAGTGCGAGCACGGCCCTCAGTGCTCCCTGCCTCTTCCCTACGCTCCCTGCCTCTTCCCTGCTCCTCTCCCCGTGCCTGCCAGGAATGCCGAGCATTGGCCAGGCTTCACAGGCTCATCCTTGAAAAGGCATAAGTCAAACCTGCCGCCCCCAAAGAGCCTTGAGGTGGCTCTGTGGGCGAACGTGGCCAGGGACGTTTGCCGTCAACATGGACACTCAGCCCAAAGCAGGAGGCTGACAGCACCATAGCTCTCCCAGGATCCACAGACAAGTTCCCTTTCCAAAAAACACTATAATGCAGCACCCAGAGCCCTATTTCCCTCAGTTTTCACACATGCAAAGAAATCCAGGATATTTAAGTGCCTTTCAGGAAAGCAAGACCGAGCTGTAACTACAGCAACACGGCGACAGGCAGCTACAGCACAACCTCCCGCATAACATCCTGCCAATGGTCACTGACACCGGCTATTTTCATCACAAACTTCTCCCAGGCCCTGGATTAATGACACAGCTAACGGCCAGCTAAAGACGAACACAAGAGGAACCAAATTCTTCCAAGCATTGGACCTGGGTACCTAGCTGCTGAACTGCAGCACTCAGGCACAGGCCCCATCTTCCACCCTATAAAAGCACCCGGCAGCGGTGAGAAGACACTTAACGCCAAGAGCAGGGCCAACAATGTGACAGCGTCTGGTAAAACCTGTTGTGGGTATTGGGGGCAGTGGGGCCTCTCCTGGCCCAGCTGCTTTGGAAGCCCCAAGGCGAGGAGGGCAAGCGGAGCCAACGCTGCGGCGCTGCCTCGTGTTTGCTCTCTGAGCACTCGGGGCAGAAAGGGCCCTTGAGGAGGGTGTTTACACCACTCCACGAGTGTAGCGAGCCTCTAATGCAAGTGTAAATACACACCGCTCCCAGAGCAATGCAAAGGGTCTTGGTGAAATGAAAGCTTCACCTCTATATTCTGTCATCGATGGTAAATTTGGCTCTTAACTAATGAGACTTTCAATTCTTTTTTGGCTTAATCAGGAGTTATTAAACATGTAAACATTTAATCTTCCTTTTTTAAAAACACATGAGCACAAAGGGTGTGAATGCCAGCTGGGCAGAGGCAAAAGCAAGCAAGGAATCTGCTCCATAGTTACCTCAGAACCGCAGCAAGAGACAACATCACTTAGCAAAAGGGTCAGCATTAAAAAGCAAATTGACTGGAAACTGTGTTCAGCTCCAAGAAATGAGCCAGCCTCTCCTCCTTTGTGCTTCCTTGGTGCAAAAATTCCCAAGACGCATAGGCAGGATGCTGAGGAACATGGAAAGTCAGGTCAGCTCAAAAGGACAAAGCCAAGTTCTTCAGGAGATACATAACCGTGACGCCAATGAGAAACGGAATAGTTTTAGTGACACCAAAGGTCAACACCACCCAAAGGGCAATTTAAATGGAAACTGTTTCAATTTGGGGTTAGAAAGGTGTATTTCCAGACCGCTTGCACAGATTGAGGCTTTCTAGAGGCTCAGAGAGAATCAGAGCTCTATCTGCATGGAACAAATGAGGGTGAATGTCACCTGCCAAGGAAGGGGAATTACCCAACTCTTTTGTCAAGTGAAAGAAACCTTCCTAAACGGGGCCTCTTACAGCACCCATGGACACCCCCAATGCTGGGTGTCAGATCTCTCCAACAGTTGCTGAGGAGGCTACCAAGAGTCTTAGGTGGTGACACTACGTTGCCACATGGACTTCTGCAGAGTTATGCCCTTTCCTAACAGATACATGAAGCCAAACACTTTAGTGCTAAGAAAAAGTGATTTAGAGGTGTTATGCAGAGGTCTTCTCAGCACACTCCAAATGAAATTCTTCAAGCATGCCTACATGGAGCAGTTAATATTCCAGAAATTCAGTGAGGAATTATCAGTCTATTTAGGCTTTCCTAAAAATTTTAGTTTTCCCATTGAAGAATCTCAATTTAAGCCTACTTCCTCTGGAAGGTATTCAAAGTCTTGCTAAAAGCGAGTACTTATTTCATGTCTTCTTCTGGTGTTGTGTTGGGAGTGTAGACCAACAGGTCTCTTACACCCTAGTTCAATTCCAACTGCAACAGCCTAAGCCCACCTTCAGCTAGGTTTTAGTTGACAAACTGCAGTTGCTGATCCCTGTTCCCTACCCCTAACCTTGCCGATCCTTTCTACTAGTGGGTCTGGGTGGAAAACTAATCCAACTGGAAACCAACCCTGCTGAGGAATCTCAACCATTCTGTGCCCGATCAGGCCCCTGACCTGCCTGTGCTGTCACAAGAACGGCAGTGTTGAAACAAGCAGGGGCCAGGGGAGGATGGGGACACAGCACCTGCGTTCAGACCAGCTTGGGCTGATGTGCAAAGGCCCCCTCAATTTCACTGAATGCCTTCAGTAGCAACATTTTTCAAATGCCGGGCTTTTTCTCCCAACCCAGGTGTCCATTGCCAGGCACAAGGAATGAGGACTGCAGTAGAGAAACCTGTGGAACAACTTCTACGCTGAAAAGACTATACAAGCTTATACAAATACTCAAACTGAAAGGAGCAGAGTTACAATTGGAAGGGCTCGGATTTAAGCAAACAACGTCCTAAGTGCAGCATTAAGACCTATCTGCTCTATCACAGGATGAAATTCTGGGCTGGGTTCAGCAAGAAACCTGCTGAGGTCCAAAGGCTGAGACAGCAGATAAGGATTTGCCCCAAACGCCTGGAGTTTAGGGACAACTGTTTGCTCACCACAAATGACCCCCCTGTACCTCCATCCAGCAACATCAGGAACTCTACACCGAATATGTATGACTGCTCAGTGATCCCTCTCCAGAAGAACCTCAGGCCATACTTCAGCCACAAATGCACACATGTAACTTGTATTTAGCGTGAGCCATATATTCATATCCCAGGGTAAGAAGTTCCCATGACCCATCCTCCTCCTGTACTTACAAAGCAATTAGGGTGCAATAAATACTGTGTTCAACATAATACAAAGCTTCTGCCCTGACTATAGGTGCAAGGCAGAGCTTCCTTATCCAAACATCCCTCAGCTCATGGGGAACATCAGCACTTTACAGAGCAAAAGAGGAGCAGAAGAAAGAGGCACCTGCCTCCCAGCTGCTCTTTGCTTCACAGATGCTCAAGGCCAGGCCAGATATCAGGTTTGCAGCCATGGTTGATGTTTCTCTAAGGTCAAGTAAATGGGAACCATTGAAGAGGCTTTTTTTTTTTTTTTTTTTTCCTGCTCTCTCCTTTCCTGCTTGTCATGTTTTCGCAGGGTGAGAAGGAGAAAGTTTTTCTACCTTCCTCTCCTCTTCTCTAGCATGAAACAATTCCCTTGGACAAACTTCACCTAGCAAATACTGTGCCCTTCTGCTATCCCCAGCACTCCTCTCCATCTCTCCCACTGCTGTACTCCAGCATCATGGATAATTTCTGCCTTTGTCCTAACGGCTTTAGCTTTGCACAGGGAAGGGCAGAGACAACCCTGCTTTACAGTAAGTCCAGTTTTTTTTTCATGGCTGGTTCAAAGTTTACAGCTGGAGCAGAAGATACATTCACTCACTGAGCAGTGACACAACTGCCACCTCTGCACGGAACTGCTCAGAGGCTGCTGTGAGATTTGTATGGAAACCAGTGTTGGAATTTTGTAACGGAAAATGCTGACAAACTGCAGCTATGCAAGGACAGTCTCTTTTCTCTTAAAAAAAGTGAATTATTTAAGTGACCAAAAACCTCACTGCTCCTCCATTCTCAACTCTGCTTCTTTAAAAAGGGCACTACTTCCTAAAATGCCTTCCAACAGACACATATAGCAGTAATTAGATCAGCAACAATTATTCCATTTATAAAGAACGTGCCATCAGGAATTGGCCTTATATTTGAAAATACACCTAAATCCTTTGAAGCATATGGAATCACTCCCTGGGTTGGAACCAAGCTTTTCCCCCCCCCCCCCCCTCTGTATTTTCTGTCTTTGCCACTGTATTTCCAGCACTAGAGACATTATCTTAAACAACTGAGCAGCTTTCATTATGTATTTTTTACCCTCTGCACCATTCACAGCTCTCAGGAAGAGATTTATTTTTTTCTAATGATATAAACTTTAACTCAGCTTAACACAGCCTGACCTAGCCGTGTTCTCCTGCTGTTAAGGGAGGCCCCTCCTCTGACTCATCAACCCTTGGAAAATTATAGGATAAGCTCCTGTCACTGAAATATTTTCTTCGTCACTAAATTGCAGAAAGGAGATTAAGGGAGAAACCTGCTCCTTGTCTGCATGTATGTGACTCAAAGCCCTGTCGGCACCTCAGGAGGCAGGTAGGTGAGTGAAGGGAATGGGCAGATCCCCGAACACACCAGGAAAATCCAGGGGAACCAGATCCCCTTGCAGCTTGGGTCCCTCTCAGTGTTTGGGTATATGACTTCTTGTCATGCATATCACAAGGGCATTACTGTATTAGTCTCCACCTTGGTTAAAAAGAAAGCTTTGCCTAACCATAGCTGACTAGGAAAAGTTCAATGAAAACTCCTAAAAGCCAACAGTAAATGTGGAGCTCTGCCAGCACAGTGCTGCTTTGAGACCTCTTTTTTCACTTGAGATAAATAAAAGAAGGTGCATTTCCCTTGTATTTGTCCCTTTAGTAGCCAGTGGGCACCAGGATTTGGGGATCTGGGATGCAGAGCGCCACATTCCCTGTTCTAACACCCCATCGGTACCACACACAGTGCAGTCAGGCTCCAAGCACAGAGCTCCCTCGCACCCACAGATGCTTAGCAGGAACTATTCCCAAAAACAAAAGCTATCCCAAAAGGTACAGCACAAGGATGGCAGAGTCTGATATAGTCCCTCAGCTTTTCCAAAAGAAAAACAAAAACCAAAAAACACAACAAAAAAAACCCACTATTTTCTATCCATTCTCCCCTTTCAAAAGCCCTTTCAAGGATCTCAATCTGTTTAAGCGCAAAACTTAAGGTACTAAAAATGGGGGAGGGCATCTACGGTGCCTCGTTCCCACAACTTGAAACACACCAGCTATTAACGCAGCAAGATATTTAAATGACTATTCATTCTGATGGTTTTTTTAATTTTTTTTAAAGAAATGCTAGGCTTTCACCTGTATCATTATTATGTAGGCAGCGACAGATGGCAATGGAAAAATATAAAATAACTCTTAGAGTATTAACTTTTTTTCAGTACCGTATGTGTCAGATTCTTTAGCATAAATAAATGGCATTACACAGTCTCATTAAATCTATACATCTGTGTAGTAACTTGCAATTTATGGATATTTTCTGACACAATGTTCAAACCAACAGGTTTAGCTCACATGTTTCTTTTCTCACCATGCCGTCTCTAAGTCACCAGAAAAGCAAACAAAAGCAAAACCCTACAGTAAATATTCCTGAGGAATTCAAAGAGAAGATTTGCTATTCATCATCTACACGTATTGAAGAGAAGGAGAAGGGAAGAGAGTGGTGGAAAGAAGGGGCAGGAGAGAGGTGGCAAGCCAACCAGACCACTAGACAGGTAAAAGCCCACCTAGACTGCAGGTAAAAGAGTGTTTCTTGAGTTTGAATTAAAGCAAAGGTAAGGACAGAGAAAGAGGAGGAAGATCTTCTTGTCAGGGACCTGAGAACTTGATGCGTGCGCCCTACGCCAAGCTGCATCTGACACCCTTCATGGATGCAACACATTCCCACTGGAAATCTGAAGTCTGGCAAGAGCAGCAACTTCAACCTTTTGTCTCCCTTGGTAAAGGATCTGCTGGAAGCTATTTATGCACTGGCTCCTTTCCTCTAGGAGGAGCTGGTATCTCTGCCTATAATTAAGACTGCTTGACACTTCCTACGATAAGGCCCTGTTTTTCACTTGCTTATCCTTTTGCCAGAGCCAATTTAGGCTGAATTTTTAGGCATTATTTGAATTCTTGGGTGCGAAGTTGCAATCAAAACAGTTCAAGTGGTTCTGAGAAGGTTGGAGAAAACAACATCACCCCTTCTTGTGCTCGCAACAGTCGATCCATGACCAACAGGAGGAACAAAACCTGCTTTTCTACCCATTGGTACCGCAGACCCTCCTATGTGCTCTTGCCTCGCAGCAATCCCAGCTTGGCCAAACAGAACGTCTCACGTCTGAGCTCAACTCGCCCTGCTTTGGTTTTGAGGATGGGCCACGTGCATTTAAAAATGATTACTCACTGCAATGAAAAGTTTTAAAAAAATGAAAGAATTTGGCATCCTAAGAGCCTCACTTACGCACTCTTTAAAGTGCATAATTCCATCACTGTACTGTACATAGCACACAATCTCCGAGGAGTAATTATCCACGGATTGGAAGCCAGTGTGAATATACACACAGTCAGTCAATACGATGCTGTGCTTGCTGCCGCTGCCTCTTTTTTTTTTTTTAATCAATTTTAATTGTTGTGGATCTATTTCGGCTAATAAAAGAGAGTGAACCGATTCTGGTCGGATAGATTTCTGGATACGGAAAATGAGCGAGCAAAACATGTGAAAGTACTTACTGTATTACCAGAAATATTTATAAATGGCTCTTCCCTCCCTCAGCTGGCAGAATATCAAAGCACTGAGGAAGCAGCACGGATGGCTTCTGAAGGGATGGAGAATGAAAAGTCCACTCCACCATCAACCTGAGGGAGCAGTGTCACGGGGCTCCATCAGAAGCCCGGACTGGAACTGCTCTAACAGTAAAACCTTGTCAAAGGGCTAACCTGATTCTCGGCACAAACAGCATGAGGAAGGATAACAAGCGAGTCTCTACAGGGGAAAAAAAAAAAATTCAACGTCTCTGTTGGCTCATGACAAGGTCTGAGCAGGAGGCTCAAGGCTTTTGTAATTCAGATGAGATGTCCAGGACAAGGAGTCATTCTAACCAAGCGCCATCATATTCCATGAGTGCTGGATGCAGATAGGCCAAGACCAACCTAGACTCTTAGGGCTCAGCAGCAGCGCAATGTCCTCTCTGCTGCACATCACCACCATGGGACACTGGGTGCATTCACATGAGCAACACAGCATGGGAAACAAGTCCCTTTTCACACGAGAGCCAGAAGCAGGCACACCAATTCCCAAGGCAGCTTGTACACATGAAAATGCCCGGGGGTCCTGAATCAGGGCGATACTGAAGCAATCGTCAGTCCTCAACATGAAAGTCAACAGGACTTTGGTACACACACAGCTAATTACATGAATTCGCGGCTGGGCCGAGCAGGCATGTTCCAGCTCACAAAAGCCATGAAAGGACACGGGGCAGGAAGAACGAGAAGCCTTGAGGAAAGGATTAGCAGTGTCACAAGTTAAACATCTCCTCCCTGATGACATACAGGATCGGGTCAGCTGTGCAGACAGGCGAGAACTCGGTAGCGTCAAGTCACAAACGGTACCGGCTGCTTCAACTACAGCACAGAGCAGCATTTTAGACAACAAACAAGGGACTCATGCACAATAAGAGATATTTTAACACCTTTTCTGCATATAAGAGCAGGGGATGTTTCAAGGTTTGACTGTACATCATTTCTACACCAGATCCCCTCCACAATTGTTTTAACTTACATAGCAGATTTAGGGGGAAGAAATAACAATACGTTTCTCCCTACAGACAGACTCTGGAACCTTGCAACTCTTGCTTTACAGTTATAAAAATCATAATCTAGGTGGGCTATAACCTAATAGTGATACAAGGACATTAAGTCTACTGAATTACAACAAATAACATGAAAGGACCCGAGTGATAACTCTACCCTATTCGTTTTACAATAATTAATAGGCATTTGGTGATGACATGAACACATTTCAGTTAAAGGGTACACAGATACCTACTACTGGTTATGACCAGCCTTGGTCTTTATAAAAATAATCACAGAATGCATTATTCTTAAAATTGTCTTAAGCCACACTAAATATCCAAGTTCCTCAGGTCATTATGTCTTCTCCTAAGTACAGGAAATATCAAGAATTTACAGTAGGTCATTTGGGTACCCTCGCTCACAGCAAGCAGTTCAGTGCCTGCTGAAATAATTGCCAGCCAAGGAAGAGATAAAGATATAAAACAAATTTATTGGCTGTCTAGCAGACTTTACATTCAATTTG
Organism: Nothoprocta perdicaria; assembly: GCF_003342845.1. NCBI lineage: Eukaryota > Metazoa > Chordata > Aves > Tinamiformes > Tinamidae > Nothoprocta > Nothoprocta perdicaria. The sequence goes on from NW_020454205.1 coordinate 6,064,753, forward strand.
CTCTTGTCACATTCTTATCAAGTGTATGTGCCTGCACAATTCCAGCTGCAAAGGTTACAACCAGCACCCTGTCAGATTCAACTACCTCGGTGCCAAATTTCATCAAAGGGGTTCAGAAGAGCAGTATGTATAGCCTCAAGGAGGACATATAATTTTATATATCACATGCAAGGCTTCATTTATCTGCTCTGTGTGCACCGTGAATCCAGTGATTTCCTCTAACATTCCCGAACATTCACTGGCACCGTTATTCACACATACATGCTCCACGCTCCTTGCAAAAAGTAACTTGTTCATGTAGGCAATTCCTCGTTACTACCTGGTTGTCAAGCTTCTGGCCTGGGGCTTTGGGATCGTTGGCTTCCTGAAAGATATTATCAACATGGGATTCTCACTCCTGGGGAAGAATAAAGCATCCACACAAAGCCGAGTCTGAAATGTCTCTAGCTCAGATTTATTTTTGACATCCGTGCCCTGCACATGGAGCTGGAATATTCCAAATCCAGCTCGCAGTCCTGTTGGGAGCCATACAGAGAAAAGCGGGTTTGCATTGACTCCTGGCTGGAAGAGGAGGGACAAATAATCATAGCGATGAAGCAGAAAACGTTCCTTTTTTGCTATTGAAATAATTTGACTCAAAGTATTTACCTGACCAAAAATAAAATGAAACCATTTCAAGTTGTGTAACCCCCCCCTTTCAACTGCTGCCCCTCTCTGAACTGAAATGGACCATTTTGAAACAGATGAGAAAGTTTTCTACTTTCAAGCATCAAAAGCTACCTCGATGTTGCCAAAGCATTTCTTCCCCCAACATTTCTATTGCACTTGCCTCAAATTTCATCTTGATCCTGCTCAAGAGCTGCCTAGTTATTATGTATTTATAAATTGAATTAAAAAAAAACCCTCACTTTTATCTGGGCCTTAAATTTCCACTGCAAGTTAGTTAAGGTACTTTTTATAACCCCTACTTGGCATTAATTTGCATCTTTGGATGCCTATTCACACATTTAAACCAGAACCTAAGTTTCCTTGCAACTCAGTTCATCTACAAAATTGACATTTCAATTTCCTACCTTAAGGGGATTCGAGGACAATAAATTGATTCCTGTTTGAGAGATTCTCAGGTGCTAAAGTCAATGGAGGCAGAAACAAATGCAGAGCGTTGGTGTAAGCAGCATGCACTGCTGAGAGGAAACCCAGGATTTGTGAAGAAAGCGCCTTCTCTACCAGAGATAAGATATAACTGTTTGCAAAGAAACTTTCCTGGTTTTCGCCTCGGTATTTGGCCTCAGCAGACTGCATCTTTCATAAGTCTCTCAAAAAATAAGCTCTGTAAAACTGTACATTGGGGAAAGTCCATAGCGCTGGGATCAACAAAATAGAGGCAGAAAAACTCAGTCCTTAAATTCGAGTAACAACTGAAGTGAAATACAGGCTGCAAGGAAAAGCACGAACATCAGGACTTGGCTCAAGAGAGAAACTGCTCAAGTGAGTGGGGAAAAACCTCCTAATGCTGAAGTCTGTTAACATGACTATGCCAGCAGAGTTGTCCTTCACAAAGACCATATCACATGCTGTTGATTCCGTGACTCATTATTTCCAATATTAGACAACAAGCACACAAAAAATTATGGCTGGACACTAGGCTAAGAAGGAAAACCAGTTTGTGCCATTATATCAAGTTTTTCTTGTATTGAAGATGGGGATTAAGAAAAAAATCACATTCTGGCTGCTTACCTAAGGCAAAACTTAAAATTAGTAGTAATTTGGAAAGAAAAAAGTAAAAATAAGTATCTACTAGAATAATATCTACTTCAATGGACATGGAAAAATCCTAACGAGCATGTCCTTCACTGTACATTCTCTCCCTCAGTAGTTAAACAGAGGGTATAACTAGCACTGGCTGCAAACAGGGGTGTTCATTTCACAGAGAATGTCTGGGCTTACACTGAGAAAAACCATGAAGACATGAGAAAGGTCCAGCAGAAGAGAAAATCCTACCCTCTCTGGGATCTACAGTGAAGATTCAAGCGCTTGCTCAGACTGATTCAAGTCCAGCTTTCCACACTGCTCTATCTTCTACCCTACGTGATAGCTGGTGGGGGTGTTAATTTCATATTTGTTTTCATCAGAAATTCCACCTGGATTTTAAGAATCTTAATCTGTGGTCAATCGGGACTTGCCAACATGTGCAAAAAGTTCAGGAAAAAAAGCTTGTCTGAATAGTTTCCTACCCGCTCTAGCAGTAAGACTGGTAACAGTGCCCTTCTGGATATCAACGTGCATGTGAACACACACACACACACACACTTCTGCTGGTCAGGCTATGCTCTTCAGCTCAGGTTTGGTGTTCTTGCTTGAAAAATACCCTGGCTCCACCAAAACGCTGCCTATCCTGTAGCCCAGCACTGCAGGTTTTAAGGAGGAAGGGCTAATTTTGCTTTATTTGGCATTCTGTTCTGCAAAGCAGCCGCTACTGTCTAGAGGGAGGCTGCTATAGATGTTCTCAGCAAGGGCTGAAGACACAAGCCCTGAGGAGCTGCTGGTTATTTTCTCTGGTAGTAACAGGAATGATGTCTCAGGGGATGTTTCTACCATGTCTTCGCGGATGGCCAGAGAATTTACACAGGGAAGATCACGGAATACCCCTGGATACCAAATATCCTGGCTGCCGGTGGCTCAAGTAAGTGGCAGGACTGAACGGAGCTGATCTGACCCAGAGGCTACTAGGCTTTCAAAAACACTAAGTAGGACCATTCCTTCAGACTAAATGATACACTGGACCCAACAGCCCAACTTTTGCAAGCCAGCAAATTGGATTACTACCCTCATTTTGGAAAGAAACGGGGAAACTCTCAGCCTTCTTAAAGCAGTGAGCTCTGCATTGCTGACCTTTTCCATGCCGAGGGGACACTGCTTCCTCGCTGAGCTCCGGCTCTGACGGTCCTTGCCAAAGCTGAGATGCATGCAAGGTGGCTCTGCCTGGTTCCACTGGCTGCTGGAGGAAGCCAAGGACTCCGGGCCCAAGTGCCTTAAGCATTTACCTTAAGCAAGAGGGTATTTTTCAGCACCTTACGTAGCACTTGGAGGAGCTCTGCACTGGGTGGCACAGAGCGCAGCGAGACAGGGGGGTTTGGAAATATCTCCACTCTCGCTGTCAAGCGGATCAAATGCCCTGCTCGCACGCAGGGTGTGCTAACTCGCTCAACCCGCAGCCCAAAGCAGGCTGAGAGACTAGAATAACACAGGGTGGGAGGCGAAGGTGGATGCGCCCACCCACGGCCCAGAGGAGGCTTCCCGAGGCACTGCTGCAGCGTGACAGCCATGCACTGCAGGGACCCGGCGAGGGGAGGATCCGCAGCCCGCGCCGGCAGCTCCACGGGATGTGTCGGGGTGCCCAGCAAGCCAGGCAGGGGACAGCGCTGCCGGCACCGCCGCGCTGCCCACGTCCTGCAAGGCCCCTGCCCGCCGGCCCGCTCCGACCCAAGGGCAGAGCTCCCTCACACTGGCACTGCTCTCTACTGCTCCCAGCACACACGCCGGGTCTTCAGACTCCAACAGAACAGAATTTGGCCCAGGATCTTAAAGGGTTATTTTAAGGAATGCCTTTTTTTTCCCCCTCTCCATTTGTTTGTTTTGGAATTGATACCAGGAAAAAAAAATGTAGCTAGGAAACAGAATACATAACTGCCTGAGGTGATGTACAAGAAGTTTCTTCGCATTCTCTGACTTTTTCCTGGTTAAAACCAGTTTGCCTGGGGATGGGCCAGCTAAGTTTCGGCTTCTCCTGCTTTCCCAGCCTTCTGGACTAACGTGACCTTCATCAACTCGACACAGCAACTGGCTCCAGCTAACAAAATCCAACGCATGTAGGCACTTGTCCCCCTCGTCCTCAAGGGTAGAGGAACAAGGATGTGTTTGTTCCCAAACTGTCCTTGCCGTTTCCAAGCCTTATCCTTGCACAACAGATGCTATCGAGACTGCTTATTGCTGGTCAAAGGCTGCAGCAATTTCTTAGGGGAAAAAAAAACAAAAAAACCAAACCCAAGACACACGCTCCACACACCCTCTGCTTTCTGCGTATTAATATTCAGCTCTCTTAATGAGCTGTGGATGTAGAGAGGGAGCTTCCTGCAAAGTATTTTACAACAAATGACACATCGCTGGTAGCCAGATCTATACTTGTCTTGGCTGAGCATGGGAGGAATATTTAACTAGTGAGAATATGGACCGATCCCAACTCAAAAACAAAATAACAACAGAAAGGCTCAAAAGTGCAGCAGTCTGGACAAAGTTGGAGGGACCAGGGGAGGGGGGGGAAAGAGATCTGGTCTGTCTGCAAAATGACATATCTGGAGATAGAGCAGAGATATTGGGGAATGCGCTAGAGATAACAGGCTGGCCTCACCTTTATTTATTCAAACTTTCCACATTTTCAGCAGAAATTCCACTCAAAAACGTCCAGCAGCTATTGCCAGCAGAGAGCAGGACACTACCAGGAGCCAAAGGGATGTTTTAGATCCCTGAATTGTTGACTCAGACTGACACTCATGAGCTTAGACTCGACCGAGAGAGCTGGCCTCACAGCAGAGCTAAACCAACCTCTACAAGACCACGTCGCACCCATCTCATGTGTTCACGTGCAGGGAAGCCCTGGCCAACACCCAGCACATGTACAATATCATGACAGAATAGGGAGTGAGAACAAGGGGTTTTTTTTAAAATATTTTACATTTGTTTGAAAAAGCATAGTATGACATCCAGAAAAAGGTGCATTGCCACCTTGCATCTGCTTCTGCTCAAAAGCACAACCATCAAACACATGGTATTTTTCTCTGAGCATTTTGATCTTTTTGTTCTAGATGCTTTACAGACTTTCCTGCATTACCTCTTAAAAAGAAAAAAGCCAATAAAATCAGAGAAAACCCTGTAAAGTCTCCAGACCAGATAACCAAAACAGAGCTGGGCAGTGGGAGATGATGGAGGCAAAATGCCCGAGTGAAGGGTTGGATAATAAGGGGTAGGGTTTTAACGTAGCTGCTGAGTTCAGTTTGTCGCCTGCATAGTAAGCAGAGAACAGTGAAATGAAAATCCGTTTGATACTTGCAAAATGTAATAACCGCTCCTCAGAACCTCGATTCCTGGTAAGGACGCTAGGCACCACAGTCACACCAGAAGGAATAACAAAAAATATAATGGGATTTGTGCAGCAGTTGCCTGGTGGCTCAGACACCCACTCACGCAGCTCCAAAACCGTCGCGTCTCCTCGGCTCCACAAGCAGGGAGCAGTGGTGTCACCCTCTCCTCCCCTCGCCCTGGTGCAGAACAGCTACCAGGGCACACACCAAGGCTCTGTTACTTGAGCAAATGCAGAATTCTTCATCATTTTAATCCCCCGTTTAATTTCAGATGGAGTCATCTGGTGCTGGGTGTATTTAAGCAAACACCTCATTACAGTGCATACGAGCTCCTCTAGCAGAAGGCATCCTGGATGATGCTACAAAGATCATCACTGTTATGAGCAAATAGTATATCAAAACAACCACTGTTATTTCAAGTTACCCATATGAGACATGCCTTCACAATACTCAAATTCCAGAATGGTTTTGGGCACCCATTTCCCACTGCCTTCGTCCCTCCCCATGGCAAGTTTAGCTACCACCTCACCAGTTACTGCTTCCAGGGCCAATTTATGCCACCGAGCTCTACACACCTAACAGCCAGTTAGCCAAGTCCCACCTCGCACTGTCTAGGATCCCTGTGAAGTCAATCCAAATAAATAATCATCTCTTCCAGAGGGCAAATAATTCATCCCACCTCTTCTGGGAGAAAAGCATTTCTGGAGGTGTCTACAGAGCAAGATGAAGTGACTAGTTCAGACTAGACATTGAGCTTCTAGACGGCTAAAGCTCCCCAAGACCAAGATGAGCCTCATGTGGAGAGAATCTGCAGAGCTTTCCACAAAAACACCTTAGAGAAGAATTGTTTGCTGCTTTAATAGAAACCTTTTATTACCAAGGCTAAGCCTTAAATCTCTGGAGCTAGTTATCCTCACCAGACAGTAGATAGTGTTGAATCACATGCCTGCGCCTTCCCCATTCCCAGGCAGGAGTCCTTAACATCTCCCTCCCTTCTATGCCTCTGGTTCTACTTACTTTCTTATTTGCCTCCTTCAATAATCCTTAAAGAATACGGTTCACCCCATCTTTGTTCCATGTTTTCTGAAAGATCCTGAAGTTCTGCTCTTCTTACAATGTTATAAGCGTTACCTGCATTTCACAGAGCTTTAGACAGAGTATTTCACGTTACTAGAATTGCTTATAATAAATTCCCTCTTACAGATCCCAAACTAATTTATCCTGGAAAAAAAACCTTGCACTTGAACTTCTCCCAATGCTCCACTAATTCTTGGAAAAACCAATTCCAATTGGGAAGAAAAGAGGGCATTTTCCTCCCACAAAAGAGCCAACCCTTCCAGTGATGCTGGGTTTAATCGTACTTGAGTCCTACTCTTCCACTCTGGAGGGTAAAAGCAGACCCTTCTGTTTTCCCTATAAACACTATAGAAACATTATAGGGAAGAAGCAGAACTGCAGAGACAGACAGATCCTTGCACATAAAACCCTCACAATGCTCCAACTTCACAGCAAGCCCACAAGTATTTGCAATGTTGCGCAAGCTGTTGTGGAGCGAGACAGAGGCTACCATAGAATCCCTACGAAACAACACAAAGAGAAGGGCTGATAGCAGAGGAGAGATGATGTGGAAAATCGAGGGTCAAGTAGGATTTGAGCACGTTTAGATTGGAAGCAGCTGGCAGGATCTTCCAAGCAGGACCCCTCTGGATTAATGCAAGTCCTAACTCCACACATCTTGCAATGGGAAAAGTCCTGCAAGGTGACTCACGCTGCGTCCCCACCCACCCTGAACCAAGTAAACTTAGAGACGAGACCTATAAACTTAAATGGAAACAAAACCCTACGTGTTTTCCTGAAAGAAAAGTGGGGGAAGAGTTTGAAGGAAACACGTAAGAAGTTACAGTTCGGCTTGGATGTTTTCTAGGACATGTACAAAAAGAAAAAGCCAAGTGAAGAAAATAAGTATCTTAAATTCAAACAATTCTTAATTTTGAGTAATTTCTATGGGAACTAATTAATACTCAAGAGGATTGAACTGGTTTGTGTTCTAAGCCAGATCTGCAAGATGAAAACAAAAAGTGAAAAATGCCCTCCCAACAAGCACTCTGTTGGGCTCCTCACTGAATTCCCCTTCCTACAGGGAAATGGTGAGGGAGAGCAAGTAATAACAGACCCGCCACCTGCCCAGTTACTGTTAACATCCACTAACAGGCATTTATGTGCCATGGGGTGTCCTGTTTCCAAAGGTCCGGATGGGATTTCACCAACTACTGCGTCCAACGCTCATCCCAGCAGGTAGCAGGGAAGGATCCTTATCTCTATCCTAGCAGAGGTGAAGGAAATGAAAGGGGAAGGCACCTGCTCAAGTGCTGCCCCCAGCACCACTCCCCACCTTTTACCTCTTCCCTTGGTAAAAGTTGTGCTTTTCAGGGAAATAACAATTTTCAACATCACTCCTCAGCACCACCAGCGCAAAGCCCCAAGCGCTGCTGAATTCAATGACTTGGCTCCTTAAATCTTTCAAAGTGCTTTTCCTTGGGTTTTTGGTTGCTGAGCAGCTCAAGTGACACAAGGTGCTTCAGAGTCGTCTTTCTCGGGCGCTTTCGTGGTTCTGACCTCCTCCTCTCCAACACGACCACTAATTCCTCCCGGCTAGAAAGAGGAAATTTTATTGAACTGGCCAGCTGTACATCACATCACTGCGAGTGAAGCCCCTTGCTAGCTCTTAGCTGTAAAAGGATGGTTTTTAAAAATAAATCTTAGGCTCTGGAAACAGAAAAATGTCATGCATCGACTCACAGCAGTTGGTGCAGTACAAATATTGCAACGTGAGATGATCTACGGCCACGGGCTCCGCAAACGCTTCGGCACATGCTTAATTTAAAAGCCTTGAAGTTACGGGCTAATTTCGGTACTTGGTGAACCTTAAAATAAAGGCTCCATGGGAGCCTTTTTAGGACTGTGGCCCTCATTGGTTTCTAACTGAAGAAATGAAAACTATCATTATAGGAGCCTAGCTCTGGAAAGGACTTATTCCCAAACAGCTCCTATTTCCAGGCCAAGTTCTACCCTCCCATGTTTACATGCAACTGCCATTAAAAGAATAGAGGAAAAAAGAAATATTGTCCCCTGAAGGCTCTGAGACCTCAGTATGGACATGTCAGTGCCACAGGATGAGCGTCTGAGTCCTCCGCGTCCTAGCAGAGCATCCCAGCTTGTTTTTCTGAGTTTCATTAAAATCCACAGCATTTCTCCCCCTCTCCAAGTCCTTGCCAAGGGTTTGAGCATCCCCGGCTCCCCTGAGCAGCTGCAGAGGAGCAGGAGAGGAGGGGTTAACGCTCCGTATGCGGAACAAACCCCACTCTGCCGAGGCAAATCCACACTCATCCAATCCATTCCCTGACAAAACTTGTTGCTAGTCCTGTCTGCACCATCCTCGATCTCCCAGGTTTCACTGGCCTCTAGCCAGAAGTGTCGTTTTACTCTCATAATGAAGGGGGGCAGAAGGATTTATCTTTCCCAACCTCTCCCTACATTATGTCCATCCCTGCAGAGCAGTCTTCTTGTTTTTCCACATTTTCTTGCAGTCTGAAAGCCTCCCAAGGGCATTTCCCCCAGGATCTGCTGAGATGGAGGGGTTCTCTGCTTACAGCTCCTGCCTGCAATGCTGTATTTAGCCCATTAAAAATCCCAATAACGTTACACAAAAAAGCTCCTCCAAAAAGTTTTGGCCCCGACACTTCGCTCTGCTTTCTAAATCCAGTTACGCCGTATTTGAAATCCTTTAGAAACTGTTTGGAAGGGTGAATGACCCATTCTGAGGCTTGAAAATTAGATCAAAAGTATAAAGTTGCTTCCTCCCCAGCCACTGCATTACTAAACAAGGAAACAGTCACACAATAAAATTTCCACAAGAAGGATGGGGCCTGTAAACTGAAGCTGTCACAGGTGATGCAGTTAAAAAAAGAAAAAAGAAAGAAAAAAAGCTGATGCTTCATTTATTTGTTAAGGTTCTGACAGCTAATTGACAGTATACAAATATAGCACCCAGCCTGCAACTTAAAGGAAAAGCAAAAGCAAATCCCAAATCTCTGGGATTAAATATTTTCTTCAGAAAATAATCTCAGGCTGAGACTAGGGTTAAAGGAGGAAGATACAAATTTTACCTTTACCTGCTGGAATAGGACGCTACCTTATGGGATTGGAGGAACTACAACAAGCACAAGGAGCCTGGCCTGCCCGCTGGAGCCTTCCCTTTCCTTCCCAGCCTCTTCTCTCCCTGCCATCCATCATGCCTAGGTTGGCCACAACATTCCCAACGACTCCTCCAAGGTGGCACAAAGGAATGAAACCACTCCAGAAAAGCAACTCAAATCCAACCCTGGACAAGACTTTCAGTTGCCTCCAGAAGGACTTATTTTCCTGGGGCTGCCCTTCGATTCAGAAGATTGACCCAACATTTGAAGTCATCTCCTCCCGGTACGTGAGGAAATGCTGACAATAAAGTTGCACAGGTGGAATTTAATAAGCAACCCCACTGATGAGGCACTAGTGAGAAAAATATCTGTTTTTGTAGCGTGGCAGCACCAGCTCAATCAATACCACAGTTTGAACAGAAACCTCCCTCATTTCTAAGCAAAGCAAGCAAACACACCTTAAGAGCCGGAGGAAGGCTTGTGAAGCTGGTGAACAGTATTTTTGCAGACTAATTGCTGCTAAAACTGCCCCTACAGAAAGAATGAGCCTGGGCAGTGCCTCCATTGTTCCCTCCGCAGGGTCGGTGCAGGGAATGGCAGCCGGATCCAGCCTGTCCCGAGCCAAGCTGCACATTGCGATTCCAGCCTCGATAAGGTCACACCTTAAGAGAGCCACAAGAGTCCAGCAGATGGGAATAAAGCTTTCAGCTACTTCCACACGCTGCTAATAGTGTTTAAGAGAGGAAAAATCAAAATTTGTTTCCATCTATGTAAATAAGTCTGGGTTTTCAAGTTACTTTTGCTCCCACCTTATCCCGAGCAGCCCATGCGAGGATCATTTCTACAGCCTCTCGGTCCCTCTGCAGACTCGCACCTTCCCTTCCCTCTTTCTCCTGATGGCAACTCGGGATCAACGCCATCCTGGGGGTCACTGGTAAGACGGCAACAATGTCAAGTACAGGATATACTAGAGGTTTTTACATTAAAAACAAATAATAAAAAAAAGTGAGGTAATGGTGACCTAATTTCCTAAGCCGGCTCACTGCTAACCACAACTTTAAGGTTTCAGAGACTTTGGCTCACTATCAACTTGCTCTAAAACTGCCTTCTCTGCAAACCCGAAATAAGCACAGTACGTTGTTTTCAGATAACACCATCCAGAAAAACCCAAGGAACGCCACAAACTCGCATCCCATGAGCAAGAAAACCCCAAAGTTTTTTTCACTTATGCCAAACTTCTCAAAGAAATATGAACTCTTTGTATCGAAACACACTTCTTAACTCTATCTCCTCCAACACAAGAATGATGCTGTAAGAACTGACCCTGTATCAAGTTTCTCATGTTGCAAACTTAGTCTTTAGTGATTCATATCAGAAGAGCCTTCATTTTAATTTGGAGGTGATCACATATCACAAGCCCTCTGGGATTCTTGTGGGATATGGCTGCATCAACATGAAGGAATCCAGGGAGATGCTGCATACCCAGAGCGGGGAAAAAGCATTTCACAGGACCCTGCATCACGCAGCACAAGGTGGAGAGACTTGGAAGAAGATCTGAAGTAAATTGTGTTAAGGATACAAGTCAAAGGATATCAGAAGAGAAACTATTTGAAGCTGGAATGAAATCAAAAGATGATCATTCTAGAGGTCACTTCCAATCTTATCTATACAGGTTCTTGGTGCCTACTTATGTACTTGGCATAAGCAAAAGGAGCTGGGGTTTTCTTTGTCCCTTCCTCATTTCAGAGTGTTACGTTTGCACATCATGTTACAGTTGCTGAAAAGAAAAAATAATGCAATCAAATTAAAACAGGACTGGATCACTTAGGGAACAGAGCCATTATATGTCAAGTGGTGTTTAACAGAAATGAGCTTAAAATAGTTCCATCAACATAAGGCCGTGCGTGCCTAATTATTTCACATTGAAGGGTTAGTATATGAAAGTACTCAAACCCACAGCCTAGCACACTGGTCAAAAAAAGGATTAAATTGTATGTGCATGGATCACAGCCATGTTTTGGGTGGAAACTGGAGAAGTTCTGGAAAAGTTGGGAAGGAGAGGGAGGGAAAACTCTAACTGGATCCTAGATGGAGCGCAAGGGAGCTGCGACACAGCTGCCTCTACCATCCAAGGACCATTTTACAACTAAAAGAGCTTGGAGGGCGCAAAGGCTCCTCCTTTCTTCATGCTGTACCATGGCCGATGTGCAGATGGGAAGCCCAGCACGCTGCACAGGCACCGGTGAGAGACAGACCAGGGTCTGGTTCTTCTTGCCCAGGCTTTGTTGAACCCAACACGCCTAAGTCCCATTCAAGCCAGAGGGACTTGCTGGCGTCTCTGACTTGTAGTGAACGAGGATTTCTCCAAGTCAAACATACTTATAAGTGTTTAACTAAACAGCGTGCTGCCAAATTTGGGTCTAAAACATTTGCTAAATAAATAACTTGATTAATGTGTATAAAACCCAATTAATTTCCTCAGGGCTAGATTATTGCTATCTTAGAAATAGGGCAACACAAAGCAGTAAGGAGGAAGCCAAACATCAAAAACCATAAAACCAAAACCAAAGACTGAAAGAGCTAGATTAACTCTCAGAGAAAGAAGATTCAGGAGACTTATTTGGAAATTTTTAAATGAGTACAGGATGATCAGATGCCTTTCACATGCCAACTGCTTCACCCTGGTAAAGGTCTGATAAGTGAAGGGATCAGTATTAGAAACAGATTTGTTTTTATACTTAACTCGAGTACGCATAACCTAGAGAAGAAAACTTAGAAGCAACTTATTAAATAGTAGTTGCAGATGAATCCATTCAAGGTCCTGAGTCAACTCCTCACTGTTCAATCAGTCACTTCTGAAAAGGGAAGCAGCAGCAAAACTGCAAGCACGAGGGCTCGGATGGAATAAAAGACGGTGACCCCGGGCCACCCGGCGCTTTCTCCAGCTAAGAAGAAAGTGAAAACTAAAGTCATTCCACAGGCCGTCCCCTTTGCCTAAATTGTCCTCAATTTTGCCATTTGCAGCAGCACCAAGTAGACAAAGCAGCCAGACAAAAGCAGCTTTCTGCCCTCATTTGCATTGGGTTAAGGGCCTCCAGCACGCGGATGACCAGCACTGCGAGGGGATCAGCAAACGTCCACCCTTATCACAGAGCCTCTCTGCCATCCACATAAACATGAGCAAAGCTTCTGACCTCTCAAAATATCCTATACTTAAATTGCAGCTTCTCTGATGTGTCACTGCAGTTTGCCAAGTGATTATTCAGCAGAAGCACCACGAGAACAAAGGAAGATGCCTCTGTGTGCTCTTTACTTCCTGGCTTTTCGACACAGACTTTTCTTAGTTGGCTGCTTTGCTCTCTCCAGCTTTGCTGCAGGCTTTGGGCGTGCAAAATTCTGCACCCGTCCAGTCTTTACTGTATTATGCAATATTCTAAAGTTAAACTGCAGTCTATTTGTGCCCATAGACCCCAGGTGCCATTTTTCAGCTTCCCTCCAGCAAAGAAATTCCTAGATTAAGAGGGACATTATGTTCACTCTTCCAGTTAAAGGAAACAGGCAAAAATGTCACTTAGTGAGAGTTTTCAACCAAAATGTGCATTTTCTGCTGCCTGTCAAGCAGCCCTTGCCAAGACGGTGACCCAACACGTTAAATACAACCAGATACACAGGGAGCAGTCCTGCAAACTTTTGTTTCTGTATCACACAGTCCATGAGCTATTGAATTATTGTAATCCAAGACCTAATCTCAGAGCAAGCAGATACTAATCTGTGGTGAATCTCACAAAAACAAGTCACCAAAACGAACTTCTCCTTACTGCAAAGCTATCTTCAGTGTCTACATATGCATATTTCTTATGGTTCAGTTATGATTGACACAGGCTTGAGGTAAGGCTGATAAACATCACCTTTCTGCTGAAAAACACTGCATTTATATATATATATGATGCCCCATACAAACATAATAAATATATTTAGCACCCAGAAAAGCACAGACTTTTCCACTGTCACACAGGGAACCTGGAGTCACAAGAATGCTGCGTTAAAGGAAAATTTTGAAAATTGCTCAACACTTTTTTTTGCTCCTTGCTGCATGCAGTTAATTCGTAAGAGCAAAACCATCAGGAAAACCCTATTCTTATTCTTTAAAGAAGAAAGACGACTCTTAAACATGTGTCCCGAAAACTTCTGACACTTTAGGGTACATTTTCAAAGCAGCTCATGGGAGGTATGCGCACAAATCCCATTATTTGTTAACAGGATTAGTGATACTACTCTGAAAATTCATCCCAGCGTGTTTTGGCATTAACTTATACGTTTCCCAGTCTAAAAATGTCGTAATTCTTTGGAAGCAAACACTGGTGTGCAAGCTGTTTTCCAAAGATTCTCTTTGGAATTAAACCCTTCTCTGATTCAGTATCTGGGCAATGCACTTGGTCCTACAGCTCTGACATTCCACTATCCCATGCCACAACAGAGGAAACATATACAGGTTATTAAAGCAAATTGAGAAAGATGTTGACCACTGGAGTGAATTTGTGATTTCAAACCTACTAAAGAAGAATTACATTCTTTTCCTTTCTCAGATAACTGGAAGGTAAAAGAAACCAACTAATGGTTTATTAGGCGGCTTTATGCTGAATAAAGCTGATGGCCAGTTCGTAGACTGGAACGTCAAATGCTCTAAATCAGGAGCCCCATAGCAGCTCTGGGCTCATGGCAAGTCACCCCAGCTGAGAATTCTTTCAGATCTCTTCCATAAAAACCAAATCAAATCCACTAAGGATCTATACACAGTTAGTGGTGGATTTTGTAACAAATTTTATACATTTGGGCCAAGATTTTAATAGAATTTTGTTCACTCAAGGGAGAATAAAGCCTGTGGTGCTCCAGATGCAGGCCTGAGCCCTGCTTTCTGCAGCTACTCATCCATTTAAATTGAACATTGGTCTAATCTTGCCCTCAGCAAAGTGAATGGAAAACTTCCATCAAGTCCACTGGAGAAATAGCATGCTGGGATTCCAGTACCTGCACCTCCTGTCACGTGGCACCAGAGAGGAACACCGAATCCATGTTCTTCCTTTCTTGATTGAACTTTTCCTAAATTAGGAAACCAGTGTTGGGATCCAAGTATGGAAAGTAATACAAAAGTCACTTAAAATATATGCAAGAGTTATAAAACATACTAATTTCATATATTTCAAGGAAAAACACCAGGCTCAACAACTAGTAATTAAGAGGTATTCTTGAAAATACTATTTTTTCTTCCACTCTTCCCTCCCCCACCAAATATTCAGCTTGCTGCATGACTGGATGTGAGTTTGGATACCAAGGGTTACGGAGAGGGAAGTCACGCCTCACCTTGCTCCCTGTGGATAATAAAAGAGCAACTTTGAACAGGGCTAACATCGCGCCTCAATTAGATATCTTTACAGCTACCCAGCAGGATGACTTTCCTTCTTTCACCTCCAATTAGTGAGAGGAGGAATGCGAGTGTCTGGAGCCTTTCAGGCTTTAACTTTCATTTTCCCACTGGCTTGTCTTGTTCCACAACTACAGCAATAAATTGAATATAAAAAGGAGGAAGATCCCAGCTAGATCTGCACTAACTGCGTAGGCTACGTTACCCCGACTCTCAGGCTTGCAGAACAACTTGTCAACATCTCCCCTCTCTACTGAAAACCCTTTACCTGCTCCATCACGGCGGGACAGGTAACTTTTTGCCAACATCACCGTGTTGGTGGCTCTCAGACACGCAGGTTACAACAGAGGCTCCCTGGAGCACCGTGTGTGTGACCAGGCCCCGTGCAGCCTCGTGCCTCGTCTCGGGTCGTTGCGTTGGTCCTCCCAGCCTCAACCCTCTCCACACACCGTTCGCATCCTCTTCAGCATCCACAATAATTTGATCTGTTTGCAGATCTGTTTGCAGTTGGAGCTTACCTTAGCATCTCTTGTTGTTGAATGGCAAATTATTAATATTCGAAATAAATACCAGCTCTCAGCCAAACCTGGAGGAACTTGTCACCTTCTTTGAGCTCAGTAATTCCTACCTGTTATAATGTGCCATAATCTCCGATTTAGACATTTTTTCCTGAGCTTTATTACACCTATATCAACGCTTACCATCTCAGTTTAACTAGCTTCCTTAGTAGCACTCTATTAGAGTACCAAAATCCAAAACAAATGCACTGAGTTGCCTCTTTCCGAGGCACATATCTTATGAAGGAAAGATACCTGGTGAATGATTCAGAGATAAATGATTTAAGTCACCTTTTAAAGTCACTTTTTTTTTTTTTTTTTTTTTAACTCAAGCAGAAAACAAAGCTAAATATTTCAGTTTAACTTCATTTGATATCTGGACTTTTCACTCATTTTCAAAACAAGAATTAACTATTCTCCACAAAATACCTTCTCAAATAAATGTAAGCTTTAGAGCAGGTCAGATGTTTTTTGTTACTACCTCAGAAGATACATTGCACCTTTAAAACACCCGTTTAACATTTATTCATTCTTTTGGGTTAGGTAATAAACATCTTTTTTTCTCTAGATAACAAAAATAAAAAAATCAAGTTGGTCCTTAACAGAAATCGAAATTAGCTTCAACCTCTCATATACCAGTTTCTGTTCAATAATGTGTAAAGGAAACAAATATTCCTGCCTTCATCTCCTACCCTGCTTCAACTCAACTCCACATAAACAGAACCTCTTACCAAACCAAACCAACATACCTCTTACCAAAGGTTTTATTACTATCACTGTGGCTTTTTCCTTTTTTTTTCCCCCCCACCAAATTCTGCTTTTAGATGCTCATTTCATGACATGTCCTATTTTAGGAAGTGAATAGTCTAACATTTCAACAGCAAATATTTAAGCAGCAGTCATTTAAGTGATTTTATAGTTGATTAGGTATCAAAACTATCAAAGGTTCTCTCAATTTCACATTGCAGTAAGGTTCAAACAAACTTCTTGAATGGGACTTGAAGTAGATCTACCTCACATTTTAAAGCTCCCTTGTTGAACTACTGGATATTTACCTACTCCGATGTTGAGCTCGCTCAGCCTGCATTTGGGAAACTTCACACTCATTCCTTAAGGCATCTTTCTCTCAACCTCTTTCCCCGCTTTCTTCCCTCCATTCCTCATACACCCTTGAGGTCAGACTAATCCATCTGCAGTTGCCCACATCGCTTCTGTTCTGAGAAACGCCAAGGGATATTTGCTATCCCCGAGAGTGGTGTTTACCAAACGAGGCCTTCACGTACATTTGCTTTCCTTAAAAAAAAAGTAACAAAACACCAGCTCGCACAAAACAGCGCTAGCTAAGAGGAAGTACATGGAGTTTAATAGACAGGGATGGGCATGTTTTGCTACCTCGCTAATCAGCCTCAGAGAGGCATAAACCCATTTCAAACTTCCTGGTTGAGCCTCACGCTGTCACGGTCGGCCACTTGCTGGAGCTGCTCTCGGCGCTGCTCCTTCCTTGGCTTCCCTTCGCAGGGACACGTAGCGTGGGGCAGTGCTGGAGCCCTGCCCAGCATTCCTCCTCCTGCCTTTCATAATCACGCAGAAATTAGCTGGCACTAATGAAACGGCCGGAGCTGCGCGCGGAAGATTGCTCAGTGCCTAATGTCTGTCTGCAGGTATGTAATTAATTGCTCTGCGAGGCATTTTGAGGCACAGGAATAAAAGCATGGTGCAAACACTGATCCAATGGCCCGTAGAACCAGAAGACTAGAACAGCACGGCCTCCAAAATCCGTGGCTTTCAGCTAAGACTCCTGCTATCTTTAAGCAGGGACTAATTAGGATATGATGTGTTGCCCTGTGGAGGAGCAGCCTCACAGCTGGGGTAGAGGTGAGCGCCAGTCTGCAACCTGAACTGATGGTGTATGAAGTGCCAGCAGATGCAGCACTCCCCGAGCGAGCACCAAACATGTGTCAGCTTTCCAGGACAAGGCCAGGGAATACTCGTTCAACAGGCCCCTCCACACACGTGTTACCTAATACTGTGCAAGTCATGTACGACTGGAATGAACTGCATGGAGAGCACTGGGAGTTAATGTATCCAACACATACACATCAAGTGTTTTCTGTCTTCCCAACAGAACCTAACTCTTTCCTGCCAAAGCTCTTCCCTTGCAGGAGATACGGGAGGGCAGAACATCTTCCCAGGAAGGAGGAGGGAAGGAAACCGCTCAGACCTGCCAGCAAAGCATCCTGGTGCATTGCTCTGCACCACCTGTTAGTGTTTAAACAACCATCCTCAGGTTTTCTTTCTGTTCCTAAACTACTAAGCTCAAACTGATGCCCAAATAATCTGTGCATATTTTTATAAAAGAAACCTATTGCTGCCCTGTATCTGTACCTATACACAATAAAATAGCAATCTTTGCCCTAAGGGGTTCAGGAGGGAATTAACAGTAATGCTCTCATGCCTTCAAACAAGCAGTTGAGAAGTAGCAGAAAGGTCCTAGTTCTAACCAGGACAACCACGTGGGCAGCCAGGGAAGGGTGCCTAATCAGGCAAGCCCTAAAAGCTCTTAAATTTTGCCAGAGGGGCACCCCATCCTGTTTTCAAAACACCATGGGGCTGCACAGAAGCAAAGCACCATCGATCTCCTTTGATCTCCTCCCCTGGAGCAGTAGGGTCTCATTCAAAGTGCTCCCTTGAGTCAGGGCTGAGCAGCTTCCCACCTAACAGGAATCAACAGCAGCACTGCATCGAGGCAGGCAAACACATCAGGATTCGCAGGACTGGGGCTTCAAAGGCAAGACTTGGAAAGTGAAGGGAAGAGAGGGACAGAGCATCAAAAATGGTCCGTTTTAGTATAACCACCTGTTCACAGTCTCAGTACACATAAGACAGAGCAGTTGCCGCAGTCAGCGCGGTCACACTCGCCACGTTGCAGGCCAACAAGTCACACGTTCATCAGCTCTGCATTTCACTGATCCACATTCACAGGTAATAATTTGTACCTGTTCACAGTGCTCTTTCATCAAGAACACGGCTGCTGCTGAAGGACAAAGATACTGCAGGAGCATCTAAACTACATAAGGTGCTGCGTGTATATATGGAAAGAGACAGCCCATATCCCAAAAAGCTTTAATCCTCCTAAAAATTAAAATCTAAACGACCGTGTGGGTTTGAAATGTCATTGTTCAGCAGCAGCCAATGAGATATTCCAGTCTGAGTTTCTGAGCCATCTGGTAAAGCATCACAACAGCTTTAAGCATCCAAGGATCTGTCAGGGGCTTTAGTTTAGAAATACTAATAATCCCATCATGTGCAGCTCCTGCTGAATGGAAGATATCCCTACTCAATGATCCACTTGCCCCTCCTCTGTACCGAGCATCGGCCCGAACACCGTTTGCCATGCATCCCCCACTCTGATAGTACACTGCTTAAGTGGAGTGCAAGTGGTACCTTTCTCTGGCTTATGAGTCTGGGAGAGCACTGGTAGGCTGCCAAAACAGGAAGAATTTCCAGAATAAATGCAAGGTGGTGGTAAAGAATTTTGCTTTCAACTACTTGAGTTTACAGATATCATGTTATTGAATCTTTTCTTTCTTACAGTTTGCCTTGATTTTTTTTTTTTAAGTAGTAAATCTTAAAAACAACAACAGAAACCTCACAGAAATACCCCCACACACAAAGAAGAAAGAACACCCAGGTCTGGCCAAGTGAACTGAGGACTTCATCTCAGCTTGGGTTTGTGGCTCCACCACCGACTCTGTGCATTTCATTGAGCAAGCCCCTTAGGCTGAGCTCTTCAAGGGCAGACCTGTGTCCAGCTCCACATAGACCCCATTGCAGGTGCTCTAGCAGTTCCCACCTCCAGGAATCAAGCCCAAGATCTTCCTGGCAGCCATCTCCAAGACAAGTGCCTTTTGCCAAAAAAAAGGCAAGCTCTTTTCCCCGCACTACTAAAAGACTGGAGGAAACTTCAAGCAGACTTTGAGACCTCTGAACCCCTATTAACCTTATTCAAAGCCTGCTAACACGAGGATTTCTTCCCCTCCTTTGATTCCAATGGGTTTTAAACTATGTGCAAATGCAGAAAAGTGAACTAGTGGTTTAAGACCACTGGCTTGGATGCCTGGTTCGCGGCCACTGTTGCTCTTGGGAGACTTTGCTAACGCTCCCAGCTATGGAAAGTGAAGAGTGAGGTGACACCGAGACGTGAATACAACACAGCTGCAATAGCATTTCTGCCTGTGGGCCAAGAGCCCTCCCCGGGGCAGCAGCCTGCAGTCATTAGGGCCCTGAAGTTTCCTAAAGGTGCACAAAGAGGGGGGGAAGAAAAGGAAAGAAAGAACCCCATGAAGTTGCTATTAAACAGCCTCAAATTCACTTTGCAACCCCACAGCAAATTAGACAGTCTGAAAACGGGAAAAAATCCTAAGAAAACAGACTGTTAAAACAGCATCACAGATCATGAGGAAAGAGTTTTAAACCTCATCTTCAGAGAAATTGTTTAAAAGGGTTTTGTCCACAGCCAATTAACTCTCTAATTTATTGATCAAGATGGCATCTCTTAATCATTCAATTTGTTGGATACTTTTCTGCAGAGGTTTTCTTTTCCTAAAAGCGATTTACACAGCTTTCTGTAACTTGCCATCCAAGCAATCAGCGGACACTCATAAGAGTTATATAGGGGCAAGTAGTTCAAAAGGAGAGAAAGAAAGGGAGCAAAAAATGGTTTGTCTTAGAAAACCACACTGGAAAATAACCACGTGCAGGTAACTAAATAGAGACTTGTGAAACAGAGACAAATGCAACTAAGAGCTAATAAAGCCCTATCTGTTAAACTCAGCATCCTGTGAGCCGATATTGGGCTTTTAGCACTCACCATTCTGCAAACCACTGGAAAAACATGGTCATGGGTAAAACCCAAAAAGATGCGATAACGTCTTCCTATTTCGCTGAAAAGCCACATGTCAGCTGCACGAGCACATCAGCAAATCATTGCAGAATAATCAGCTGTCAATCAGCTGCTGCCTCTACATGACAAACTGACCAAGAGAATTAAAAATAACATATTTATTTTCAAAAAATGAGAAATGTGCCTGTGCATGAAAGACACTATGTTGGCCTGCAGAGAGGCCCTGCGGCCTATAAGGGCCTGACTGAAAGTCAAAATCTGCAGCAAAGTGACAGCCCTTGCAAAATCCACATGCAACCGGCACCTGGACAAGAGGAACATCCTTGACTGATGGGGAAATGAGCCAGTGCAGATTTGGTGTTCTTCAAGAAAACAATTCCACAGACACACTCAACCTAACAAACTTATTTGAACAAACCAACGTTTTTTTTCTGCTCGTGTCAGAGCCTCCCCTCACTAGTATCACAGCATTACACCGATTGAGGTGAAGCAGTCCCACTATCCAGCCACACCAAGTCTTCTCCCATACCAGAGCAGGAATACAGTGAAGGATCCAGCCACGACAACAGCCTCAAGTTGCTTTAGAACAAACATGCAACTAAGAAACAGTCTTTGGCTTCCAAACGTCCCATTTCTCTCATTAGCTCTTCTACACGTACCTTGCCTAAGACATAAGCCTGGGAACACTGAAATCCATGAATAATTCCACCTATGCAGGAATTCCCATGGACTGCTCTGGGGAGTCAAGGTTTACATGTGCCAGAATACAAACAAAATTAACACTTAACGCTCGCCAGAGCGCTGGACGTAACCCGACATCCTCAAATCTCAGAAGGAAAGTTGTGATCAAGGCTTCAGTCCTGCTTTCTCCCTCAAGGCCAAAAAGGCTGTTGAGCATCTGGGCAAGGAACGATGAGGAGGAGGAGGGTAAGGCAGAAACTGAGGTATCACATCTTCCTTAATCTGAGCACAGCATTTGTAGGAACAGATGAGAAAAATAGAGGGGGGCCAAAAATACCATAGCTCTACAAAGATGTAATGTTAATCATTAATGGTGGCCCCATTTTCACCCAAGAGTCCCACTAAAAATAATAACTTAGATGGAAATGAGCTCGTTAGAGCTAACAAAAATACAGGAAGTAGAAGAGTGAAAATAGAAAACATGGAAATGTAGTATTAAAATACACCCTGTTTTGTGGCTCCCAGCCAAGGTCTACTCAAGTCAGGAGGTGTCTTACTACTGCAGTAAGTGCATCTCCCTGCCCAAGCCACAGTTTTATGTTTGTGTTTTCTAAAGATCCAAACCAGCCCAATGCCTTCCTGTGTATAAAATGCTCTTCCACTGAGAAACACGAGTAATATTCCTCATACAGCCTCCAAAACACCAGCTACAAGCACCTTTACTGCAACAAGAGGCTTCCATCAACTAGACAAGGTGGTACAGAAGCACTTCAAAAACAAGTTTGCTCAACAAGGGAAATTTCAGAGCAAAACGAGAAGTCCTGAAAGATACAGTCACTTCTGACAGTCAAGTCTCTGCAATGCTAAATGGAGAACCAAGTGCGAGTGAGGAAAAGGAAACGTGCACATACCATGACTTTACACCTAGGCAACACTTCACTTCCCCTCCAAAGTCCTCTGCAGAGAAGCAACGTGTGAACCTTCTTCATCTCTACCCACCAAAGATACTGAAGCAAAGAAGAGGGAGGAAATTTCCTGACCAAACGGGTATTGGGAAAACTAAGTTGAACTCACACTAAAAAGGCACTGACCGTCAGGATTCTGCTAGGACCATCGTTCCTGCCATAGGAATTAGTCTCTCCGTGTAATCCAAGACAGCGAAGGACACTGAAGGAGGAGTTCAGGGAGCAGGAGGAGGGGAGCCGAGCGCCGTTTCACATCTTTGGCGTGCATTTCTAATGTTGCACAGAAACTGCATTTCAGGATGGAATGATTATTGATTTCTTAATGGATTACTGCTGCACAAATTTACACTCCCCCCCCCCCAAAAAACATCAATCTTAGGATAATAATTATAAACCTATCACAGGGTATAGAGCATTCTGACTGAGTAGAAACTTATCGCTATCTGCCGGGAAATGGCTAGTTTTCTATTTCTCCCTCTCCAACCACATTACAGCACAGCACGGAGCTACTGAAAAATACATGCTATTATAAAACAAAGTTTGTAAGAGCCGCTGCACATACCTCCAGTCAACTTTCATTACAGAGACTCTTTTAAACTGCTGCCCTTACAATGATGTAGAACCCATTAATGAACAACTTAATTAGTTATAAGACTCCTTTTACTTTTTTAATCATAGTAATGAAGCAGGCCCGGCATAGGATGAGACTCTTTAATGGCAACAGGCATTTGCAAACCCACACGCACTCACTTATTCTCCTGAGCAGCCTCCTGTCAAGTGTTTCTGTGGCTAAATCATTTTCGGTGGGGGCACCCAGGGCACAGCTTCACTTTGGGTCTCATCACTTGGCAAAAGTTATGGAAGGGGCAGAAGGTCTCCCTTTGCTGCAAGAGGTGTCGACCCCACCACAGAACGCTGGGCACTGTGGAGATTTCAAGATCACTCTACACCACAAGGCTTTAGACCCCAATGTTTGTGCAAGAAGTGAGAATGCAAAACGCTCAAGCCTGTCTCCATTGAGTGGTTTGCACCCATAAACAGGCCTGTCCCCAGCCCACAGCGGAGCCGTGGCCCCCAAGCCAGGGTGCTGGGCAGGAGGGCTGGCTGTGAGGCCATGTCCCCTCTCCCTGCAGCTGGTGACCACCCCGCAGCCAGGGCAGGGCTAGAGCCCCAAGGTGCTCCCCACGACAGGATTCGGAACCCGGCCTGTGGAGCTGCTGCCCTCGTGCCTGCTCCCGCACCGGCCCCTCGCCGCGGGACACCGCTCGGCCAAGAGCATCAGGAAATTCAGCCAAACCAAAAATAACCCACTTTTTGCTGTTGTTTTGGCTCTTTAAGAACTGCTGACATTGCTACAGAGGAAAAGGCATGTTGAACTCTGCTTGAAATGCATGTCTGAGGAATGGGCATCACCTGTACAAGGGCATACGGGGCACCTGGTGGTCCTAACCTCTCAGCAGAGCCCTAGATTAAGTGCCCAGAGGAGAGAATGAGAACCCACACATGCAGTGCCACCAGAACAAGCGCAAAGTTAACACCGGGCATGCAACAGATTTTAAAAATCCATCTCCTGCAACACTGTTCAACAGCACCTGGCATCAAATGCTAGGATTGAAACAGAAAGAGGAGGCTAGATTTGATTGGAATGTGGGTCTTCCCTTCCAGACCTGAAAGAGCCACATACAAACACAATAAAACCTGCCACAAAACACAAAAACCTGCCTACAAGTTGCCTTCACGTTAAGGGTTTTACCCGAAATGTATGGAAATAGATGGAAAGGCACTGAATGCTGAAGCCCACTGAATTTGGAGCAGGTCCCAAATGACTCCAGAGGAAGCTCTCCAGGTAGAGCAGAGCATCAGCACCTTAACTTCCATTCATCTAAAGGGCAAAGACTCAGTGCAGCCCTTCTCCCTTCCTCATCCTTCCTCCCCTAACGGGGGAGGCAGGCACAGCCACACAAGAGCATCTCCACGTAGCCCAATACACTCCAAAGGTCATTAGCAAAGAAAACAGCCAAAGGAAGCAACACTCCTCAAGGCACACGGGTCACACAAAACAGAAGCAAGAGGCCCAAAGGGCAACGCTTGCCACCAGCTTCATGTAAGAGCAAAGCCGGGTTTGGGAAAGCAAGGGCCTCCTCAGAACTGCCACAGGGCAAAGATGAAATCCCAGAATTAAAAACAAAATCCCCACATGCACATTAATATTCAGAGGCAATTACCTTTCAGCTTAAAGTCAGCCAACATGCATCTTAGCAGAGCAGCTCTTAAAGCAATCTTGTTTACAATTGGAAATGGATTACATTATCTGGGCTCCACCTATCCACATAATGCAGAGCAAACTGTCAAACATAAAATTACAAAATGGTTATTGTAAGGTATCCCCTTCAGCATAAGAATTAATTTGACCTATTTTATTACTAAATTATTACTCCCACACAAATTTTCTATCATAGATATCTATCAGCACTGACATTTATATTCCAGCGAGGCACTCTCAGATGCTTATTTTCTTCTTCTCCATCTCAAAGGTGTATTGAGCAGATTTGATGTAAACAGCCTCCTGCCAAGCTAGTTAAAATCTTTAAACTTTATACATACAATTAGAGGGTGACAATAAGCATTTGGTTTAAAAAAAAAAGAGAGAGATTTACACTGTTTCAGATGCCGAAATAAACTGCCTCGCAAGTTAAAGCTGTATTAATCTAAATTTAAGGAGGCCCCGGCAGATATTTTTACTACAGCTCTGGCAGCGCGTGCTGATTGTCTGCAAGAGACTTGGTTTGACACAATGGCCCTGATTAAGCATGTGCTTAAGTCCTATTAAAGCCCATGGGAGTTAATCACCTGTTTAAGAGCTTTGCTAAATCAGGACCAGCACAGGAGCCATTTCCAAAAAATCTGGGCCTGAACCGAACACCTGCTAATTAGGTGCACACACCAATTACGTGATTATGGATGAAAGACAGTTGTTTAGCACCTGCAACAGCAAACTTTGTGTGGAAGCACTTGGAAATATGTTCAAATTAATGCTCGATGACCCACAGTGGACAATGGTTTCAGTTGAATGTGCAGCTACACTGGGTCCCAAACTCCTGCCATCCATTAATATGTGTCTAAATTCTCCAGTGGATCAAGATCTGACTCTTTGGGGGCTTCCCTGCAGTCATGCTGTGAAACCTGAACACTCAGCCTCTCTTTTCTTAGAGCTACATTTTCCTTATAGCAAATCTTCCCTCTTGCATTTAAGAACAGACCGTTTGCTCTCTGTGCAGGCTAACTACCCAAGATGCACAAATTGGCATGGATTTGCACATCCCCACGTGGGGACACGAGTACTGAACTTGCAGCGGATTATTGAACCTGCAAACCAGAAGTGGCTACAGAGCAGTGGTGAATAATCTCAACCATTTGAACCATTTAACATTGCCAGGATTGCCATATCTCACTTTTACACTGTACTTTTACTACCCCCTGTGATTTACTGCTTTCTTAGAAGCAAGAATTTTCAGGTAAGTGCCTACAAAATTCTCCCCTCCTTTCATCAAAATAAGAAAAAAAAAGGGCAATTTCCAACTCTAGAGACCATCATAGAGCCATTGCGGGGTGCACCAGCACAGCTCAGACATGAGTGCACCAAGAACCCCAGGTACAAGAGCACCCAAACCAAAGCCTGTAGCACACAGGGTGGGCACGAAGGTGGCTCGTGACTGTGCAAGGTGGCTGGCGCAGCCACCAGCAAGTCCCCAGCGAGCTGCTGCCACGGCCACCCCATTGCTCGCTCGCCTCTAACATCGTGCTGGAGCTACGGCACACACCGGGGTTTCTCTGTCTGTGAGCCAAGCAGCACAGGAAAAATAGTGCACAGAGGAAAAGTGAAATGTAAGAGAAGTAAAAGGTATATTGTACATGTAAGTATACACATACATTTAATATATTTACCTATAAAGGTATACGCTCAAGAGTCCCCTGCATGCTAGTTAGCAGATTTAGATTAATACAATGCTGCAGTTTGGCAATTCCAATCAAGTCCAAAAGAAGCACAAGTAGAGATGATGGGAAACGGTGACCCATGTCTTCTGCACCCTACTTATTTATTTGCTAATGATTAAGATGACAGCTTATTAAAATAAAACATTATACCAAAAGAAAAAAGCAACCCCAAACCCCAATACGCAATGCCTTTTGACAAAAGCAAAAAACAGTTGAGAAATTGCACATGCAGACAGGTACAACTGCCGATTTCACTACTGATGCTACCGCCAGATCCTAGCGATTTGGGACAGAAATGCTATTTAGATGGTTCCTTTCTTCCTAAAATTCCAGATTAAACAGCACAGTGAAGCACCTCTAGAAACCAATCTACAGTAAATAACTCTTGGGGGAAGAGATACCCTAACGAAACTGCATGGAGAATTACTCATTCAATCATTTTTAAGGCGTGAGTCACACGGCAGTTTTTTTGGCCCGAATCTCCAGCTCCATCTCCATGGCAAGCCGGCAGCAAATCCCAGGGCCTGGCCGGTATTCCCAGAGCTCAGCTGTACCCTGCTCAGCCCCGTGTGTTCACAGCTATGCAAGGAAAGCCCAGTACAGGCAGCATCTCACAGCAGCGCTTCCACACACACCTAGCACCTCCTTCCCATGGACTCGAGCAGGAATTTGACACTGCCTTCAGTGGCAGCAAAATTAGACCAATTCCAAGGGCTCTACAGGAGACGGAAAGAGAGGCTGAAAACACAGCCAACCCTTTTGGTATTAATTACCAGGCCACTGACAGCGCTAAGCATCCCGCTTTGCGAACACCTTGCTCCAGCTCTGCCAAAAGGAGCCGCTTCTAAATCTGCATTTTGAAGCTAAATGCATCATCATTACACAATTAGTGCTCTAATTAGCCTCCGCAACAACAGATCGGCTTTATTTACGATTAATTTTGGTTAATGAGTTAGCTGTAGTTTTAGCTGAAGGATAATGGGGGAGAATTAATAATTGCTTAATCCACACAAAATTGTTGTTCATATAGTGCACAAAATTTTGACAAATGCTTCTGAATCCCGGCCAACAGCCACCAGCACATTTTCACCATCTGAAGGCAGCCAAAGCTCAGCAAATGTTACCATATTACATTCTAGTAGATTAAACTGTTGATATACAAAATTAGAATTATTATTATAAACTATGGCCACGGTTATAAACTCAGCTTCCATTGCCAGCTTGCAGGGAAGCTTCTCCCCTCCCAAAAAAGCCCTAGCCAGAGGGATTTGTTGAGGTCACCTCCTTGCAAGGTCTTTTCCATTTGCATGTGCATGTGAAAGCAATGGGGCTGGAGAAGAAATGGGCTATGTACCCTCCCCATGCATCAGGTCTTCTCCTGGATGTCTCATTTTTCCTGCTTTCCCAAGGTTTTGGGCAGGTTTGTTCTGGGCTGCTGAAGAAGGTGGTCCCTTGGCAGATAGGGCTGAACTGGTGACCTGGATAAAGCATCTTGTCATCAAGATGAGCAAGTACTTTATAGAGCACTATATGGATTATTTCCTGGAATGCACTGCAGTTTGCTCTGTTTTTGAAAACATGTGTGATGTATATATTTACTACAGCAAAAAGATCTCACTGCTATCGATTCTTTAATAAATATTTAATGGTTACCCGTTAGAAGCTAAATTTAAATAACAGCACTAATATCATTAAATAAATGAAACAGTTTAAAAGTGCAAGGGAAAAAAAAAAGGGAAAAGAAGCAAATACCTCCTCAGAGCATTCTAACCCAGAGCAGCAGGAAAACAACCTGAAACCACGTTACATGCTGATAGGCTGAGTCACATCTGCTCTCACAGTCCGAAGCAGGGAGGTGATTCTGTACAAACATCTAACAGAAAAAGGCAGGTGCTGCGAGCAGCAGACCTGGCCCGGCCTGGCTTCCAATGCCTTTTCCCCACGCAAATCCCTTGACGTTTGAGAAGGGTGGCACTTAATGGCTTTTGCTTCAGCAGAGGCACAAGTCACATCACCCTCCTCTTCCCAGCTTCCTAATTGCATGCGACTTGCGTGATTCTGATAGTTCTTAAACATGCACATCTCTATTGTATTGGAAGGAAGCGCACTAGAAGTGGCTTAATTTGGTTTTACACACGTTACCCCCGCCCAGGCTTGCCACAGGCCAGGGCTGCACACAGTTGCATTTTTTTTTTTCCAGCTGCCAATCTTTCTTGCCTGGTATCTGCTAATTTAGGGGCAGCTGATTGCAAACAGCATTAATACTCTGAGAACACTCTGTTTGGGGCTTCATGTACAAGTGCATGGGATTCTGGAGAAAAATTACTGTGCAGCTGACAGATAGAAATTCAAGAGAAGAATAAACTCACACAGTTCTCAGCCTGCCAACATCATCTAGCACTCCACTTTTAAACACACAGGCAGCAGATCGTTCTTCTGAACTCTGGATATCAACCTATCGTCTCACATTTTAAAGCTGCATAAACAAATGATGAAGCCGGCTACATCCTATCTACAGGAGCTCAGCTCCTTTGGGAGGCAAATACAGGTTTCTCTAAATCTTCTCTGCTTCTTCAGCCTGTACTTTTTTTCCTAAGCACATTTGTATCTCTGGAACTGGCCTCCTTTGCGAAGCTCCTTAAAAGATGTACTGCCGACAAAGCCTGATGTAACAAGATGATGTTATTACATTATATCCTAAAAGGATACATCTTTCCAAAAGGATAATACCTAGCATCGACAGAGTGAGAACCCTGCTTATTTAACCTGGGGAGACAAAAAAAATCACAATTGGGGGTTTCAAGTAAAGCTGATACCAGACAGCTCCATGCAGCTGCACAGAGATGCACTAACCTCACCCAGGAACCACCTGTGCTGCTGTAAACTCAAAACAAGTGGTAAAGTTGACCCAATTTGGGGAGATTAAAGCCTAAATGTATTGCATACATCTATGCTTAGGACATGTCTACACCTGAAAGGTGATGAAGATTAAGGCATGGTGTGATCTTAAGGGACAACAGTATATTCTAAATCATTTCCACACTGGGAAAACTCTGCATATGTGCCAGATATCACCATCTTGACAGCACTCCAAGGAAAGGAGCCCTTTACCACCAAATTGCTCAGGGAGTATCAAGACCATACCTAGGAAGAGACAAATTTGTTCTAGTTATATCTGTCAGGGACAAAACACATGTGGCAACAGCACAGGAATGAGGTTATCAATTTCTCAAGAAAACATGAGGTCAAGATGGATGGAAAGAAAAAAGGAAATAGAAAAATGCACACACACTACCCAAGCCAAACTCTGTTCTCTGCTTTTGCCTGAACCTATCACCAGGCTGGTTTGAAGGGTGGGTGATCCACTGCAGCTTTTTCTTGGAAACTTTTAAACTATCCAGGACCTTAACAGAACAGTTACTCTTCCCAAAGGGCAGACCTCACCGCTCTGTGCAGAGACTTGCTTTCCTCATACTGAAAGACGCAACTTTCATTGTCAAGACACAGGAATACACATGATACGGTTCGCTGCTCTTCAGACTAAAACTTGTGTTTAATTCCTGTTCGCTGCTCTTCAGACTAAAGCTTGTGTATAATTCCTACCCCTTGAATGATGCCAAGTTTCCAAAAAGTCTCTCAATTTCTGTTTTAAAGCTAGACCAGACCCAGGAGAACACATTGCTTACAAAGAGCACTGCAAAATATCCAGAGGCCAAGCTGGGAACTAGGAAAGTAGGTATAAATTCTCACACAACTGCACACATGCATATTCTTAAATCCAAGTACTTTTTAGAAAATTTTACATGGTCTTTGGCATATAACAGTGCTCTGTACCTCTGACCAATACAGCTCTCAGAGGGAGGGAACAGAAGGTCCCTTGAAAAGGGACAAGATCACTGTGTTCAGATGGAATTTGGTTTTCTTGGATGCTGATAGAAATGCTGGGGAAACAGATCTAAAAAGGAGATAGAAAGAGGGCTCTGGCCTACCGTGGAAGGTCACAGCAATAGATCTTTACGGTAACTTCTACATTGTGGTTGCTGCTCTTGAATTGCAGGGCAGAGGCGATACATAAACTATTCTCCCTAAAATTTCCCGCAAGGAAAACACCCTCACACTGAGCTGTTGCTTTTGTTCACTAGCATATGCAGATATCCATCCCTTCCACACTAATCCTGAGAGCAATTTGTCCCTACAACCGCCCTCCAGAGCGCTGCAGGTTTGCCCTGGCTGCTGAGGGCACTGGGGTATCTGAGCAGGAGCCCCAGCTTTGCTGGGAGGTGCCCAGCCATGCCCCCGAGGGGAGGTTCAGAGCTCCACGACTTCTCAGAGGGGAGCGGGCAGAGCAACCATGAGCTGAAAAGCCACGTATGATGCACACAGAGTTCACCACTCGCTCTGCCCCACCATACATGCGGAATCAGATGAGTAATGGAACATAAACCCCAAAACTGGAAAGCACAGTCAAAAATAACACGTGCAGAGAAAGCAAGAGCCAGTTAAAGAAAAGGAGGCTCTTGTTCACAGAATTTTTTTTTTTTTTTTTCCAAGTAGTCTATCTGTGCACAAGGGAAGGGGAAGAATCGTCACCAACCTTTCCAGGAACAGCGGCTCCTGTGGTACACATGCCCCATTCCATCTCATTCCTGCCATGCTGCTGGCAGAAGCTACTGCCAGCATCGCTCTGTGCATGAGGAATTACAGCTCTCCTATGGCACAGGCTGGCACAGGGGTGCCAACACGGTCCTGTAACACAGAGCTGGCTCCACATCACAGGCCCATTTTGCTGGGCAGTGTCACTGGGACGTTCATCCCCACCCAGGCCTGGCAGCGCTTGGCCACACAAGAAGTGTTGAGGCGCTGTGGTCTCTCTAAGGTAACCACATTGGCACGGGGGGTTTAGGCCAGCACGGGACAAGAGATTACCTGTGCTGGCATTAAGGTACAGCAGGGTCTAACTATTTACGGGGCTGTGAAAATTCAACACAAACAAAACAAAACCAAAGCAGGCATGGTTGTGCAATACCCAGTCTTCTACAGGGACAGAGATCTCCCAAGCAGGTTCATGCATTGGGGTTACTGAGGGAAAAGCAGAAGAGGGCCACGTTTCTGCCTCCTGGCTGGGATGAATTGCTCCCTTCCAAGGCTCCCTTGCAGCACTGGTGGGAATGAGCACAACTCACCCTCCTGTTTCAGGAAGGCACAAAATCAGCACAGGCAGCTGCACTGTCACCCACAGAACCCAGCCTCACAAAGCACTGCTTAGCTGGACAAGTATTCAGAGCCTGTGTCCCACAGGGATGGGAAACAGGGCCTCAAACCACTATCCTGAGCAAGTGCCCATTGATTTCAACAGAAGTTGCATCCTCCCCCAGAACTGACATTGGGAAAGATAAGGAGAGCTCCATAATGGAGAGCTCCTCATCCAGCTGCTCCCACCACACTGCACTTCAAGGAAGACGAAGACTGCAAGTTTAAGTTTTTGGAGAAGAAACTCGAGCTGCAGCAGCAACCACCTGCAAACAGGCAGCCTACGAAGCAGGGAGGAGCACCCTGTGGGGTAACAGGGCAGGCGCCCAAGCAAGTTAACCCAGCCCAAGGAGAACTCAGCAGCTCCCGGGTGCAGGGCTGTGCAGAGCCGGGCACACGGCTGCCGCGCAGCACAATTCCACAGGCACTAAGAAAAGCGGATGTAATGGGATTAGCCGATTGCGGCACTCCACCCTCATTATAACACTCACCAAGGAAGAGGAATGTTGTTGCGCACAAGCGCTCGCTTCCACAGGGAATGCCTGACCAGTACTGACAGACAATATGAAAAATGCACGGGAGGCCCTTTCCCCAGGGGGTGTGAGCTACAGTGGTTACACAACTACTGACTAGTCAGGGGCTGCCTAGGGGTCATTATTATTTTTACTAATTTATTTTATTATTTTAATTGTAATGATGTGAAGAATCTAACCTGGTGTAGATGGTGCTACAACAATCCATGGTATTTCATTTCTAGGTAACCGCTTTTAAATCTGCGCAGCACTGCGCTGCACGGCTTCTGTTTCTATCCTGCACGTGGAGAGAAATCCAGGCTTCTGTTTAAAGCCCGATGGTTTCTTTTTCTTTTCCTTAAACTTCCTGAAAACTCAACCGATTGGCTCACCCTTCCATCAGGGCTATTCCCCCAGCAGTTCCCAGAGCACTCAAGGTTAAAATACTCAAGCCAAGGCTTGTGCAACTGTAGAAAAGCTCAGCTCACTTCTTACTTTTTCCCATCATACTTTACCTAGCTCAACCCTTATATCCAAATGAAGAGAGGCATCTTCATTGCCCGTCAGCCTGTGATCCCACGGCTGCTTGAACATGGGATGGAGTCAAGGAGGATCCCAGCACACAGCCTAGACTCAGAGGCCAGGCAGTAGCTTCTGGGGATGATGGGGCCCGTTGGCTGCGTAGCTGAGGCATGAAACCCTCTCTAATTCACAGCTTCACTCCAGCAGACAGAGCACACGGTTATGCTCCCTTATCCCCACAGATGTGATGCTGATACAGCTGTGCTGCATGAAACATTTTGCTCAGGGCAACACAACTGTGACAAACAGATCTTCTGTGACAGTTTCCAGATGAGAAACTAGATCAACCAAGAAAGATCTGGGGTTTTGAAATTACCAAAGAAAAAGAAAGATGCACTGGATAGTGCAGAGCAGTATCCTGATAGCTGGGAATACACTATCTGTTGCCTCATAAAAAGGCCTTGCACAAGTTCTCTGTAACAGATTCTGACCTTAAATATTGCTACGGAAATCACTCACACTTAATACTACTGTCCCCATAGATATCTTGTCAGATGGCACTATCATTCCCCAGAACACCAAAAAGTAGATTGCCTCATTGTTTTCAGCAACTGTATCAGTTGACAATGCTTACTTTCTTAATAAATTATTTCTCATAACTTAGCAACACTTCTAAGTGATTACAAACGCATCTTGAAAGCACACCACAGTTTTAATCACCTTCCAAAATCAGATGTTGGGTTTGATATTTATGATTGTTCTGACTCCATTTCGTTTAAGGGCTCCCTTTGTCTCTGAAAGCAGAGATAAGGAAGTTATCTAGGACACCCACTGCAATACCTTTTAAGTCTGTAATTTAAGAGGAAATTTCCTCCGTCACTGGCAGATGCTAATAGCTGCTGTTATTATTTTCCGTACAGCACCAGGAAAGTGGCCTCGGAGAAACATCCTTCATCCTACAAAAAGCAGGCATCAGGTCAACTAATCAAACAAGTGTGCCCCTGCAGTTTCTAAAGGAGACCTTCTTCTAAGCTCACTTTAATCTACAGGGAGGGAAGAAAAAAAAAAGTCTCACTGACAACTCCAGAGTAAGAGCTCAGCAGGGTACTAGGAGGAAGCAGACGGCAACTGTTCCTTTTAAAGATCTATTTTACATGGATTCCCCATCACCTCTGCATTGAGCACAGTAGCTCCTGTTCTGAGATTCGGGATCACTTCAGACTGATTCCAATATTAACTGAAGGCAACAAGACTGGAATTCACTGCGCTCCAGAGGAGGACAGGAGGCCATGCATTGAACTTTCCAGCACTAACACACACTTCACGCAAAGAATCTGAGGGGCCTTTGACATCCAGCTCTGGATGTCCAGTTTTCCTAAAGAGTTACCAAAAATCTGGATACAGATTCAGGGCTATGCAAATATGTCTTCTTAATGCAGCACATAGGACCCTAACCTGTCTCTCCCTACAGAGGAAAGCGAGATCAACCTACCTATTCAAGTCGGACTCTACATCTATTGGAAATCTCTATTTACATAAAACTACAATAAAGTATTTCAGAAGAAAGCACGTGCCAACCTACGGCCACTATTCCGCTAAAGGCAGGCGCATACCGTAAGGTGCATGTAAGATCATTAGTTAGCTATGACAGGCTACTTACAGTGATTTATCTCTCAGGATCATCTCATTCACAAGGAAAATGGAGTGTCAGCCCCATCCATAATCTACACATGCAGCTCAGATACCTGAAAATGCTAATAGGTTAGAGGATGCAGCAGACGCCTCTCCAGCACGAGCCAAAATATTTAACCTGAAACCTTTTGGAACAGAACCCAAAAACAAGGGTAGCCCGGCCAGAACACTGACTAACATGGAATTGCCAGGGGCTACTGAACATGGAAAACTCTTTGCCTAGCACATAGTTTTACTGTTGCTGGGAGAGCCGTCATTTCAGTGCGGGTCCAAGAAATTGCCTTCTTATGGTTTTGCCTCCGTTTGAGCCAGACGCAAATTAAGGCTAAATTAAGAGCTGTGGTTCAGAATGATTCGATGGAAGGCAAGAACAAAGGTCAAAACTTCGTAGCTTGCAGGTGCCTATCCTGAGAACACAACAGGACAGGGCCCTCGATCCTCCAAGGACAACTCTGGGAGTGAAACGTTTGGAGTCTCATCTACGTACCACCTTATGTACCACCTGGTGCAGCAGCAAAGCTGCCCATGTAGGTGACATGCCCAGAGTTTCATTGTAAGGAGATCGGTCTCTCCAGGCATTCCACCAGATATCAAACTATGCCTAAATCCACACCTAAAGAGAGCACAGACATTTCTTCCACTTGGTGAATTCAATTACTGCTTCTTGAGCCTTCTCATAGCACCACAGCGAGACTTAGTGTCGCTCAATCCAACAACAGCAACCAAATTCACACAAAATATTTTGTGCAGTTATTCCTTCCTAGTCTTCCCCCTCTATCTCAGAAAAAAACAACAAAAAAGTATCTTTGAAAAAGCCTTCCTCTACCAACAAAACAGGTGGCAAGCTCTAAGGCACAGCCCACTGATTTAGTCTGAACATGCTAGCTTGAAGATCTGGCCAAAAAATATGAGTGAACTAAGGCAGCAACTGCCACCAGAACTGACAACCTGTAATCAATACCTTCCGTGCTTAACGCAGACCAAACCGCCTCTCCTCAAGACACCACTCTGATGCTTGCTAAGAATAAAGAAATTGCA
Source organism: Nothoprocta perdicaria (assembly GCF_003342845.1). Taxonomy (NCBI): domain Eukaryota; kingdom Metazoa; phylum Chordata; class Aves; order Tinamiformes; family Tinamidae; genus Nothoprocta; species Nothoprocta perdicaria. The sequence goes on from NW_020454205.1 coordinate 6,099,625, forward strand.
ACAAATTCAAGAAGCTTGAGATTTGGCTTCAGAACGCTAGAGAGAGTCCATAATTTGTCAACAGGAGCACAGCCTTAACAGAGAGCACCAGTGATGAAAGGAATGAAGACACCACCTGCGAGATACCACAAAATACATTTTAAAAAATTGTTCACTGAAGCTGTAGCTACATGTGTGTTGCAAGAGCTAACGAAGCTTAAAAAAAAAAATCGCTGAAAATGTTAACACCGTGAACGCCAAAATATTGAACGTGCTAAAGTATTTTTGCATGACTTCATCCTAGATCTTTTTATTCCCCAATTTTACTCTGGTTTTTAGTCTAGATTATAAAGAAGATTTAAAACAGGGAGATTTTTCCCCCCCTTCCAATGAAGCCTTCCCATTAATAAAAAGGAAACAAAGAAAATGAAGAAAGTGAGTAGTAAAAGTTTTACAACATAATAAAATATATCAGAATCCCAGTGCAGCAGGATTGGAATTGTCTAAAGATGCTGAATTATGATAGGTTGTCACATAAAGTTCAGTCCAGAGTATTAGCAATCATATTCTCTAGCAACATGTATATAATTGGAGATCTTCATAATAACCCTCAGTTTTAAAGGCTCATAAAATGTGTGTTTTACTCATAATTTGCAGGAGGAAGGAAGAAATCTTTAAAGGAAAGTAACATCTTTTTCCTCAGCAAGAAAGACCGAAAGCAATACAGGGGGTATTTTAAAGCAAGCTACCCTAAAAGCTTGCTATTTCTTTCAGAATATGTAGTGAGGAACTATACACACATTTCTTCCAAAAAGATAAATATTTATCTACAGTTCACACACCAAAAAGACAGTTAATACACACAAGGCAGAAGATCTCTCAACGTATATTCGAACTGAAGCATCTTAAATTAGTTTTGAATACAAGTATAGAGGTTATACATGATACAACATTGTAACCAACAGTAAAACAAGCTTTGGCACGCTATCAACAGAGTAAAAAGAAAAAAGAAAGAAAATAAAAATAGTAAAAAAGGAAGGACATCGGTTTCATGAAATGCATGTAAACTGCATCTCACGCCACCTCCAAAAAATAGTATGAAAGATAATTACAAAAATATTATGAGTTCTTGACACTGCCTGTAAACTCCCAAATCTCTCTCTATATATTCTCATTTTCTCCCTTGACATTCTAAAACAAAATCCTTTCAGTTTGTTAAAGAGTCAACACTGAGTGCCATAAGTTTCCAGTAGTCCCAGCCATCTTTTGAACTTGCCAAGGCAAAGCTAACGTAATGAATACGATGCTGAAGTTTCTATATGGAATAAAAAATACAACCTGCTATCAAGCCCAGATATTTAAACTATCTATTTTTGCCAGAGTAAAAGCTTTTTGGTAAATAAAACATGTTTGTTTTTAAATAGAGCTATTGTAAGCAGGTTTTGGAAGCACAGAAAATAACAACAGTAAAATAATCGTTTCCTTTTGGATTTCAAAACCTGTTGAAACAAAACCAGGACAAGCAAAGCCTGGTGTTCTCCTACCTGGAACAGGTAAAGACCAGCTCTCAAATGCCACCTGGGGATAGTTCAGACTAGCAATCCCGTTCATGTCCAGATGAGACACCCGCATGAACAAGATCGAGTCTGCCCCGTCCTCTTCTCTGATTAGGAAAGGCTACAGCAGGGGCGAAGAGCTAGCAAGCCGAGGAGCTGAGCAAGCCAAACGGGCTCCTGGAGAGCACCACGTTTAAAAGGAGACTTACTGCTCGCCATGTGACTGGGTGAGGTATGCTGCCCATTGGGTGTACTTGAGGTGAGGTCGATAGCCATGCCCGAGTGCTCCCTGTCGGGGGAAAGCTCGTTGTCACCTGCGGGCACAAAGCGAGGCACCCGTGAGTTCCCATCCCCTCTGTCTGCAGCGCGACCCCACCATTAAGAACCGCCACCCACTTGCACCCCCTTTGCCCCTGCTCGTCCTCCCAGGGCTAGAGGAGTTTCCCAAAATCTGCAAAAACTGGGTTTGCAGGGGCCACAAGCTCATATGCGACTGGTGGATTTTTAAAGAGTCCCCTCAAGTCTATTCAAATCACTCTCACATACCCACACGTGAGAACCCCCCTCCCCAGCTGCTGTTATCAGCACAAGTCAGTATTTGCTCTCCCGTTTGCAAGCACAGGGAATCAGGACTGGGCAACACTACTAAAGTAGTGTTTTTCAGTACCGACCTTCCCCTCAAAGCTTTCACTTAACTGACAGCTGAACAATACACTTAAGCAAACTAAGATCTTTCGCTCTGATGCAGAAAATGGAAGAAATGCAGGGAAAAATATGTAAAGCTTTTGGCTGCATTTTGAGTTTCTGAAAATGAACTCGCTCTTTTACAAAGTTCATTCATCCTTAGCAAACACTGGAATATATGCATTCCCATCCCTGCGCCCAGACACACTCATTTTCAGTCACACACCAAGTTTACGTTCGAATGTGATTAATTCAGTGCCATCTTAAAGCAAAGCACATACACAAGGAAGCTAAAGTTTCGGGCTGCATTATGCAGGGATAGTGTGAAAAGGGAAAGTAATTCAGAATAATTAAATAAAATGACTACTTACATGTTATATATCCATCAGCAGCCTCTGCTTCCATAGTCAAAGTGCAGTGCTGCAAGGCAGAAAAGAACACCCTCAACGACGCCTGTCAGTATCAACCATTAAATGATTAAACTTACTTAAAGCCCTAAGTAGTCACCCATTTTACTGCTGTTGCAACCACTGCCTAGAGAAACACCCAAGGGTGCTGCTGCTCCTGCATGCGCTCAGTTGCAAATCACCCAACTCCTTCTGCAAATTACTTGAGTGCAGAACTGCAGCCACCTCCTGCACAGGCTGCCCTGGGAACATCCCGGTCCGCGTACACCCTCGTGGCTCCCCACTCACCTATTTACCTGATTTGAGGGATTTTTATTGTTATTTTCTTCCCCCGAGCTTCCGCTCGCTTTGTTGGAGCCGGGATTGTGGCGCTTTATCAATTATCAGTTCTCACAGCCAGAACAGACTTGGAGGCGATGGAGACTATTAACAATTGCTCTTTTCACAGGGAGACTCCATCCTGCTCCGAGGGAAATAAACCTCCCTCCCCAGCATCCACCCTCCCTTAACAGACCTATTACAGCTCCCTGCCTGTCTCACAATCGCTCTGCCGCCGGCACACCCGGACACACACCTGTACCCACACCTGGTCACCCTAACCTCACTCATCAGCCCCAGCTCGAGGCTCACAGGAGCCCCTACACTCCTAGACCACGCGTTTTGTGGCACAAAGCAATCCTAAAAGTTTCTGGAAACACTTTGCTGACACAGAACAAGCTATTACTTTCCAGAAACCCAAGTAACTGTATAGAATGACACCCCCTAGCTATCATTTGATATATATTGGAAAAAAAAGAAAAAAGAGTAAGCGAGATCGATAATCATAACTATGTTCTTTTAAGTGGAAAAGTTAAGGAATTGACATGACCAGAGGAGAATTTTATTTCCTCTCTCCCTCCACGGCCTCTTTTTTTTTTGCCTTTAGTTTCAAAACTCTCACTGCACCAGGCAGCTAAATTATTCACAATGAGCCATTTCTGTATTGATCGCCAAGTATATTTAGCCCTAGCTCCTGGAATTTCTCCATTACTTACTGGAAAACAGGCAGCTTCACTTCTTGTCTCCAAAACCACTTCCCTCCCCCTCCCTTAACCCGCTTTCCTCCCCCTTCCCGCCTGCTCCCCCCCAATAAATAAATACTTTTCTCTGTGTTCATCTTCGGTATAAAACAGATCGAATTCCCAAGGCATTCGGCACATAACACTTAAATTTCGAACTGCCTGGCTGCTATCAGACTCTCCTCAATTACTGATTTTCACACGACTTTTTTTTACCCCAAGAAATCTCAAAAAAAAAAAAAAAAAAAAGGAGGAAAAGTTTTCAGAACAGGCAAGCAGCCTCCTCAAGCCCTTCAAAATTACCTTCTCTTCCCCCTAGTCCAGGTAGGCAGGCACACACCGAGGGAAAGAAAGAGCCATCAGAAGCAACAGGGAAAGCTCATCCCAGCCAATGGAGTGGAAGGAAAGCGAGGGGAGGAAGGGAGGAGGAAGGGAAAGGAAGGCAAGAAAGAAACACAGAAACATCCATGACTGAAATTAAAACCTTGCTGCATTTTTATTATTTTTATTTCTTAGAGGGGAAGGAAAGGAAAAAAATAAAAAGTTTGGTCACCATTTTTTTTTTTAGGCTGTGATGGCAAATGCCAGCTGCTTTCCACAAGGAATGGAGGAGTTTGGGGATTGTATTGCCCTTTTTTTTTCCCCGCTCGTGCTGCAGATACAGCGAGATGTGGAAAGTTTAAAGGGGGGGGGGGGGGGAAAGAAAAAAAAGGAAAAGAGGAAAAATGTGGGAAGAGGGAGAGGGGAGCGCAGCCCCCGGCACTTACAGGTGGGGCATGCGGCGAGGGCAGCCGGCAGCGCCGGGAGGAGCCGGCCGGCCGGGAAAGTCGCTCGGGAACGGCAGATACTTTCAAGGAAGATGAGGAACAAAAAGAGAGAGGAGAGGGAGGGAGGAAGGGAGGGAGGAAGGCAGGTCAGCCGGTGCTACAGCAATGCGATTAAGCAGCAGAGAGAAAAACTTGATCCACCGGTTCCTTACGAATCGGCGAAGAAGCTGGAGCGGGGGGTTAAATAAATAAATATATGAGGAAAAAGGGGGTGGCGGGGAGAGCCCCGAGCCGCACACTCACGCGGCGGGCAGGAAAGCCACAGGCCAACTTCCCGGGAGCGCTTCCTCGGCCCTGGGCGCCGCTCGGCTCCTCATCCCATCCCTGCCTCCGCCCGCCCCGCGCGGGACCTGTCAAAGTAACTCAACTCCGGCCTCGGGCTTGTCTTTTTTCCTCCCCTCCTTCTTATTTTGCTTTTAAGTGAAGGGGGGGGGGGTCTTTTCTCGCCGTCGGTGTCGCCGCCGTCGCAGCCCCCCCGCCCGCCCGCAGGTGGCGGCGGCGGCGCCCGGCCGGGGCGGAGGGAAATGGCAGTTGGGGCCGGCGCTGACTAACGGACCGGGCGCCGGGCTCGCCCCGCCGCCGCCAGCCGCGCCGCTCCCTTCGTTTTCCCTTCTTTTTATTTCGCTTTATTTCATTGCGTTTCGTGGGGCTGCCAGCAACAAGTCTCCCCGGCGCCCACCCGCGCGGGCGGGAGATGCTGCGTAACCGCCGCACTTTACTTGGAGACCCCCCTCGCACACACACGCACGCACACCCGCAAGGCAAAGGCAGACGGGAAAAATAAATAAATAAAGCAGGAATAAAGAAGAAGCCAGGCGCAGATTTACCTCAGTGAATCCCTTCCATCACCCCTTTTGTTTGTGTTTTTATTAGTGGCGCCGCGCCGTGTGCCTAGCGGTGCGTGCGCGCTCCCCGCGGCGCCGCGGCCGCCCGTGGAAACTAAGGCAGCGGCGGCTCCGTCGCCAAGGCTAATCCCGGTTTTACTTCCTCCATCTTCGGAGCGCGAGCAGGGTTAGCCTGGGACAGCTGGTCAAACCCCGAGAAACCGATCCGCCGCACTCGCGCACACCCGCGCCCGCCACGCGCGGCCACACGCGCGCG
>NW_020454205.1:6105558-6169620 GCF_003342845.1 Nothoprocta perdicaria
GTTGGAGCGGCCGTTGGCGCGGCCGTTGGCGCGGGGGGCTCGCCCGCCGGGCGCCGCGCCGTGATTCAGCACTTGTGCTTGCCAGCGCCGCGGCGCCAGCGCCCCGCAGGGGCCCGGCGGGCCCGCGCCTCCCCCGGCCGGCGCCCCGCGCCATCTCTCCTCGCACACAGCACGGCGCGGGAGGTGCTGACCGCGGCGTCTCGCCCTCCTTCCCTGTGGAAAAGCGCACTTCTCACACTGTTCAACAGAGAGTCACAGGGAAAGCCTTTCTGCACTGTATTCTTCCCTCTGCCCCAGTGCCTGCCTGTGAGGAGGCCGGGTGGTGACAAGGGAGACACCAACTGCGTATTTTCCCCAGGAGGCCCCCACAGAATCATGTTAGTTGGACAAGACCTTCAAGCATCGAGTCCCACCATAAACCTATCACCACCATGCCTGCTGAACCATGTCCCTAAATGCCTCATCTGCATGTTTCTTCAACACTGCCAGGGACAGCGACTGCACTTCCTCAGGCAGCCTGTTACAACACTTCACCAATTTGTATAGTAATTTTCTATCTAACCTGAACCTGCCTTGACACAACCTTGGACCATTCTCTCTTGACATAACGCTTATGAGGCCAAAACGATACAGAAAAGTTGTGCTTATACCAGCACCAATCTCAGCATGAAAGCTCTTCGCCAACGACCCAAGGCTACCAGCATGTCCACACCAAGACACACTTACAGCTCTGGGCCCATTTTGTGCATGTCCCCCAGGGCCCCCATGTTCTTGCACCCAGGACCTTTCCCTCGGCCTCAACAGGCTTTAGAGCAGGTGTGATAGGATTGTTCTTCTAACACCTCGTAGTTTAGGCTGGTCTGACCACCATTAGACACCAGGATTAATCCTGCAGGGAGATGCAATACCTGGATATGCAATGTGTTGTATACTCACATAATACTAAGTGTTAGATTTGCCACGTTAAGCACATTAGAAAACATCAGAATTCAGACTGCCAATATACCCTTTCACCTAGCACGGAAGCTAACGGGAATAATGAAATTATCCCATATGTACATTGGTCACTAAAGGGAAATAATACATTTTGCCAAGGCGTTTTGCAAGCATTTACTGACTAGAGTACTTTATATATCCACATTGGTTCCAGCAGCGCATTAAATGAAACGGAAAATACTTTTTTTATCCTTTCCCCAGAGGCAAATTGTATACATTGGAGTGTTTTGCTTACAAATGTAAAACATGCATGTGCTTTAGTCCCCTTTTCCCTCCTTACATCTTTCCAGAGCTTGTGGACTCAGGAGTCCTCCTTGGGGGTCCTGAAGCCCAGGGCGCTCCCAACAAGTAGCTCTTACCATGTGCCACCCTATCCTGACAGCACAAACTTAACTTATCGCTGAAATTATTCAACGAGCCAAAGACAGGGAGGTTAATAGACAGCTCTCCCCACAGCGCAATAAATTTTAGCCAATTAGTCATTGCACCACAACTGTGAAGTAGATTAATTTAGCTCTTCTCATTTTACATAGGAAGGAGGCAGAAAGGTTAGGGACTGGCCCAAGGCCACAAAGAGCACTCAGAGCTGAGCCTAGAAAGCAAACTTCTTGTTTCCCACGCCTACGTTTCAACAACTAGACTTGGCTTGCCTACCTCCGAAATAGTCTGGCATAGCTCTAGCTGTGTAATTATACCATAGCAGTTCTGCTGGAATACAGCTCCTCATGGACATCCTCCTCCAGGAGGAAAGCAACTTCCCCTGAGCTGTCCGTATGAAATCACTCCATAGCAAACTCTCAGGTTTCTTTGGTGTTTTGGAGGTCGGCCTTCCCAAGGCGGGAGTCTCAGCAGCATTGGGAGCCTTTGATCACTTTTACAGGACATTGAAAAGCAGGGGTCAATGCCCAAAAAAGTCAACAAAATACTAGGGGCGCTTTTTTTGACAAAGTTTTTATGATGCTTTTCATCAAAATGTTGAAAACTGAAGGTTTCCAGCTGGCAATCCTTAGACATAATACTTTAATAAATAAGTAACAACTTTTTCTCACAAAACTGTTGGAACTTGCTTCAGCCATAGGGGCTGATGGTCAAAAGCCAGATCCACCCTCTACAGTCATTATTCCTCTGCTTCTAATCCTGCTGCTTTGTAAGCTTTCAAAAAAATCAAACCGAGTTGTGAAAACAAAGAGAAGTGACCAAAAGAGAAGCAGGGAACAGGCAACAGAATGAAAGGGTTGGCCGTTAGAAATACATTTGATAACTCCAAAGACTGCAAACCTGGGAACGTCTACGCTAGTGACACACACATGGCCTCAAACCATGGTTTCATTGCAAACCTCAGCTCTGCATCAGCTTGGAGGGATGCAGTGAGAAGTCCACAAGGATCTCCCCAAAAATATATTTGGTGAAGCCACTGTGATGATCTTGATGATAAAGAGATGTCCTGGAGGAGCCCTGGACTCGCATGGTGAGAGGTCCTCCCCATAGTTTCAACCCAGTCACTATTTCTCCAAGTTCCACTTCTCCATTTCTAAAATGGAGAGAATAACACACTGAGAGGGTTTCTCAAGAGCAATTTTCAGTATTGCCACAGACTTCTGCCTTCTTGTGTAAGTCAAATCCCTGAAAGGGCCATTTCTGGGGATCCCGTGAGCACAGCAGGCACCCTCTTTCCACTCCCATCAATGGGACTGACTCCTAAGCAGCATCCACACAAACCACCAATTCAGGTGGCAATTACAATTGTTGGCAATTACACTTTGATGGGTCTGTGATAGGCTCAGCCTGATGTATTATTTAAATTACCCATGGATTTAACCCATATATGTGCGACTTATTATTCACAACAAGCATAAAAATGCTTTTATGTTACTCCTTGTTTAAATCAGTTTAAGTGTGCCTATATAAAGTCAAAAAAATTCCAGGGATTTAGCAGCCAAACACCATTTATCAAGTATTAACAATAAATAATAGTTTAGCACAACAAAAACCCCAGCTTTATTTAGCACTGACAAATTAAAAAGCGCATATGTAACCTACTGTTGCCTTGGACAGCCACGAATGCCACGGAGCACTGGACTGCTGGATCAGCTTACTTCCCTTTAGACTGAACCCCCTCTCTTCTGCCCACAGAAGGGACACTTTGAACACAAACTGGATCTAATCCCAATATACTTTGAAGAGGACAAATGTAGACCTCTCTTTACTTCACTGTGCATTGGACAGCCCGAAACCACGCAAGTCCTAATCTATTCATTACGCCATCCCCTTCCCTTTCCTACAATAAGGCACTGTTTTATGTTTATGTGCATCAATAAAGAGACCTATAAAGAAAATAATGAACATCCTTGAATATCTTCAGGCGATACCCTATTAATTTTAAAAGAGATGCAACATACTGTATCCCTTGTATTTCACCAAGATAAAAGCCTATAGATTAATTCCTGTTAAAACAGTTGGTATTTTCAGGATGTGCACATGTAATTTATGGAGGGGCACAATACTCATAATAGCTCAAAGGCCACAGAAACTGTAGATCTGTGTCTGTTACTGTAGTTGTACAGGCATTCATTGTACAGAGAGCAGTTGAAAAGGCAGAGCATGTAATCTGAATACTAAATTTGTGAATAGTTTCTCACTTGGGTTGGTTAGGCTTTTCAAGAGCAGCGGATCTTTGTGGGGGACTTTGTAAAACATTCTGCTAATATATCACATGGTCGCTGTATTTTCTTATCATCTTTGCTTTTAGAGCTTTATTCTCAAAGGCACAATATTTGATTCTTAAAAGGGCACCAGCTCATGCACTACAGTCTTCACCTGAATTCAGCGTGCTCCCTGTGAGGCATCGTTTTCACAGCAAATGCTTCTTCCTTCTTCTATAAAGCCGCCAACTTCAGGCATACACATAAACTGAAAGTATACAGGAAACCAAGATTCCTATTCTTCCTGGTACTCTAATTGCTATATCCAAGATACTTGAAAAATAGTATTGTGTTTTATGCTTTACTATGAATAATAAAAACGTACAGGGTTTCCTCTTTATTCTCAAGATATAAATGTATATGGGCATAACACTTATGAGGTAGGACGATTTTAAAGTCTCCTAACAAAATTTAATCATGACACTAGCTACAGACCCAGAATCCTTGAGTCTGAGCTCATTTCTAGTCTTTGTTTGTACAACTAGCACAATGAGGGTTTATTCAGGACTCTGCTTCCCACCTAGCACTTCAATACAAACAGGAATTACAACTCTTGCTGTGCTCAGGACTGGAAATACCAGTACCTACAGAGTAAAATATGTCTAATACTGAACAGTGGTAGAAAGCTCAAAAAGCAGCCGTTACAAAACTACATGGGATCTATATAAATTACTGGGGGCATTTCAAACAGGCAGATAATGGTTACTTAAGATAGAATCTGGTAAAAATGCTGAAGTCATTTATACTGAAAAGCCAGAGAAAATTCACTAACAACTCACCAAGCTCATGGGTTTGCATCATTTGATGTGAACCAAATTCTCCTCTTCTCCAACAAGAATCATAAAATCATTATGGTTGGAAAATAACTCCAAAATCATGAAGTCTAACCATAAGTCCTTCAATATCCTGCCTGTTAAACCACATCCCTAAGCACCTCATCTACACATTTCTTGCACACTGCCAGGGACAGCAGCTGCACCACTACCCTGGGCAGCCTGTTCTAATGCTTGACCACTCTTTCCACATAGAAATATTTCCTAATATCTAACCTAAATAATTGCAAAAATTGAATCTTCAAAGTTCAGAAGTGTCCAGTTGGGTTTGACTAGTTTTCCACAAGGCAAAAGATGTTTATAGGCAGATAGTCCTGTTATTGTCCTGTTACTCTTGTTGGTTTCCACATTAGGTTACAAGTATATTTATGCAGGTAGATTCACCTTGGTTAGCCTTGTATTTCTGGCTTCTTCCAGAGCCCATGGAAGGGAATGACTCTTCCAACTGACAAGTCCAAGCACTAAATTAGTCACTCTAGAAGAACATTTCTTCCTCCAGCAGTTACACCAGGAGACATCAGCTGGCTACACTGGTTGCTTACACTGGGTGAGCATCCTCATTTATACTCGAGTCCCTCACCTAAAAAAAAAAACAACTCTATTATTTTTTCCTCAGTTAACAGAGGTGAGGGTCTCTACCATGAGAGAGAAAGGCAGAATCTAGATACAGTTGAGATGGAAAACATGTCAGGACACAACAAGTGTTGAGAGAAGAGGGTTTTGGAGGATCTTTCATGCCTCTACATAAAGTGTTATCATAAGAGAGACCTGGTGCTTTATTATGAAAATATGATCACCTTAAATTAAATGGCCCCATAACCAGCCATAACCCCATAACCAACCAAGTGCAGTCAGGTTAACTTTGAATAACCACAGACAACAATTTAGATCATAAAAATAAAACAGTAGCATCTTTTTACTCTACTCTCAATGACACATTAAACGGTGTTTGACCACAGCCTTTTAAAGCTGTACGTTAATTTTCATTGTGAACTGCCATGCTGTTTCTCCTCACTAACAGGGCTGCTGGAGAGGTTCATATCCTTTTCTAGTAGTCTGATTTGATTAGGGGTAAGGATTTTGTCATTTTTCAGAGCTTTTTAAGACACAGTTGTTTTACTGCAGTGAAGGAATATTTCTGCACCTCCAGACATTGCCCACACACTAGTGGGCAAGCAAAGCAAACAACTTCATTCTCATGGTTTGAAAATGCTCCTTTAAAAAATAGGATAAGAGGCAAGGTGTCACCAGTTTTCAGTATTCCTTTAATGGTTTAATCCAGTGAAGACCTCTTTCAGCCTCTGCATTAAAAATACAACACACCGCTTCTGTCAAGGCACTGTTATTCTTCCTAAGATCTACAAGAACCAACATGAACAAGGGAGATTGTCCCAGGGAAGATTCTGGGTCCTAGAACATTGGCTTGGACAATGGCATCACTTTGGCTGTCTTGTTACCACCACAGGTCTGAGCTTAGACATCTAGTATCAACAAAAGATTTTGGGTAATTTCAGCTGAAGACACCCAGTCAAAAACACAAACCTATAAAAGTCAAGGTAAAGGTTGTGTCAACTGCTAGAGGAATTTGAATCCGGATGTAGAGAAAAAACCCTTTCAAATATTCTTAGGATCCCTGGAAGATCTCCTCTTTGTCCTGGCAATTCTTCCCTGTGCAGCTTAGGTGCCAGGTTATTGTACCCGTCCACTGATAAAGAGGCATCTCAAAACTCAACTGTCTCTAGCAAAACACTTGACGTTCATATCAAAACTCTGTAGAACTACCATGTTACAACACACTCATTGTATCCAAGAGCTAAACACTAAACAGCATCTTTTTGCTCTTTAGGTTTAGATGGTTGAGTTTTAGTTAAAGAAGAGTATCTTGGTTGGTATTTGGTTGGGAAGTTTGGTTGCAAGTAACTATTGACAGTGACCCTTAAAATCCACAGAAGTTTCCTATAAAACTTACATAGCTTGAGGTCTTTAGGCTAGCCTCAATCTTTAAGCAATTTCCACACCATTACTGAGTGGCCATATCTGGCTGACCACAGCACTGTAGTCCTCCAGAGACAGAGAGGTCATCACAGATGCTTCCTGCAAGGCATTTGCACAACTCAACTTTGAAAGTGAAGTATTATACTATCTGTAGTTGGTGGCTTGCTTGTAAGACCAAAGAGGTCTCCTGAAAATCCTCATTACTTGTCTTCTCTCTGCGCTTGAGGTATTGAAAAAGAGGGGGGAAAAATTACTACTAATGATTATCTTTGATCTTTTAAAGCAGAGTTAACAGAAAATAAAACTCCAGACTGCAGGGCAGACCTCACATTTCTGCATAGGGATGTCTTTTGCCCCAATATTCTGCCCGCTCCCCCCCCCCCAATACCACTGACACCTTTAAGAGAGAGTTTATATTAGATAAAGAAAGCACCATCAGCTCCTGAATAGGACAAAGCTGACACCCACTGGCCACCCCCAGTATTTTAGGCATTTATTAGCTATTAGGCAATCCTGGATTCAACTTAGAGTTGAAGAATCAGGAGATGGTAGAACAGTCTAGTTCATCTCAGCCCACCTTCTTTGCAGCACATGGACTTGTCAGCAGTAGGCACAAACCCGCACAGCCGAGGAGTATGATGCACCACACAAGGCTTTGGCTCCCTTTCATGATGTTGTTAGAAAATAGGGCTCAGATCCCTCTTCACCCTTTCATATACCAAATGATGTGGCTTCCAGCCCTTGCTGTCTAAAGGTGGGCTAGCTTCACTGATCTTTCTTTCTCCACCCCTCTCAACTTCACACCACAATTTCATACAATCAGTCTGCAGTTTTGCCATACACGAGCTCTACCCTACTTGCATGCACCAGCTTTTTGCAAGCAGCCATCCAGGTGCTGGTGACCAAGCAGATGGAGTTATTTCCATCTCTTCCCATGGAGATGACTCAGCCTCCCAAATTTCTCTGCACCATCCTCACTGTTTCTGCTGGCTGCCGCAGCTTTTTCACCCAGGTTCCAGTGTTTCAAATCAAATCCCATCTCAGCATTGTGTAGGCATCTGGCCCTTTCTACCTCCCTATCAGAGCACAGCGAGAGTTACTGTGATATTTATGCATTTATTTTTCCTCCCATATTGCATTTTCGTATCTGATTTGCTTAGGCATCATTTCAACATTGTTACCTTCTAAGTAGCTTCTTCCTACCAGATATCTGTTTTAGATCATATTTATCTCCTCATAGAGAACTATTTTCCCCTGATTTGATCTAATTCTCCATTTCCTCCACATTTCACATACCGTCATGTTCTACCCTCTTCTATTAATCCTTGCTCCTGGCTGGTCTTTGAAAGTCTTCTCCAGTGTCACAGGTTGCTGATTTCATATAGTACATTAGATATCCTACATGGAACATGTCTCTTTGCCAAATAGGATGTTATTGTGCTTTATGTAACCTTTTATGCCTGCAAGATCAGTTGGCACTTTATTTTACACATCATGGCAGTAGACTATTCAAAATTTCAAGCATGCTATCTCTAAAATGCTGTCCTATAGCTTATCAGCTTCCAGACAGTGTAGAGTACACCTTAAGTTGTTAAACAGGATTTTTTTTTTTTTTTTTTTTTTTNTTTTTTTTTTTTTTTTTTTTTTTTTAAAGAGCAAAAAGCAACTTCATTCCATCCACTTTATCCCTGCCTGGGCCCCTGGCTACTTTGGCACAGCATCAAGTGAAAAAATGAAACATGTAAATCATGCTTTGCTTTTCTGACCGTTCATACATTTAGAACTTCAAGAGGACTTTCAAATATACTTAAAATATTGGAACAATCTGCCTAAATATTTTTGAAGACTTCCAAGAGAAACCTCACAGTCTAAATGGGTTTCCCCTATCCTTCACCTTTTGACTCCACTTGGTGAGCAAAATGTTGTCTTTCATGGCTTTAGAAGGTCTTGATGAAGTTGCAAAGTTATGGATGATGTTTAATAGCTGGTTAATTAATAACTTGAAGCCAGCATGTAGCAGCAGGCTCTCCAAGAACCATAAATGCCCTAAACAAGGAGGGCAGCCCCAGTTTTCCCAATGCAGGGACCAAATACTTGAACATAGCCCTGATAAATGCACACTCCAGTTCCAAAGATGTCAACAGTGTTTCATTTCCTCATCACTTGAGCAAGAGAAATTGGGAGTCTGCGCTAATAAGCTAAACTTGCTTGCGCTATGGAAATGCTTGGAAGTAGCTGGGAAGGACCTGAAGAGTGAGGTACATCAGGCCTATGGGCAGGGTGACCAGCTTATTAGCCAATACATCAACCAGGACCTTGTCCCCCCAAGGATTATTAAAAGGTGAATAAGATGCTGTACGCATGGCTGACAGCTACACGTCATTTATTGGTTTCCCTGCCTGAAGCTCAGCCTTGATTTCAAGCATATGAAAGTACATTATATGAGAATGATTCTGCAGTAATTTTTTTCCTCATTTTCACTTGAAAAGTAACATGTTCAGTACCAAGTTCTGGGATTTTCAGTATTTGCCTTAGGTTATGATACAAATATGGCCAAGTCCCCACCTCAAACTGTGCCCACGAACAATTTGCCTCGTCTCTTAAACTGCACCATGGTTAGCTTGCAGAATTTCATTTTTCAATGCAACTCCAACACAAACCCACCATTCATCCCACTGCCCTGCTGCGTGTTTGAAGAGAGGGTGCCTGCCATCTCCCATGTTACCAGGTCATTCTTCTAGAAGTAGAGTCCCAACTGGGTGACAACTGCAATATGGGACCTCCACAAATTCCTGGATCCATACGGAACATATGTACAACCCTGATCCTCTTAGGAGTTGACAGCACATCCACTCTACTGCATCTTTGCAACATAAACTGTGAGGTTGGCTTCATGTCCTGCTATCTGCCTTTGTCTTCTCACATTAATACCAAACAACATAAACGTTTCTTATCTAGAAAGACACCATCTCCAGCCATTCTAAACCTCAAATTTGCATGGACATCTTTGAAGGCTGAGGCCTCCTGACATTTCAGAAGACATGGACACTGCTCCAAGCTATCTATGCAAATATGCCCCCAGGTTCATACAGATAGAAACAATGTGATAACATTTATGCTGCTGGGTAGCAATCTCAGGGTATATATTTTACCGTGTGCTTAAATATGTCCACTTGTGGGCTGAGCATTTGATTCAAAATGAGAGAAACTTCAGAACACTGAAAGCCTGAGAAATGTTAAGGGCTAAACAGCCTCATGACTCCTCATCTCTTGAGTGAGATGCCTCCAAATATAAGCAGAAATCCATCTGGACATCCAGGCTAGATGTGCAATCCAGACACCTTTCAAGTGATGCAAGTTCTGGGAGGAAATCTCTAGAGTCAATTTTAACAGTATTTTCAGTGCAAACCTGTCCTAGAAGCTCAACCAGCATTTCCATGATTTCACCAACCATGTTTCTGTTGCAAGATGATTGCCTGTTTTGACCCTTTCTGGTAACTATCCATGAGGATTGCAAATGTTTACCCCTCTTCTTTCAGCCTTCCTCTCAACTGCAAAATACTCTTTCACTTTCCAAGATTTTAGTCCCAATCAAATTAAGCCCTTAAACCAATAGCCATCTGAAACCAGCTGAGAAGACCTGAATATTTTACAACCTGCAACCATTAGACAAAGCAAGCACCAAAGAGACAAGAGAACCAGAAATAGCTGCCAGTCATTTAATAATTAGCAGTCCATCATGGACCCTAACATATGAGAGATCAAGTGAAATCATGTGCTCAGCCCAAACTGCATTAGTGGACATTTAAAAATCCACAGAAAGCTTCCAGCCTCTCAACGCCTCTTTTGAGTTTGGGATTTTTAAAGTGTTTAAAAAGAGAGGTTGATCAAAGGGCTTTCTGGCACTGTAGCCTGCTTCCTACCTTTACATAAATAATGAAAGCCCAGCACCGAGGCGCAGGGAGCGTGTGGCTGTACTATTTATTGCTTTCCTCTGGGGAGCCATTTATCTTAAGACTACTACAATTTATTTTCTCAGACGTGGCTGATCGTAACATTTGCAAATGTTTATTTCAAAAGTTGGCTCTGACAATTTGTGTACTCACACTCCCAGATCACACGTTATTTTAAGGTTTTCCTTTTCACCATGATTTTACTTTTTTTGGGTGAAAAGGGAGACAAAATACACCTGTGGAACACCTGAAGTGCCACCTGTGTAGATGAGGCCTAACATTGACATCACATTGTTCTACATACCACCCTGCTGCTTTTGGGCCACAACCTACGTCACACACACTAAGGCAAAGAGGCAGGTAGCGTTTATTACAATTACTCAGTATCATTATTCTAAGAAAATAGAAGAATAGCTATGCAGGTGTACAGGAGCTGCAGACCTGTCCCTTATGACTTACCTCAACAGGAGAAAAGTTCATTCTGTAGGAGTATTTTTCCTCAAAACCTATATTTAATTTTTTCCCTTTAGCTTCTGCTAGTCAAACCTGAAAAATGTCCATCCTAAACTTACGCTTTCTAGCCTTGGAAATGTATTGCTGATTTCAGTTATTCAGTTCTTGTGAAAAAAATTAGCAGGCTTAACAGAGAGCAAATTATTTTTATGTCAACTGAGTAGTACTTTATTCAGAATTTTTGTTGAAAAAAAGATGACAACTTTTCAACTATTTTTGATCTATATTCTCTTTAAGCCCATAGCTGCAGGCAAAGAAAAGCAGAGCACAGAAACAGGGAGAAGTTCTCAGCACAGAGAAGCTCTGGGAAGGGAAGACACACGGAAAATAATTAAGGATTAATAGCGTTCCCTTCTTCTAGCAATGTGCCTTGCCCCGAGTTAGCAGAACTTGATATTCCATGCTTCCTTGTGCAGCACTCAGCATGAGGAGCAAAGCAGCAATCACCAGGATTAGGGTATCCAAGGTGAGCAGAGTCAAAGGCACCGAGTCTCTTATCCCCAAGATCTCTCTGTCTCTAGCACCGAGGTCTCAGCCCACTCCATCCTCTGTTCCTTCCCTTCTCCCACCCGTTAATCCACCATAAAGCCTCTCCTGCCACCTCTTTTTTTCATTCCTACAACATTGAGTTTCATTAAATGTTTATGATCCTATTACAGGATACAGTTTTAGATTACTGCAATAAAAGGCAGTTGATAAAACTTCATTAACTGCGGTGTCAGAGGAAGAATAAAACCTCATACCTCCAGAATAAAACCTCATACCTCCAAGCTTGTCTGTAACAGTTGTTGCAATAACTAAAAAAAGTTTTCTAGCACTGGGATCTTCCAAGTGCAAGGATTAAAGGGACTGTCTCGTCTGAGCCTGGGCTGCCTGAACTCGTGCTTTTCTGTGCTGCAGATTGCCCAACTGGCAAATATTTGGGTTATATCAGCTGGAAGGATCCACTGGAAAAGACAAGGTTGCAAAGCAGAGCAGCAGCTTTCAGTGGTTGCAGTGCTCTCCTGCCTCCCTCACTTGAATCTACCCATCTCTTGGAACTAGAGCATGGCAAAGTCAGAGAGAGTTTTTCTATTGACTTTAAAGGGTTTCAGAGGAGTCCCACCAAGGTGGCTGTCACTTCCCCCAGCCTTCCTCTCCTTCATGCCAGCCCAGAGTGCAATTACCACAAGAGTTAATAAAACAGGAGGGTTTTAACCCCACTGCAGCCTCAGCGCTTCTCGCAGCAGAGAGGAGATGCAGATTGAGGTGCAGCAGCTGCCCCAGTGCAGCTGCTTCCTCACAGAACAGCCTTAAAAACCAGAATTGCTGGGAGAGCCCCTGCTACCACCACACACTTTTGCAGCTTGCTGCCAACACGTTGCAAGCGCTCTACAAAACGCTGCTCACTTGCGATGCAGTTGCTCAAGGCAGGTTGGATTTGGTGGCAGGAGAGCATTAAAAGTGTCTTCTGAAGATGACCAACCACCTGCACACAGGGCTGTGCTCCCTGCTCCCAAGCTCTACAGCCTCCAGATACTACTAGGGGCAATATTTTCAGGGAAGAGAACCCTATTTCTTCAACCTTTTTTCATTATAGGACATACTATGCATGGGGAAGCAATTGCAGAGAGGAAATGATATCGGACTCCTGTCAGCTCCAGGTTTCTTCTCCTATGCAAGTTTTGAGGCACAAGAGTTACTCCCCGTTACAAACCCTTCAAACGGCACAAAAGTCACCTTAGATATGGGCAAAGCAGCACCAAGCAGTGCAGCAGCCAGCACCTCCCACAGGGAAGGGTTAATCCAGGGCCTCTCTCTCCTCAAAACAGACCGAACCCTAATTCCCAGGGACGAAGCTCCTGCTGGGTGCCCGCCGTGCGGCAGGCGTTTCAATGACTGCGCTTTGTTGTAACGCTACCAGCTATTTTAAAGAGCAGAGCATTCGAACAGAAGCCACGGCCATCTGTGCTTCCCCAATTAGCAATGCAAGCAAATATGTATTTTACAGTAACATCAATAAAATGTAACGCACAAGCGACTCATCTTTGGTTTTTAAAGACATAAATTAGGGAGGCAGGCAGCCTCGAAGCTGTGGAATCCCCTTGCAGAGCGAGCCTGGGCTGTGTAACCAAAAGCACAATTCGCACCAAGATGCCTCAATGTGTGTTTTATTGTGCCCAACCCAACAAACCAGGAATTTTTTAAGCATCCTCTGTAAATACAGCATCACTTTGAGAAAGAGCTCTATACTTTTGCTTACAGGAAGAAAAAAAAAAAAAGAAATAAAATGCTATTTGACCCCAGCGCAGAGTGGGCACAAGACCAAACTGAGTCAAGTGCAGTGCTGTGCTGCCGGCTGCTCCGCTGTTTCCCAAGGAGCTTTTGTGGTGGAGGACTCAGGGGGTAGCAATGTAACAGAGCCCCTGGGGACCTCCTTTGGGCTTGGACAACACCAACGTGGTGCCAAAAAACCAATATAAGAATTCAGGAGCCACCCAGGATGTTGTCCTATGCAGTGATGGAGCTTGATGTGCTGCAGCACTGCAGGAGACCATGGAGCAAGAGGGCATCTTGATGGCTACACACTCACTGACACTTGGTCTTACAGCAACACCCACCTTGGGAAGGCAATGGGGAGGTTCAACACCCAAGCAGAAGACACAGTAGCTGCTGCTGAGAAGACGCCAGCAGCTGCTCCGAGTTTATTTTGCATTTTGAGGCTCGTGCTCAGTGACAGGCTGCCAGTGTCCATCTGTAGCTTGTTTGTTTTCCTCCCTGCTTGCTTGGTGTGACAAGATGTGGGCACACGGGGCAGGGAGCAGAGCCGCACGCTTCTCCATGACCATCTGCCCACAGGGAAGGCCTGGAACATTCCTGCCTGGCAGCGCTTCCCCAGAGACACCTCAAGACCAACTCACAGAGGCTCCTGTCCCCTCCGCCCCAGCTTCCTGCATCTCTTGTTCCCTGCAGTGAACATAGAAAACATTTATTTCACATTTTATATACTTGCTCACTAGCCTCCTCATCTCTGCAGCTGCAGAGCACAGCTTTAGCTGGGGGCATTTAACAGCTGGGTTGACCTACTGCCTGGGAGCTTCAGTGTTAAAGCCAGTGGTTGCTGCCTAGCTCAGTCTCCATTAACCAGCATTTCACACTGCCAGTGCACGTGGAGTCTGTACATTCAGGAGTGGGAAGGCAAAAATTGCCCTCTATGATCCACACAGACGTTTAAGTTCTGCCAAAATCATATGTGTTTTCCTCCCCTGCACCAGCCTCTGGCCAGCGCAGAGCTGAGCAGGGGCTAAGCACTGGGATGCCCGTGCAAGGATTTACCTTTGGGGGAGATTTTCATATCATCACAGCCCTTTCAATAAGCTCAGAAGTACAAACATGCACACACGCACTAAACTGATTAGCACATTTCAGTAACAAAAACCTCCACATGCTTTTTATGGGAGCTGAAAGAAATAAATTCTTTTTTGTCTTTTTTCAAAGGTCACATCTATTATGCAATTTAAGTTTAAAGAAAGACCATCCAGTATCAATTACAAAGAGACAGCTGTGCTCAGAGTCCTGGTGGGACACCAAGGAGAAGCAGGGCAAAAGCTTATGGAGAAGCTCAGTGCTCTGCAGAGAAGCCATCCCCATCCAAAGGGATTTCAGCTGGTACAGAGGCTCCACAGTTACTTTTTTTTGGTGCTTTTCACCTCCCCTCACAGAGGCCAGCAGCCCCCACACCACCCAAGCTGCACACTGCAGTCAGAGGGCAACAAAGGAGAACCACAAGTCGTGCCAAGGCTCAAGCAGGAAAAAAATATATAAATATATCATCCCCATGAAGCTGCTTTCCTTCTGCATGGATGGTAACAGAAAGGAGGCTGCTTTTGCAGCAGCATCTAAACATCCCAAAAGCAACAAAAAGAGGGGGACAGCTTCAGCAGTCAACTTTTTTGGCCACTACTGGCCTTACTAACACAGCATTTCCTCCTGCAACACACAGCTGTACCTGGGCACTTCCCATCCCAAAACAGGCTCACCACAAGGTAAGGAAAATCTTCCCCATTTGAGGGGCATCAAGGCCATGTCACACAGACAAGGTGACCTCAACTGCTTGGCATATGGCATCCCTGTCACAAGGGCTTGCCACCCTGGGGCAGGTAGGGTGCAAGGCAGCACCCAGGCCAACGTGGCCAGAAAAAACAGTGTTTTGCCCAGATTTTATCAGGGGCTGATACCCTTGAGTCTCCTTCTCTACCAAGTTTAAGTGTCCATGGCAGCTCAGCTAAAAGAAGACAAGAGAAGTTCTCGGCCATGAGGAACACATACTCAAAACATCCACCACATCATCTGGGCAGGGTCACCCTAGGAGAGGCAAGATCTCCAGCTGCAGCCCCCACTGCTCAGCAATCCAGCCAAAGAGAGAGACAGAAAACTGAAGAGCACAAGAGATGGGCCTGGTGGAGTTCACACAAAGCACTTGGAAAACACACCTGCCCCAAACAGGCAAACTCCAAAAGAAGCAAAAAACTCCCCCAAAAATAAACAAAGCATGACTTACCCCTCATTTTCATGGCCACAGAAGAACAAAAAAACCCATCTCCCCTTCCTTAAGGGAGGAGAGGTCTCACTAACAGGCTTTTAAACCCTCAATGGCTTCTCCCATAACAGGCTGCAGGTTTTTGGGTTGCCAGTGATGGTAATTGAAAGCTGTTAAAGTGATTGCCTTCAGATGTGGCCAGGCATTTAAGTCACTTAATAGCCAGACGTCTTGTCAATACCCCAAATGATTTCATAGTTTTTGAGAGAGGCAGGTTTGTAGCTCTCATGGTTATGGGAAAAACCTGACTCAGCTGCATTTAACAGGCCCAAAGCCCAGAAAGGAAAGAAAAGCCAGACAAACCCCAAATCCTCCTTGGAAGTGTTTTCCTTAAAAGCCAGTCACATTATTCCCACTGTTGGTTGACTCATGACTTATGAATGGCAGGAAAAGCCTAATACGGCACATTTAGGACTGGGAGTAAAGGCAAAATGGTTTATCCTGCCCTTGGCTCTGTGATGCTGCCCCAAAGCTTCTCTAGCTCTGGCCATGGTTACCAGCGTGTGAGCACAAGCAGCAGTCATCACAGCTGTGCCTCTTGCTGGCCACACTCTGGGTTTATTAGAGGACTTTCTTCCCCTACCAGGGCTCCTACCCCTGTTTTGCCACACTAACAAGGGATGAGATATACACTGGGTGTTCTTATAATTGCCTTTTTATTTTGTCTCTGTTTCACTCAGTGTGCGAGCATTGCTAGCTCCAGGGACTGCAGCGCAAGTCTGGGGACCTTGTGCTGTGTCCCACATGTCCTGTTTGCTGGAGTTAAAAAAAAAAAAAAAATCTCATTCCTTGCAGGGGAAAAGCTGAGGGTCTCAAGGGAGGCAATGAAAAAGCAAAGGTTGGGCATATTCAGCTGGGAAAAGTACTCCAGAAAACTAAGGACCAGTTTTTCCCAGCAGCGCTTTCCTTGGTAGAAACAGGCCCATCTCAGCACTTCACTGCTGATGGAGAAGATGCTGCGACTGCCCGTCTACTTCCCCTCTTTTCCATATGAAAACTACGGAGTGTCTTGAGATCTTGGCAGCAGCAGCAGCACCAGGGGGCTGGAGAGCTTCAGTTCACAGCCTGCTTTCAGCAAGCAAAATGAGGAGTTGATCCTTAAAGGCCTTTTTTTTTTTGCCCAAGCATGGCAGGCTGAACCCTGAGGTTTAAGCACTTCAATCTTTATTAACCCTCATTTGCAAAGGGGACAAGCCACAGGACTCGATGCGGGCACCAGGTCCCCCCGCTGAGCCCCAGCAGGGCTTCCCCTGCTCCCTTTGCAGTGCGAGTGCAGACCAGCTTTATAAATGCTTTCAGTGTCATCACAAAATCCACACACACAAAGTAGATTTTCTTTCTTTTTATTATTATAAGAAGTGAGTTTTCCCACACAGTAGTACATGGTTTGCAACATCTGCAGCCCTGCATGTGAGAGAGGTCCCTGGAAAGATGCGTCCTGCAACACCAGGCATCAGGGCTCCGGGAAATACAACATCTCACACAGGTTTTGGATTGGGAGAGAGCAGAGATTTCACCCATCTGCCCCACCATGCTTCCCGAGGGGCAGCGGCTCTGCTGAAGCTGCTCATGTTGCAAAGCTCAAGCACAGGCAGAAAGATCTTTATACCTGCTTGTATTTATAAGAGCCAACAAGAAAAAGGCATTAGATCGTCAGGGGACAGAAGATAAGGTGCTGCAGAGGACAAGCAGCCCTCAGTTTCAGCTGTATCTCTACCTCCTCAAACTGCATTTAAAGAATATGGCAAGTGTGTAGCATGGCAGACAAGGGTGAGGCATATCAGCTCCGTTCTTAATATTAAGCAAATACACATTCATAAACTTTTGGGCCAAAGAATATTGTAGGAAAGTGGTCCAAGGAGTCCTCCGCTCCAAGTACCTGCTCCCACTCGGCTGCTTCACAGCAATATGCTGCTAAATGCAGGGTGGTTTTTCAAGCCAGTCTGCTCAAGATCCATCACCTAGCGCTCACCTGGAGACAACCACCCATCTAGCTCCCTACACTGCTCTTCTCTTACACTGCATGGCCACATACGTGGGTGCTAAAGCAGCAGAGGGGTTTGGGAGCATTGCTACCAAGCTGTGCATTTCCCTTCTCAAACAAGAGCATCCACAGTGCAGAAGCTGCCCTAAGCTCAGGTGAAAGCAAAAGGCAGTACTAAAATATCATTAAAAGTGATAGAAGGTGCCAGGTCAAGTTGGCTATTGCAGATAAAGCTACTATCATCTACTGTTAGGGACTGGGACCAAACACCAAGTGGTTTCATTACACACCAAGTACCAAGTACTTTATAAATCACAATAACTCCTGACACACAATAACATCCAGTCTTATTAATATAAACTGCAGGGATTTTTTTTTTAAGTCTGCTGGCAGTAAAACCACCCCTTCCATAAAACACTGGCATTCACACATGCCCTGCAGCTTCTCAGAGCACCTTTAAGCACTGAAAATGTTCATTACCTCATGCAATGAAAAACTAGAGCAGGATTATATCACTGCTCCAAAATACCTTCCCCACCTCTCTCCAAATATTAATAAAGTGGGAAAGTGCCAGGCCTGCAGCTGGTGCCTACTGCGGGAAACCTCCAAGCCCTTGGAGATACCTGAGTTAGAACTGCTGGGATCTGGTCCAGCAGCACATCACACCATGAGGCTGCTGCTGGCTCTTGTAGCACCCCAACAGGCCATCAGGGTTTGAGTAACCTCAGCTTAACAGCTCTTCCTTAAATAAATAAGGATCTAAGCTAAGCAAAACAGGAACTCATACCCAGCCCTCCAACCTACTATGGAAAGTATTTAACAAATCAGCTGCTATTGAAGGTTTTCATAAAGAAAAATTCTATCTCCCCCTTTTACTATCTCCTTCCTGTACACCTCCCAAAGCCATGCTTCAGAAGAAGCCCCCTTCCTTCCTCGTTCCTGCTTAAATCCAGCTTTCATGATGGTTCAACACGCTGCAGGTGCTGCTCTCCAGTGTGCCAGGCCCAGGCAGCACCTGGGCCCGGGAGCAGCTTTGAGTATTTAGGGCTGTGCGTGGGCAAGGAGCAAGGGACTGGGATTTTCAAGTGTTTTTCAATGAGCTCTGTCAGAAAATTGCAGGTTTTCTTCTCTAAAATACACTTGTAGCAATAGTTGCTTTTTGGGCATAACATGGCTTTAATTCCAGGGAGACACTAGTAGAAATGACTTTGGTGCCAGCTCATAAATAAATTAATTGGGCATAAGTAGGAATGCTCTTTAAAAGCATTAATTGCAAATAACCTATTTTACAAGGGACATTCCCCTTTCTGACATAGATCTAGGACTGCTTTTGCCTTGCTTGCTGTGACCTGGGGTGTTGGACTTCTGTCCATCCCCCATGCATGGCCAGCAGCAACATTTCCGCCTCTTGCGCTTCCTCTTTTGCTCCCCCGTTGGGTTTGCACCTTCAAAGTTGATTCTTACGTAGGTTGAGAATTATGTAGTATAAAGTTGATATAATGCATGCAGTAAGGGACTCCCAAATTTCATTTGAATGTCAGAAGTGTCATGTTCAAACACCACAGCAGACACTGTTAGAAGCCTCTTTTGTAATCTTTAAGGTTTTCTTCTTTTATCAGTTTATTTTTCTGCTGCAGGAAATTAAACATGTTTCTTATCCACACTCTTAAGTCTCTTGGAAAATAAATAGAAAAACAGGATTTTAATTGGATGAAAGGAAAAGCATAAAACTTAATAGAGAAGATGAATCTAGAAGGGAAGGGAATTAATGCACAGAAGTCCTGCGGGTCTCCTAAAGCAAGCAAATGTTTACCTGAGCAGAGTAGGTACATTCTGAAGGTACTTTAACACAGTAACAAAAATTAGATTAGTATGATATACTCTTCTATAAATATTTGCTCCTCAAGCCATCCTCTGGGGCTACAGCATCGTGCTATTAGTTGATTTTCTTTATTAGGAGGCATGTTTGTCATCAGATTGCTACGCTGCATCTAGCTCATGCAGCTGTTATTTAATAAACAGGCCCTGGGAATAACTCAGGTGAGGGCAGAACTGCCCAAACTGTTCTCTGCTTCGAGCAGTAGATGTCACCATTGCCATTTTCCTGGGAGGAAAACTTGTGGAAGGCTGTGGAAGGGATTTGCACTGCAGGAGAAATTACTGGAGTTCACAGACACACAGAACTACAATAGCAGGCAAAAGCATTTTATTTTATTTATCGTGCACATTTCCTTTCTCTCCTTTTTTTTTTTTTTTTTAAAGTTAATGTTACCTTGTGCCTTGTGCCAGTAAAAAGACACCCCTAAGGCCTTTCCCATCCCCTTACTTGTTCTCAAATCCCTAAAAACAGCGGGTAAAACACTCGCCAACTCCGTGTGGCTGCCGGGCCGGATGGCCAAGGCGGCAGGGACACCTGTGGGGCACGCAGGATGAGAGACTGGAATATTGCATTAAAATCAGACTCCTTCCACTGATAGCAGCACCCTTCGTTGCTGCTGGAGCTACTCCAGCCCCCGGTGCCCTGTTCCGGCCTGTGCGCTCCCTCCTGCCGCCCCAGAGCTGCTTTTGGGCAGCACCGGGGTGAGCGAGCCGCACTTGGCACCTTTGCCTTCGCTTGGGGCAGCGGCTGCTGACTCGGAACAGCTGAGCTCTGGTCAGCCCCATCCTGAGCAGCTGTTCCCACTTATTCTGAATTCTCCAAACCCACTTAAAGCCCTGGAGTGCAGGGCAGGGCTGGTTTGTCTCCCTTGTACAGAAGCTGGGAGGGGAGGTAGGTTCTAGTCTCTTTTTAGAGGACACTTTTATTTTCTTTATCATTCATTCTTTTTGTTGCCGGAGCAGAGCATTTTTGAGGAAAACCTGGCTGTATTACTACTGGTTGGGAGCGCTTTAGGTGAGTGGCTGTTCAACAATATGTTTGTTTCATCTGTAGTGATGGGGTTTGCCCAAAACAGGCTTTTGAATGTGTTAATAAATACTTTAAAAAAAAAAAAAAACTATGAGAAAAGGTTGTCTTGTTCTATTTGCATCTGTATTTTACATGGCTTGTGTCAGGGAGGTGGTTTCCTGAGGAAGTATTTGTTTGCTTAATGTGTGGAACAGCTAACAAGATGGTTTATCCTCCTGTATGTGTGAGCTCTTGTCTAGGTGTGGGGCTGTTGTTCCCCATTCTCCTGAACTTTACATCAAACTGCAAGCTGGATGCAAAGTCCGATTTGCCTTTGCTATAAAAAGGGGAAAAAATGCTGAGGTACTAATACAAATGACAGTGCAAGATAGCTGGCAGCAGCTCTGCTTCCTTGCTGCTTCCTTCTGACTTGCTCGATTCCTTTGCAAACTGACATAAGATGCATCTTTGTGAATCATTTTCTAGCCTGCACATGTGTTTAATTAGCCTCTGGTCTGCATAAGGAGCTGCAAGGAGCAAGATAATTATGCAGGCTTCATGCTGGCTTGCGTGCTTGCGCTTTGCCATTTCTTCTCTGGCGTTCAATTAAAAGTTAAGCCCTTTTTGAGGCTATCCAAGTAGACAGCTATTGATTCTTCATTCTGCAGCAGAAAGCCTGCTTATAGTTTGCCAATTTGTGAAGTTGCTAGTTGGGAGAGAACCCGGGGAACACCAATTCTCTGGGGAAATCTCAGAGGGAACTTAAATTGTGCAGCAGAAAATGACCTTTTATTTAAGACCCGCGTGCCTGAGAGTTTGGATGCTTTTCTTGTTGGATCAAGGATTCATCCGCACAGGGAAGCTCTGGAAGAGGCCAAGGTAGGAGGGAATGCTGTGTGCCTAAAGCACGATTTGACCACTGGATTAAAGCGAGGGCACCCCTTACCTCCTGTGGAGAAAAGAAATTTTTAAAGAGAATTCTTGTTTTCCTTTGATGGTTTGATACACAAGCCCCTTGGGAATAGACTTTCTTGTAAATACGTATTTTTGTATTTTTGCAAAAGTTTCCATGGGAGCCTGATCCAAGGGCTGCTCGTGCCTGTGGGATTTGTTTTAACACATTCAGGATTTTCCCACAGATGAAGAGTCAAGATACTCCTTGGGGAATTGACACAGCTGGAACATGAATCCCCTGTGCACAAGTGAAGATCTTTACACAATAATCATGGAGTAGGGAGGATGGTTTGGAGAAGGGTGATAAATATCTTCATTAAGGGCTTTTGCATTCACCAGGACTACTGTAGGACAGAAAAGGCAAGGGGATCTCTGTGGGTAAACCCAACTGTCTTCCTACACGCTCCCAGCACCGGTGATGCCCTGTAGTTTAGGGAACACTGGGTCAAAGGATCCCTTTAGAAGTTTTTTGGGTGCGGAGATGCTCTCATGTTGCTCTTTAATGCATTTCCCACTGGATGTGGGCCCTTCACAGTTGGACATGAGCTTGGAAGCGGCAAGGAGACTAAGCTGCTCTAAACTTTGCGTAGTCTCTGCTCCTGGGAGCCTTTTCAGCAAAGCTGAGGTCTGGGCTTATATATGAGCAAGAAAAAAATGCTTGGCCGTGATGATTGTGGTTGACTTGTTAAGGTTCCTTTTGCAAAACCTGGACCCAGAGCTGGTTTCAAGCTTTGAGTGCCTTTCAGATTGATTTTGTCTGATACGAGGTTTGGATTTGTGCTTATTTGTGTTGCTGTCATACCCTGACAGGGAAACCGATTTTATTGTCATTTTCTTAATACTTAGGTTTTTTTACTTGTTAATAGTAATTTTAATGAAAAGGTAAGTAAAATAGTGTTCTATGTCATGATTAAAGTCAGTGACTTAATAGCGCTTGACAGCCGTAATAATTTTTCCTATGCAGAAAGCACTTTGTCCTCTCACATCTTGAGGGATGATAACTTTTTTATTAAACTAACTGATACGGTTAAAGAAGATGGGTTTCTGGTCATCAGTCCTTCAGGTTTAAGATTTGGGCAGCGAAACAAGCAGCTACTTGGTGCAAACCATGGTTTGTGTATTGCCGAGGACCATCACATCTACACTGGTCTCGCTGCACGTTTTAAATATGAAAAAGAGGAGGGAGAGATTGGGTCCTTTATGCTTTTTGATCATACAGAGCCACTATTTCAAACAAATGATATTTGTGTGATTTAATAGCCAAAATGTGAGCAGTTTCATTTTCACAAATTAAAGCAATCCTGGGGATATTACACAGATATGGGAAATAGGTTCTCTGCATTGTCTTAATATATTTATAATATGGAGCTTTGTGCACAGATTAGGAGAAAACAGACTTAGCCCTGTGCTTATGAAGTATGGCAAATCTCATTAAAAGAGGGAGATGAGGAAAACACTGTTGACATGGAGTTTACCTTACTTAGCCTCAGATTTGCTAGGCAATATCATCATGTTGCTATTACTATTTTTATAAAATCTCTGCAAATCGATGTGTCTTGTGGCTGTGGAAAAGAAAATAACAAGTGACTCTGAAAAGCCGGCAATTTAGCTAGTGCTGAGAGGCTGAGAACAGCCCACATTACACATTCAGGTTATTAGATCCAGTTTAGCTCTGTCTTAAGTTGGTAGCAAACCTTCTTTTCATTTCACAGGCAGCAGGCCTGGGCCAGCATGTTGCTTTTTTGCCTTTAGCAATAACTCCTGCCATGGGGTGATGTCTGCAAGTGTGACACAGAGCGTGGCTTTTAAATTGTTAATTCTGTAGTCGATGAGTTTCGCTGGGTTCAGTGGGTGCTTGTTAGGCACAGAGCCTCGGGGTGGGCAAAATGGGCTGCGAATGTGATATCTTTTGGAATTACTCACTTGGGAATCTCCTGCTAGTAAAGGAGATGAATGTATGTGAGATGGGGCCTGACCACGCTGCAATTGGAGTCATTGCCAGCTCCATGAGCAGGCCTGGGACTGGGAGAGCTCCGGGCTTGGCAAGGGGTTGAGCCTGGCAATGCAGCACCAAGCCAAGGCTCTGGACTTCTAAGAGCAATTTTGCTGCTCCGACACCAGGGGTTAACATGCAAACTCCCCTGGGACCACTGTAGGCTTGGTCTTGTGCAGAGAGGACCCTCCTGAGCAGTCCCATGGCTTTTCCCTGACTGGAGGAGGCTTGGGAAGGAGCTGGGGCCTCGGAATGGAAAAGGGAGCCAGTTTTTTGGAGGCTGGAGCTGCCCTGCCTGCTTGTGCAGCTTTGAGCAGCCCTGCTCAGCTCCCTTCTCCCTGGGTGCTCTTGTTCCCTGGGGAGCTGCAGGCTCCTTAGGAAGTTCCCTCCTGTGAATTCCCTGCTGCAGACCTGACAATCGCATTACAGATACCCAGGCTTGCAGAGCAGTCCAATTATCTCCGTGAAAATCTTTCTTGCAGATAAAGCCATCTGTGTATGGGCATTATCAAGGGCTGTGCAGGTAGATGTGGAGCTTGTGCACTGATAGCTTGAAGAGTGAGCACGGAGTCCGAGGCTGCTGCTGCTGAGGAGAGGGCAACTGCTGCCTGGGGGAGCTGCAAGGGAAGAAGCGGGAGGGAAGGAACAGGCTGGGGGGCTGGTCCCTGCATTTACCCTTAACGCTGGTGTGAGAGAATAGCAAAATCTGCTGACCCAGGAGGTCTTTGGAGATGTAGGTTCCTTCATCTCTCCTGCATATACCTCTAGACAAGCTGGTGAACCAATGGCCTTTTCTAGTCATCTAGAGCAACATCTTGGCTTTCTGGAACTGGCGACTGTCCTTAGGATGTGGTGGTGGACTCCCCGCAGAAAGGATTTTTTTCTTTTTTTTTTTTTTTTCCCCCTCAGCGTTTCTTTTAAATCTGTAATTCATACAACATCATCTGCTTGACTTTTACTGATTGCGGCTAAATGTTAGCTGATGAATGCTGAGTTTCTTTAACCTTTCTCACTTTACGACTGTTTCCATATGCTGTTTCAATTAAATATTTGCTTAGTTTCCATGATGCAAATTTTAGGCTAGTAATCTCTGAAAAGTTTATTTGGAATTTGTTTATGCTTAATATTTCTGGCTTCACAAGCCACTTACAGCAGCATAATTAAATGCCAGTTTGGTTAGGTAAATAAATCCCTCTTTTGGGTTGGCTGTATAGTGTTAGCTTGGTACTAAAGGGTAATGATTGCTCTACAGAAATAATAAAGTTATAATGAGGTTCTTGGCCAGTGTGAGTGGCTTAGTGACCCGTGTTTAGTTGATGGTGAGTTAGGAAATAAAAGTTAATTAATGGACTTGATTTTTTTTTTCCTGGCAGGTGAACTTGCTGACAAGGCCATAGGTGTGAGGACAAAAATTTAAATCCTGTTTCTTGTATGAAGTACAGGTGTAATTCTAATCAGAATTAGATGCCACTGGAGAAAGGACCGCACTCAACAAACAGCGGGGTGCATGAATTAAGTGAGGTGTAATTTCTGCCTCATCAATGTCTGCTTAAACTAAAATGAACTAATGGCCTGGCACTCAGTTATGGCTGTGCTATAAACAGGGAAGTAAAAGCCATGTACTTTAAAAACACTGGTTTTTTTTAGACTTTGGTGACATTTCAATATTTAAACTGAAAATATTGCAAAGCTACAAAGCAACACTTTGACATTTAAGTATATTGTGTCAATACTGTACTCTGGCTTTCATCAGAGAGGTAAAACGGGAAATCACGTAATGCTTCAGCCACTTGCCAAGTTGTAACCCAGACTCACCACCAATATTGGATATAAGACTAAAAATCATCCTCCTCTATACAAAATATTGGATTCTTAGAGTCGTTGCCAGAAGTTCTATGTCTGCTAGTAAAAAAGCAAACCAAAAAGGCCCTGTAAAGACTTTCAGCCTCTGGTTTATACCAATGTACAGAAGCCAGTGTACATTGATGCCTCTCTCAGGTGAGATGTTCAAATGGAGTTGGAGGACTGGACATATTTCATATATTTTCCCCATCTTATGTATCAGCAAATGACCAAGCACTAAGAACAAGCCAAATGGTATAGAGAAAATTAAAATTCCATCCTCAGTCTCCAGCAGCACAACTAGCTGTGAGCTCTTAGTGAAGGCTTGGCTAAATATTCTGGTTATAAAGTGTTGCTTTTGGCTACCACTCAGCAGGTGCTCCTGGCCAGTAATGAGGACAGATGAAATGGTTTTGTTGAAGGAGCTAATATTTTTGAATAGGTTATGTATTTCTTGTTGAATAAATTTGTTTATATTGAATTGTTTTTGACAGAAAATGTAGTCATGCCAGATCTCTGTGTGCATGCGAATGCGCTTTCCCTCTAAAAATGAACACAATTCAAGCAGGGGAGAAGCAGGGCAGCAAGAAACCAGCAAATTTTGCCCATTCAGTGTATGGCTTGGACCTCCAAGAGGGAAATGTTACCTGGGTATCAGATAGTGAATTACAGGCCAGTATGGAAAGTATCATGAAACCATCATTTTTTTTCCCTAGCTTTCTGTTGTGTCCCCTTTATTTTTAGCTTGTCGCTATTGCTAAGCACAATTTAGGGCAGCACAGAATTTTGCTGCATCTCTGTATTTAAGATGTTTCCTCTTGACAACTGTCTCACTGTTTAAAAACCACTTATTTAACTTACAGGAGTGCGGCTTAGTAGGCAGCTACCTGAATTTGAAAAGTATATTTATTACACTTAATTTCAAAGAAAATATGTAATGTCCTTAATTATAAGGAATAGGTGATCTTTAATTCCTGTAAGCTGCATAAAATGACTTTGTATTCATAAAACAGTAACATAAAACAAACTTAGAGAGAGCATGGGTGAGTTACACTTCTAAAGTGACTGTGTCAAATCTCCTCTCCCTTAGCACGATTTATTCTCGTCTGTGATGCAGAAATGCTCCTGATCTAGTACATGGGCAACCAAAATGCACCATCTGCCCAGTTCTCCTGGGAATTTTCAAAGGCAACAACAGCAAAAGATGTGGAGGCTGCAGTTCTCAAACAGCAGCATCAGCAGGGGTAGACTAACTCTTTTATTATACATGATAGAGCACTGACTAGGCTGTGTATATTATAATTCCAGTGCCTGCAGTGTAAAATAGTCCTGTGCCCTCTAAAGACTGAATTGTGGTCACACTGCAACTATGCTCCTGTTATTGATGGTGTTGGACTGTTCAGTCCCTATTTGTGTGTAAAGGAATAGGGAGCTAAAACACTGCAGGCTTTTGCTCCTGCTGGCAGAACTGCAGCTTATATGTTCTGTGTGAAAGAGGTTTGCATGGGAAACCAAAGCCGGGCTAAATTTTAAAAATTCATCAAAGAAAAAGGCTTTTGGATTACGTGCTGAATAGTATGACTAGTATTTCAGACAGTGCTAGTTATGCTTTCAGCAAATTGCCTGTCCAGAAAAGTGAAAACCAGAAGATGTGCTGATACATGTGGAAATTGACTTTTTTTCCATAATATACAATATTTCAACTCGATGTTGCTTTTCAACTACTTGCTTATCCTAGATCTAAGCTGTAGAGATACCTGGAAATGTAGTGAAACTTATACATTGAATGCTGTTCTGCAGGGTCAAGTAGAAACAAAATACTTCTAATATTTGAGATCAACTTAGTTTTATTGAAACTACCTTTGGCATACACCATTACTGCAGCAAGAGGGGGGTGGGAGCTACTGCTCTCTTGAAGAGTGGGCATCCTATTTTGCCTAGGATAGCAAAATTTTGATACTGCTCAAGAACAACCAAGTTGCATACAATAATCTCATCCCGGATAAATCTGTGTTATCACCATTTTAGGATCTTCCGCAGGAGCTTTGTAAAGTTAAGAAATGCAAAATATCAGGTGTTAAGACTTTGCATTGCAGTTAATTTGTTCCCTTCATATAGCATGTCCTCAGGTTGTACTTAGAACCTCACAATCTGGGATGTAATTTCTTGTTCCATAATACTGGGAGTGCAGGGCTGTCACCTAAAGAAACTTCCTCCAAACTCTTTTGGTACCATACTCTCATGTGTGTGCAAGTATCCTTGATGTGATTCTTAGGATAACTGTTAGCCAAATTCCGTGTGTTCCTCTGTTGTACAAGCAGCTGCCAGATGGTAATATGGAGAAAAGATGTTTAATGTCAGTTGCTTAACTGGAAGCCAGATGGCACAGCAGAAGTTGGAGCAAGATGTTTGCCAGCTCATTCCAACTTCAGGCTGTGGGCCCAGGCGCTGCTGTGATCGAGGGGACTGTGGCCCTTTCACCGTCCCTGTGATGTCCATGTTCTTGTGAAGGCCACACGCTGAACTCATTCAAAAAACTAAGTTTATATATCCTTATCCTGTAACCCCAGAACTGTGCTGAAGAGCAGTCAAAAACGGGTGTGTAGAAGTTAATGGAGCAGGTAATTTTTGGCTGCTTGTCTGGTGTGATGGAGCCTGTGAACTGAATTTCTTTGGATATTTTCCTGCAGAGAAGTGAAAGGTTTGCTGAAAGTAGCTTGGATGTTTAGGTTTTGTTATGGCAATTGTCAGAATTGTCATCAATGAGATTGCTGATTGCTGTAGGGGGGATAATTTGCTCTCAGTGAGAGCACAGTCTCATGTTCCTTCAGGCAGTGGAATAAAGTGTAACAGTATCTGGCCCTTAAGGCTTGGGAGAAAGCACAGTGTGTCTGGAGTGATCTAGTCTACCCAGTTTTTGATGAAGCATCTACAAATGATGTAATTTATCTGGACTATACAGTGCTAGGGTGTATAGATTGGTCTTTGGTCTGTGTGAAGTAAACAGCCTAATGAAAAGCTGAAGCTACCACAGACACTGCTTCTGCTTGTCATGAGAAACTAAGAGATGCGGTAACAGCACTGGTGATTGCTCTTGGGGGAGAAGATAATTGCTTATAACTCAGGATTATGGTGTTACAGAGCAGGGAGAAGTTTGTGTTCAGCAATCAGTACAGCAATAACCAAATCTGATGCGTTTATGGCAGGAGAAAAACAGGGTGGCTTGTGGTGTATTTTGAAGGAAAACCACTGTACTGTCAGGTCGTTGATATAGTCATGGTGGGGCAACACACTTGGGTTTGTGGTTGTTAAAGCCTGTGCTGTTTCCAAGCAAAGGCTTAAAGCTTTGGAAAATACAATTGGTGGCAATCTGAGTCTTCTTTAAAGACATATAAAAGCCACCAGCCCTCTAGCATATTTGCAAGTCTCCCCATTATAGAGCTGGGGAGCTTTTCCCATACTTTCTAAGGTTAGAAGGTACCATTGCAAAGACTATCTGTCCTTTCTGAAAATTCGTAGGGCATAGAATATCCCTGAATTAACTGGAGTCAATGCAAAAGTGGCTTTAATGAAGAACTCTCTCATTGCTTAAAAAACCTTTAGTAATACTAGGATGTCAGTCTAAAAGTTACTTTTTCTCACTGTTAAGCTTGCTCTTTGTTTTTAGACGTAACTTATTTTGTTTCTACTCTGTGTTTGAGTGTACCTTTGCCTGGACTTTCTCATCAAATTTGTTACCTGTGCATTTTGATCAAGCTCTAGTTATTTCTTTGATAAACCTACAAGCCTGAGATCCCTTCTCCATTATGTGTTCCCTAATCTTTTCTCAAAGCTCTTAGCTGGACTTTCTCTCAGCTTGCTTAAGTGGTCTTGAATTGTAGATACCAGGTGTTTTCTTAAGCAAATGAGGTAGAGAAGCTTTGGAGAAAATTTGGAGGGGGAATTTGGGACATGATAGCTGAGTTGAGTTAGTACTGCTCTTTTAGGTGGGGAAAAATATAGAAGAAAGGCCTTTTTGTTTTGGTTACATGTGTGATTCTTGCAGAAAATAAATGCAAGGCCAGAAGAAAGGCCTGTCAGTGCTAGCCCTCCAACTCTTCAACCCTGTAGCATTCAAACCCTGATAGGTAAAACCTGCCCTGGGGAGAAGTGAACGGGAATGGGGTATGAAGTAGTGCAGTGACCATGGCCCAAGGGTAGTGTTCAAGTGGGGCTGTCTCGCTTGAATTTGGCTCTGCAGGTGGAGGTGTGAGGCAGCCCTGTGTGGCACCTATGCAGAAAATGCTATGTTAAGAGCTACTGTGTCTACTTGCAGGGCTGCACCTGCATTTTGGGGAAGGATAAAGTTTGGATTGCATTATGTATTTCTAGTATGTATTTCTAGTATGTATGTATGTATTTCATACTTTTTAAAGCTCTGATTTTTTGGAGATTATTTTATACATGGATTTTTAACCTTGTGAGTAAAAGCACTACCTCACCCTCAAACCTCCCCCGAGCTGAAAGCTCGGTCTCAAACGGAGGGTGCGCGGCCTCCTTCCACACCTAGGGAATACCGCGGGCCGCTGCTGAGGGCGCGCTCCCGCCCCACCCTCCCACCGCGCAACGGCGGCCGTTGGCGCGCGCGGCAGTTGCTATGGCGACGGAGCGCGAGTTCTCGCGAGAGCCCCCGGCCCCTCTTAGCAACGGTCGACGCGACGGCGGTTAAAGAGCGGCCATGGAGGAGGCGGCGGTGGCTGCCAGCACCGAGGCGGCCTTCTGCCTGCACAGTATCCTCCTCTCCCCCTTCTCCGCCTCTTCCTCCTCCTTATCCTCCCCCTCATAAGGCTCAGTTTAGTCTCGGGTGGTCTGGCTGCTGCCCCCACCCTCGGTCTCCTCAGCGCTGCTCTCTCTCCTTGTCCTCCCCCTGGGCTTGGTGTGTGGTGGTGGTAATGGGCACCCCGGCCGGAGCACCAGGAGCACCGTGGCGATTGAATCCTTGCTTGTGAGGGAAAAACGGTCTTAAGAGCTCAGGTTTGGAGTGGAAAGCCCCATCCTGCCTCTGTATTAGCTGTTTCAGTGAAATGAATATGTCTAATAATGAGAAGACAAGGCCTTGAGGATGGCCAGGTTATTAAGCTCTTAATACAACAGTGTAGAAACTTTACTCGCTCTGGCTTTATGGAAATAGTTTTAATTCTTTTGAGAATTAAACATTCTAGAGTCAGCCAAGTTAGAAAGTGCAGCTTTTACACAGGGAGATGTTTGAAGTGCAAAGAGCGTGTGACTTAGAGCTGCTTCTGTGTTTGTGATCTGTGATGCAGTTGTTAAACATGAAAATTTTGGGATGTATGTTATTACAGGCATTTGTTTCCATGTATTAAGCCTATATAGGATGTTCCTAAGAAGCTCATACAATTCGCCAGCTTGTGAATATAATTTTATTGTTAAATGTGTGGTGTAATCATAGTGTTGGAAGTATACAGATGTGTTTGGACTGAAAATCATGAATTTACTCGCCTGCAACTTCCCTATTGTTTTTTAGTTTACAAGAGAATGATGTCTCCAGCTTTTATCTCAAACCTGACATCTCTGGAAATAAAGCTGTCGTTATCCTTTTCAGGATATGATCTTGAGCTGTTAACCTTTGAAGAGTGCAATTTAACAGATAGTTTTGTTGATGCGTGTTCTGT
This sequence comes from Nothoprocta perdicaria, assembly GCF_003342845.1. Classification (NCBI taxonomy): domain Eukaryota; kingdom Metazoa; phylum Chordata; class Aves; order Tinamiformes; family Tinamidae; genus Nothoprocta; species Nothoprocta perdicaria. Next base: position 6,136,462 of record NW_020454205.1, read on the forward strand.
ATTTGTGGAGGAAGGATGCAGGTGGGAGAAGCTTGATGCAAAGCTGCAAAATTGTGCATCTATATTTTGCTTTGTTTCAATTCCTCTTACATAAGAATTTACCATTTAAAATTGATGTTTGAAGTAATGAATTGCAACTTTTCTGCAAAAACTGATTTCCAGTTTATTGCCATGGGTTGTCTGTAGGGTAGCAGATTTTCTAGGGAAGCAGTCTACAGTGTACCTTACTAAAAACACTTATTATAGCTTAAAGGGCTGAGAAATGCCCTTTAGGGCTGAGAAATATTTATTTGGTTATACTTTCCCCTTTCTGGAGGAACTTTCTATAATGGTCAATGACTTTTTAACACTTCAGAATTTTTTTATTGTGCATGTTTTAATTGCTGCTTTGCTGCACAGTTTCAGGAAATGATCTTCTAGTATTCAGCCTATATAGTGTTTCATCTCAGATACTTGTTGAATTTGATCCCAGTTGCCTCTGAGAGCACAAAACTGTCTATACTTAGAGGCTTAAGGACTGTGGAAGTCCCAGTGCACTGAAACTCCTGGGGTAAGTATAGGCAGAACTTGGCCCACTGTTCAGTTCAGAAGAGTGCTCAACTTCTGACTTTGGCTATTTACTTATGTTTATTTCAATGATATTTAAATCTGCCAGGAAAAGTTTGAATCTAAATTCTGCCTTTAGATGCACAGACCTAGCTTTCCTGGGAGTAGTCCATGTTCATTTAAAGGCCTGAGGGAAGCCTGGATAATGTGAAATCTGACTTCATAAAGAATAAGGGACAAAATGATTGCTACTGACTTGAGGATAGCTGATTTATAATATATTATTCTAAGCTGAAACACATCAAATCCATCAGCTGTTTCAAACTTAACCAAATCTCCAGAAGTTACTATAACGGATGACTCTGAAGACGATTGTCAGTATGAAGAGGTAATTTACTCAAGTGATGATCTGAAGTGATGTCTGTTATGTTCATATTTCATTCTTTCCTTGCAGTGAATCTGTCTGAAAAAAAATCCTAGAAGGAATGACCTAAATTTCTTCAGTGAAATGTAATAATGCTCTGAGTAACCTAAGAAAAGTTTACTGTCAGTTGATTTTTTTCTTAATTTGAGGAGGGAGTGCTTATTAAAGGTAAAATATTTCTAGTCAGGTGTCTCAGAATACCTGTATCTTTATTTAAATATGATGAAATACATATTTTTTAGTGAGATTGTTCTCAGCAGTTGTATTAGGAGTGGGGACAGCTATTTTTAAAAGAAAATTTAAATATATTGATATGATGATTGTACTTTTTAAATTTTTCCCTTTAGGTACCAGCGGATGATGAATTCAGTATTCAGGAGGGTGATGAGGATCTGCCAAGGGCCCTGCGGACTATTCAAGAGCAGGCTGAAGATGCCCAAATTTTAGTAAGAACTCTAGATTTTAAGCCTTAAGTCTTTAAGTGAATTGTTTTCATTGTCTTGAAACTTATATGTTATTGGCTACTGGGTTATTTCTCATTTTCAGATGCTTAAAAGTGTAAAAGTAGTGGAAGTGATGTATATTTGCTATATTTCATCCTACCTTTGATGTTGCTTTATTTTTCATCTGATGTATTCCATGCACATATAATATTTGAAATATATAAGTATACAGAAATACTATTTAAAAATGTCATTGAAATATATCCTTATTTTAGGATTAGCAATAGATAGAATGGTATTGTGGTTTCCTGACTCAGCAAAAGAACTCTATCTGTTGAAGACTTGCAGAAGCCTGTTTTTGAATATGTTACTGAAAAAGATTATTTGGATAATAAAGTACATAATGGATTGTTACTTGGTTAAACTTAGCAATTCACTCTTAGCAATAGTTTTGAGTACGTCTCATTTACAGTTTGATTTCTAAACAGTCATTTAATAGTTCTGAGTTGCACAATGGGATCATTTTACTGTATTTTCCAAAACATGATTTACTTCATTTTGTCAGCTTATAAGAATCTAATGGAAAAGTACTTCTCCCTCCAGTGTTTTTTATATCTGTCTTAAGAGTAATCAGTAAGCTATTTTTGTAGTCTATCTTGTTTTGCAAAAGGAAATGATTAATAAAAAGTTAAACATACAAATTATTTTCAACTTCAGAATGGAGACAACATGCATTTTTTTCTGTACCAGTGCATAGCAACAGATCAGTATTTTATTTAAAACTTTGAAAACTGAGTCTCTTTGTTTTTAAAACCAAGTCTTCATGAAAATTAATGACAAGCTTCTAATAAGTTTTTAAAACTGAATATGCTTAATGCTAGTCAAGTAAAGGGAATATTTAATGTTCAGCATTTATTGGGGTTAGCAAAGAGGAAATTTCCCCTGTTATATCTGCAAATTGATATCAAAATAAATAGTCAAACAAGGAGGGACGTTATTAACTTATTACTATAAATCTTTTGATGGTGGCATAGCTAGCTAATGTTTTAAGTGTGCTGTAATTTTAGTTTTATTGAGTGATATGAAATGCTATGCTAGAATATATTCTATTTTATACAAGTGAAGCAAGTTTTGCCTTTCTTAAAATGGAAGATGTGTGGATAAACTAAAATTAACTTAGACTTTGTGCTGATGCTGATAACAGTCTTTTTGATTCTTGACTCATTACCTGGAGATTTTCCTTTTTCCTAATTTCAGCATTTAAATTGTATTTTCAGCATTATACACATGAGAGGAAAAAGTGGTGTAATACACTTGATAGTAGCTTGATATCTTTCATTACTATTCACTGTATTTTTGTAAGATTTTTGACTAGGTTTTTTTTTTGATGCTTAATTACTGAAAAAAATTCTGGGGCAAATATTTTTTGTGACTTAATACTGTTTCCATAAATGAATACCGCAATGCTGAGCTGAAGTGCAGTAGAAAGTCTGTTGTCTAAGTACCAAATACCAACCTCGAGGTTGGTTAGATTTTTAAATTAGCTAATAATTATATCATAGAATAGCTGTGCTATTGAACAGCTGCATAAAATTTGGAGTGATCATTGTGTGTATTTGCTGATCATAGTAATTTGTTTACCTAATTCTATACCGAAGATTGCATTTCAATAGTAGATGCAAATCTTTTCATTCAGAAATGAAATTAAGTAGGGAAGGAAACTCAGATGGAGAGATCAAGTAAGATCCAGACATATTGTGATCAATTTACCAAATACACATACTCTATTTAGAAATTGTAGATACTTGAAACCATAGTTTCTTTATTTCCTCTACAAATGGAGAGGTGGTACTATTCATTATTCTGTGGAATAATAAAACAAGTGTATAGTTACATTCCTAAAGGAGATACCAGGACTAATTTTCTTTCCCTCTGGGTCTCTACCTGGGCGTAGTGGAACTAGTGGCCTTTAAGAAATTTGGTAAGGCTCCCTTACCTGAAGATTACTTGATACAGTGCAGGATTTTTGGCTCACAGCAGGGAAATGCATGTGGTAGAGCTGTGTTTTCTAAATGTCTAAATGTTCTAAAATGACTTTTTTATTTATATGACTGTGTAGCGACCTTAAATATTAGTTATTTTAAAATACGTTACAAGAAACTTTCCAGGTAAAGGAAAATCTTGAGCTGACAGAGATCCAAAGAAAAGATATATATTGTCTTCTACTGGAACTGGTGAAGTATCATTGACACTGCTGTTCAAAGTGTGTATAAAAGTACATATTAAGATAAGTCATTGAACAAAAATTTTGTGTTTTGGTTCATCTCGGTGATAGAAGTCTAAGATACTATCCATGTGCTTCAAAGCCTCATACTAATTATGTTACTGATGTATATTTAAGTCATTTATCTGGGTGGAAGGCAAGCAAGCCTTTGATGAGCTAACATGTAACTAATTGTAAGGTAAGATCTGAACTGTCTCAGGGATGGGGGAAAAATGTATTGTGAAGATTGGAATGCTTCTCAGGGGAAATTAATGGATTCTATCCTGAGACTTAAGAGTTGCCCAAGCATTTCTTTCCCTATGTTGCAAGCAGTTTGCTTATACTTTTGCAATATTAATTGTATATTTGCTAAATATTTTGCTTGCCAGTGAAGAGTTTAATGGTATCAGATGTACTGTAGCTTATGTCCAGGAATTTTGACCCTTTAAATTAGTGTCTCCACATGGGTTTTGGCTGAAAATCTGGCATTTTCAGCAGCAGTCTTATTTTCTTCCCCACCTATTCATTTTGTATCAACTATCTTTTGAAGTAGATGAAGCAAGCAGAGTAATGGTGAGTACTCTTGCAGGGCTATTTTTGGTGGATTTTTCACTCAAGATTTCTGAGGAGTATTCTCTGGCTAGCTCTTTTAATTTATATTTACAACTTCTGGGGAAAAAAAAAAAAGAAATGGACTGAATGACTTTATTCAGTAGATAAAGCTATTATATTTCCTTCCAGGACCTTTATTAATATGCCAAATGACATTCTGAAGTTGAATTACCTGTCATTAGCCTTTATATTGTTATGTTCATTTGATTTATAGGTGACCATGATGATTAAAAAAGCAAACAAAAGAAAAACCACCTTGCACTCATTGCACTCATTTTTGCATATCCTTTTTCTTGTTAAAAGTTTCAGTTCCTGAAATGACTATCAGTGCTAGGGTGTAGCTAATAAATTCTCTTTTGCATGAATCAAGTAAATTTACTTGATTTTTTTTTTAAGGGAAATCAAGCTGTGCCATTTCTGAAGATGAGCTTTATAGATGTTGGGAAATTACAGCAGGAATATTAGGCATTTGCCTCCCTTAAAATAAAGGCAGAACAGGGGTGTAGAAGGAATGAAGCTGTGTCTGCAGATGTACTCTATATGGCTCCTCTATTGCCACAATTAGAGAATAGACTGCCTAATGCACAGTATCTCTAGTAATGGAAATAGGCTAAATATTTCATTGCATTTGACATTTTTCATAAAGGTGCTGCTGGACTTGGCCTTTATGTGTAATTCATTCTGTTTATTATATGGATTGTTTGGATTAAACATTGTTTTATGTATTATATAAAATGGCTATGGGGTTTTCCAGTACGTGGAATGCTGTGTTTTATCGAGAGAAATGCCTTCATATCCAGGTAATTTCTGCAGTTGTATTGGTAGGGCTCTGGGTAAGGATGTGAATAAGGTACAGATAGAGTTATCAGAAATTCCTGGCCCACAGATGCTTTAAGTGGATTTTACAGAAAACTTGCAGTTACTGCCTTTAGCATGTCTTGCTTGAATCTCAGATATTTTTCTGGTTTTCTTGTATTGAATTAGGACAAGAAAGGAACGTGTAGAAATGTTTTCTGCCTCTCTGGAGTGTGTTGTTGTTAACCAATGCGTAGCACACAATCATAGTATCATAGTTTCTTCTAGCAGTACGCCAAGTGGTTTGATGTAATGTGCACTGGAGTATCTTAATGGCCCCTGTTGTGGAGCCAGTGCCTTATGACTTTGAGTCCTATGTGTTGTTCATAAATTGTGAGGCTTTACTAGGTATATTGTTTAATCCATGTGAAGCCTGAATGACTTGGGGCCATCTCTTTAGGTGCCAGGTCAGAGCAGAATCTCATCTGGCTGTCTTGTAACTTCTTTTAACTCTGGAGGCCTTGCTGAGAGCTTGATAGCACGTTATGCACTGCATAGGTTTGGGAGAGGAAAAACTTTCATGGAAACAGCAGTCTCTGAAAGGGATTTTTCTCTGTTTAGTAACATTGCTGTGTCTTGTTTTGCTTCTGATTTTGGCAGCTGTCCTTGACCCATGCACTGATCTCTGAATAGCTGTCTGTCTTGATGGCACCGCAGCAGCTGAGTGAGGCCTTCGTGCACCATCTGCATTCTGCTAGTACTTGTAGCAGTGTTGTCTGACAGCTTCATTCTGTGACTGCAGATGGATGTAAGAAAAGGGAGAAACAGTCTTTGTGAGATTTTTGAAGTTAGTCTGAGGGAGCTGCAGCTCTTTAATTCTGTAGCACAGGTGTCCTTATAAAAAGAATATAAGCCCCCTTTCTATTGCCTTGGAGTGCTGCATCTTTCATTTACTGAGGTAGCGTTTACTCATCAATGATTTTGAAGGTTGCTGAGCTATGCAGGAGTAGAAGTAACACTTTCTCTCTGCTCCATGTCAAATAATCATGAGTTAAGTAGTTTTGAGTACCTATCAGATTGTCAGAAGGAGCGTGCTTGTTTAAATCAGATCATCTAGAGTCATTTCTCTTAAACTGTCCACAGGCCTTGTCACTAGGATGTACTGGATTGGTGACTGCAGTTCTGATGCATGAAGGCAAGGGCAGTGTTCAGCTCTGCTCTAATAGATCTGATTTTAGATGGCAGAAGTAATGATACCTGCAATTCCTTGTTAAGTTTAATAACAAATATCAAATTTTTATTTTCAGGCAACACAATCAGTTCTGTCATGTGAGAAATCTGTGTCTGAAGTACCTGGAGCAGTGGATGACTTCCTTTGCAACTTCCTGGTCAGACTGGGAATGTCCAGGACCCTGGATTGCTTCCAGAGTGAATGGTAAAATATTTCATGTGACTGTCCTTGAGAATTAGCTAGTAGATGCTCAGGATTCAAATATATAAAGATAGCTTTCAAGAAAACTTTGAGTACAACTCAAAGTGTTTTACCAAAAAGATAAATGTGTCGCAAGTATAAGTATGGAAATGATTTATTATGTTGAGGTCACATTTTCCAAAAAGCTGAATCCAAGGAGCTGCTGTCACTTCTGTGAAGGATCATTTAATTTCACTTTTCATCTCCTTTAAGATGAAATTAAGGTAAGTTACATCCTAAAAATGAGGGTTTATCTCCACTAGTAATAAAGGAAGTCTGAGATGACTATAGTTCAGGCCTTAAATGTCTAAATTTTGTCCTCTTCCCTGGTGACCAGAGATACAATCACCAGCGCAGATGGCGTTATTTGGTGAGAGGAGCTCAATCCAAAATGACCAATGTTTTGCTTCATCAGTGCTAAGAAAATATGCTTGTCTATCTAAAATATGGATGCTTAAACGTTGGATTGTGCTCTTTTGTGATTCATGTCCACAAATACATGAAGAGGCTTTACGTTTTGGGGTAGAATAGGTGTGCAGTTTTTGGAATTTAACTTAAATGTCAATCAGAATAGATTAGAACAGCTTGAGATTTTTTTAAATGTAATTCATCCTATAATCAGAGTAAACTCCTGTGCTTTTCTTGTTTCATTTTTCCCTGTTTTTATAAGCTAAGGAGATTTTGTTAGTGCTTTATGCAAGAGCTTAAACTACATCCACACCTATATATACGACTTCCATCACCTTTCTTTGTATAGGAACATCTACAAGTTTACATATACTTTCTAATAATAGAAGAAGAAATACTGTGGGCTCAAACTGAAATGTATTATTACATAGCAAAATAATGAACTTTATCATAAAGTTCTACTGAAATATTTTCAGTTACAAACTTTCTTTGAATCAGTTACTTTGGAAAGGTGCTAAAAAGTGACAATACTTTTTTGTTTGAAATACTTTGTAGTTGGTCTTTAAACAAGTATAGTTTTGGATTTAGGCTTTGGGAGATTAATTACCAAACCTTCTGAAATTAGGAAGTTTAAAAAGGTAGAAATAGCTTCAGCTTTTCTATTGAAACATGTTTAAACCTCGAAGTCTCTAATCTTTAGAAGGATTCTCTAGTCATTGATGCTGGCTATAAGGTTCAGGTTGTGTTTAGTGTAGGGATTACCAGTTGGGCCATTGCCTCTGGAATTAATAATAATTTTTTTACGTAGTAACCATGCGGCTAGGACACTCCTATAGAATGCTATAGTTCTATCTTTTTATGAAGGCTACATATGTAGCATAAAGTTTGAGAAGATTTTATGGATACAGATATTAACTATGATATAAACTGCAACCCCTACATGAAACTGCAGCTTTCTTGGAAGAAGTTACTGTTTGAATTTATACCAATGTAAAATTAAAATTAACAGAGTAAGAGGATGTCTTATGAGGGTCTGTCTTCTAAATCCTTAGTTATACAAATATTTCTTCTTAAATAGCTAATAGTTTTAACTTAAGGAGCGTTACACAAGCTCAGCATGTCAGGATCTAATCTTATTGTATTAAGACTTCTCTGTGCTAATGCCTCATTTCAAAATGTTTCATGTTAGTTTGAAATATATAATTTACAATATTAATGAGAGCAGATGAGTGTACTCAGGTTCCTCATTATATATAGGGACTGTCTTGCACTCATGCTGTGGAGATCAAGTACTAATGGAATTTCAAATGAGAAATTAATATAGAGATAACTTATCAAAAGGCTTGATTTGATGTAATTATCTGTCTTGGAGCTAAAGGCCACTTAAATGGGACCAAATTATCTGTGTTTATTCCAGAGTTTAAGAAAACTGACTCTATTCAAGTATTCTGTCTACCTGTATAGTCATAGTTTGATCACATTCTGTGCTAAGACAAACCTATTCTTTCTGTTATAATGAATTTCGTCACACTTGCTGGGTTTTTTCAGCGGCTTAGTTTTTTACACAGACTACTATTTTTCTGCCACTTACACCATGGAATGTAAAATAAAACTTAAGATATTTTTAGAATATCTGTCATACCATTATATTTTCCTATTCCTTTGATGTGCAAGGGCTCTAGGGCTTTTATTGCTTATTAAAGGCACTGGTTTGACAGCTCTAGAGTATGAAGTGCAAGGGCTGATCAACTGTAAATTTATGTATCCGTCAGTCCCCATAATCCCACAGAGCTCACTGCTGCTGGCAGCATGTTGTCAGTTGGATGAGCAGATGAATCATTTGCTGTTGACACACATGTATGGAGTTATCACTGTGTTGAGCTGGTAAACTTGACTGGTGATTTCTAGCTAAGTGTTCCCAGAGACCTGGCTAGGTTTAAATCTGAGTACAAGGAGATTGGCAGACTCTGGTAACAAACACTTTGAAGCATTTAAATGTGTTTTAAACCATGAATGAGCTTACATGCTTATGCAAGGTATGTCATATTTGTGTTAGCCAGACATGAGGCTAAGCTACTAAGTCATCTCCTTGCACGTGGCCTTAGAGTATAGAGGTAGATCCATTATAAATTTTTCTTTGCAGAAATTAAGAAAAAATCACAGAATTTAAGCTTTCATAGCATTTTTTGTGGACCTGTGTATTTGAAATAGACTTAAGCTTCCAGTGGTCCTCTTATGTGGAAATCATGTAGACACATTAATGCATGATATGCTTTGAATTCATAAATCCGGAGAGAAAATATTATTAGTTCTTGAACAGCATTATCCAAACACAAATTCAGTTCTTAGATTGGAACCACAAATTAAGGAAGTTAGTTTGCTTCAGAAAACTTGAGTGTTCTTACTGTGCTGCTCCTAGTGCTAGGCATCATCCAAAGTGGGTATCTACAAAGATAAGGTGTGTGGAAGGGTAAGATGATGGTGTCTTTTGGGAAGTAATTAAAAAGATGCATTTCTCTTTTGTGATGCTTGTTATCTAGACATCTCTGCATATTATCAGCATGAACTTTGAGCCCTTGAGACTGTAGTATGCACTTGTATAGTTCAGATCAGGAGCAAACAAGGTTTTCTAATATTGAGCAATCTCTAACATATTTATAAATGAAAGTTTTCCCTTGAAAACTATTGTTTCTGCAGTTATTTAATGGGAAATATGTTAGATGCCACAGTAGGCTGAAATTTGGATCCTTTGTGTCTTAATCTAATTCTGCAAAAGTTGCTTGTCTACAGAGCAAGCTCAGCATAATAATATCATCTTTCTACTTACATGCCATAATAATAGATTGGAAGAATACCCTACAGTGAAAAGGCAGTTTATTTTCTGTGCTCTTTCTTGGCCTTCTCTTGAGATTAAGAGGTTATCAGTTGAAGTAGCTTTTGGTAAGAAGTCTTAATCCCAAAATGCTTTTCAGTGAGTTACACCTCAATGAAGGCTTGTCCTGAGCTATGAAACAGCTAATTGGAGGGCCACTCTGCAACCTGACTCATTTAGAGCTTAGTCTTGAAGTCAATGCAGTGTTTAATTCAGTTTGTGCTGGGTTGTGGTGTTAAAATCATAGACGGCCATCTGTTTTGGAATCATAATTCCCCTATATACCAGAAATAAGGGAGAAGAAAAATTATCTGGCACTTGGCTAGGTATATTCAATTTCTACATGACTAGTTTGATGAATTGTTGTGAAATATCACAGTGAATTCTTGTTGTATAGCTTTCTACTCCATTTCGACTGCATGCATAAAAACACTCATTAGTTGTATTCTTAGACTAGAGCATGATGGATTTATGGGGATCGGTTGTATCTCATTAAAATTGTCTTTCAAGATTCCTAGCTCTGCTGGAGGCTCACCTCATCCATTATCCCCTCTGATATGTCTTTGTACAGAAAGTGATAGATTTCATGAAATGGAGTTAGGGCATTCTAGCAAAAGAAGGATATAGATTGAAGGTATTACTGAAGCCTTTTTGAAGGCTGGTGTTATGTTTTTGATTCCATGATAATTCTAGGTGCCTAGCGGGTATAACCAGCATACTTAGCAATAGTGTAGCTGCCTGGAAAAATCAAGTATGTCAGACTAGATTGTTGTTGGTCCTTACCCTGAGTCAGGTAGGTAGAAAAAAGCAAGAAATTTCAAGTGTTAGGTTGAACTGCTGATTCTCGTAGTGGCTGCCAGGCAAAAGGAAGACAGCTTCCAGAAAGGAGAAAACTTTATTACACTACTCTGAGTCTTTACAAAGCAGCAGATAGGTCTGGGCATGAAAGGAAAAGGAGATGCAGGTTGTAGGAGAGATGACTTGCAAACAATTTCTGCGATTGGAAAAGTACCTGCTTGTAATTCTATCAAGTTCTATCAGTGGAGAGGTCAGTGGGACTGATACTCCTGTGACCCTTAGATGCATTTGAGGTTTCTTCTGAGTCTTGCAGGAAATAGAACTAGAGTAGAAATAGAAATAGAGTAGGTGACACTGATGAGGCTGGCTGTGGTAGTTATTCCTTTGCCTATTTCAGATAGTGGGAAACGGGAGTTATTTTCATCTAGCCAATAACCGTGAATGTATCATCCTTAATGATCTCAGTTTGGGCCTTTTGAATAACAGTGGAGAACTATTTTGAATTCCACCTTGTAACTGGAGAAAAATAATGTATGAAAAAAGCAGAGTAATGCTCAGGAATTGTTTTATTGCTTTCAAGTGCAAAATAAGTCCATGAAAAACATTGTCTTTTCTGTAATGTCAATCTCTTTGCTTTCTCCTCAGAAGAATGTTTAAACTCTGAGTAAAACAAGAAGGATAATTTGCTAATACGTAAGAAAAGCAGAGCTTAAGAGTATAAGATGATGCAAGAATGATCATTGATAATTAACTTGCTTGGAGCACTTTTAAAAACAAAAATCTTTTTTCCCTTCTGCCTAATATTTTATTATCATTAAATGACAAAACAATATTTGACTGATGTTCAAAGAGAAGTGTCTCTATTTTCCATAGGAATATTACAAATGCAGTAAATGTTTATGAAATAAATGACTAAGCTCCTTGGTACTAAAACCTATTACTGCTCTAATCTACTACAGAAATAATGTGATGATAGAATCAGTTGTGTTTTGGATGCGCTCACTTTAGTCTTTGAAAATGCCATCACTGTCTGGTGGCTGAATAAGACTGATTTGTAGGGATGAACCCTCCTGAATGGACCATAGCACTCAGGTAAGCAGCTTACCATAGGAAGTCAGGTGGACATAAATGCCTCTAACATTTGCCTTTAATTTTTTGGAAGATTCCAAGTAAGAATGAAGAGGCTTACTTTATTCTAACTCTTGAAATAGCTAGATTTAAATATAGTTTTATATAAAATTTTTATAAATTTTTATATAGTTTTATAATTAGTTTAGAATGCCTAGTTATATACATAATTTTATGTCCGTAGTAGCTTATTTTACCAACCTCCTTGTTTCTGCAACATTTTATTGATTTATAAATGCTGTGCTTATTGTGAAGCATACTTCTTGTGTCCAAGGAGGGGAGACAACACTTGGTGTAATTACTACTTCAAGTGACTGCTGTTCTTGCTTTACTTGGAGGAACAGAAAGTACATATTCAATATATTTTTCTCTGAGAAGGCGAATATATGAATATTATTCCTTCTGTAAGTTCCTGGAACATGTTCCAGCAGCCCTCAGTATCATCAGGAAGGACTGTGAGCCTCATCTTTATCTACCATGATTTACAGCTCCACGGAACCTGTGCTGTGTGGCTTCATGGAGCACCACCTCTGTCCTTAGTGAATCTGAAAGGCTTGTGTCAGCTGAGGTTGCTGCCTGCCTGTTTTGCAAGACAGGCAAATGAGGAAATACACATTTCATATGTGTAGGTGTACATACTAGATTCTGAAATCACCTTGGCAATGTCTCCTTGCACAGCAGCATCTCAAATCCAGATGTATAGGTTTGAATCTTTAGAGATTTTGTGAAATCTTGGTGTTTTTTCAAAAGGCAGGATTATGCAAAAGCATTTTTTGTACAGTGATAGTTGTCTCATCTAAGTTGTCTTTGAATCCTTTCTAGTATTGCCTTTCTCTCAACATATGGAGGATACTTCTGTGCTTTAGTTGCTCCTTATTGAAATCCCTTTAATAAGCCTAAACTGAAATTGTGGCAATGCCTGTGTCTTGTATTACCTGCTAGAGTATTTGTTGATATGTCTCAATTTAAGAATGTTCTCAAAAGGTACGAGACTATAACAGAACAGACTTCATTGCCAGAAGGTTAAGATTTTTGGCTTGCTCTATGAAGTACATGGTCTTCAGTGGTCAAAAGGCAAGTTAATTTGATGTAGTTAGTGTGCAACATCAGTGAAGAGCTCTTTAGAAAATTATGATGCTTGTACAAATGGTATTCCTTATTAGAAAATATTTACAGATGGAAAGAAGTATTTTTACTAAGTGAGCTCTGAATTCCATGTGTAAGGTACCTCATCAGATCATTTCACTGGGTTATCCCCAGCTTTGTCTTAACTCATAAAAAACTTGTGTCTGTTTGAATATTTTAAATGGAATGTGTCTGTATATCAAGGTTAAAGCGTTGTTTGGGTACTATTATATTGGGCTTTATTTAGGTTATTTGGAAGAAAGGAGGGAAAAGCACAGTTGCTAAAATTGAAATAGTGTGTTATGCATGGCATGTCATTTGACTGCTAGGGACAATATGTTTATAACTTAGAATGGGAAAGGATAAAACGGAGCCCCTTGTAGTGGGAGGGTACTATAGGTAATTCTTAATGATTATAAAAAAGTGTAATTGCCTTGACTTGGAAAATACCTTTGTGATTTTAATGTAAATGTAAGCATGGGAGGGGAAATACCAGTGAACTGTGAAATAAGGAACATGGCATAAAATATCTGTTTATTTTGTTAGGTATGAACTGATTCAGCGAGGTGTGCTCACAGCCAAAGATACTGGACTGGTTCCGAGTGTATATACCCGCAATCAGCAACTGGAGACTGAGAACACACATTTAAAGAAGGATTTGGAAAACTATAAGCTTGCTGCTAAGTATGTTACTTGGTATTAATGAAACTTTCATATAAAATGGTAAATGATTGAATACAGTAAATACAAGTACTTAAGGAAAATAGTTTCTCTTCTGCATGCTGACTCTGCATATTTTTGCATCTGAGTGTTGTGCATATTTTTACGTCTGAGAGAGTGCTACTTTAAATTGAAGCTCAGTTGTTTCTGAGCTCTACTAAAATCTAAGGCTGTTTTTTTACCTTTATTTAGTATGCAGTAGATAACTTTGAAGATCTATCACAACCACTATTACAACAAAATGTTATAAAAACCATGAGAATATAATACATAGAAGTAGAAAATAAATTATTACACACACTTGTACTAAAATACAGTACTATGCATTATAGCTACCCCAACATTAGCATGCATTCAAAAAATGCTATAGACTTGTTCTGCAGTTTTTAAAAATGCAAATAACCTATTGCTTCTAGCCTGTAGTATTCAACAATATGAGTGTAATTCAGCATTACTGAGTCTAGTGTGTGCATTGCAGTAGCTGATCTTACAAGAGTCAATTTTACTAGAGGCATAAGCGTTCAAATGTTGAGCTAATGTAGAAAAAAGTAGTAATGAACTACACAGAGCACTCTTCTTTTCTGAAGAGTGCATCTGCATGGGTGTTTGCAGAATTTGCCGTGACACCTCAGGGCAAATCAAAATGGGCTCGTTTTGCCTTTGCTAGAGCATAACTTTAAAATGTGGACCTCTTAAAATAAAAATTAATAACTGCAACTTATTTTTCTCAAGCTATTAATTTTTATTTAAATTATTCTTCTCTGAAAATTGAATGTTTACATGGTTCTTAAAGGGATGTTCAGCTGGTATACTGATTATCTCAGCTATTATCTGTAGTTTTTTATTTGCTAAGAAAAGAATTAATTATTTTAACTATTAATGTGAAAAGCTTTCACAATCATCAATACTCTACAATTTTTAAAACTGTTGTTATACTGGGTATATTTTGACTTGGGCCATCTATAAAAATCTCTTACTCTCTTCCTTTTTTGGCCATTGGATCTCTTCTCTTTCCTCCTGTATAGGAGATACAGGGGCATTATGTATGGTACATATTAGAATTGGATAAATGTGTTTTAGCGTTCAATGTTAAGTGTTGGACTTTGCACCTTATTCAAGCACTTGTTACGATGTCTTTCTTCACTATTTGTCAGTCATTCTCCTGACTGTTGTATGGAATATATGTAGTAGGGAGACTTAGACTGTGATAATGGTCACTGCTTGGTTTGTAACACTTCTCACTTTGCTGTTAGAAACGGCTCAAGTTGAGTACTTTTACTGTGAGTTTCACTTTGTGTTAGGAAAGCTTTATGAATTAAGAAAGTGTTGCTGTACTGCTGTGCTGTGGATGAAGCTGAACAGTTCTAATATCTGTATGCTGGAGTTAGACTGTTTCTGTCCTATTAATCAACCCAGATTGCACCACCTAGTACTAAATTGATTTAGTTAATCACTATACAGTGATTAACAGCGTTGTTGCTGTTCCTATATGGAATAACTGGAGCTGATAGCCTTGGTATTATAAAGAAAATATTTTAGCAGGAGCCAAAATTACCTCAAGGACAACTTGGGCTTTCAAATATTGAGAATTCACTAGTTGGCAATAGCAAGAGAATGTTGAAAAGTGATGAAGAAATGTTGATTTGACTGATGAGAAAATAACTTCTGATCAAAGAAAGCCCCATTTGGCTCTTTGGATCAGTCAGAAAGCTTTTGTGGTGAGATTCAGTGCTGTGAGTTGTGATGGAAAACAACTTTTAATTACTTGGGGTGTTTCTGAGCTTGCTATTCTTGACAGCCAGCTTGCTGAAGAGATGTTATTTGTGAATTAAGCAGCATGGGGGGCCCACAGCAAACGCCTGTAAATCAATTACCTTCTGCTCTCATGTTTAACATTTGGCAGAAAAGATTCAGGGTTTAGAAGCTAAATGTAACTGTATTTGGGGTATTTTAATAGAATATTTACATGGCTGTATAGCAGACAGGCAAATTGAAGAGATTGCAGACGACTAGAGAAATTTTGCTGTTTTTCATTATTTAGAGATTTGTAGTCAGCTTGACTTCCTGTATACAATAAGTATGCATTGTGAATAGGTTGTCTAATGTCGGAAGGCATCTTGAGGTATTGAAGCTAGAAGCTTTAAGAGAAATAATTAGCAGCAGAATTCTTTAGCTCCAAAGCTAGTGATACTGTGGTGAAGTTTAGGTGTATTACTAATTCTTATCTAAAATTGCCATAGAAATCAAAACCAATTTGCCTTGTTTGGCAGTGTAGGAGGGCTTAGATAAAATACCCCCTAAGTTTTGCCCTTCTATTTAGTTTGAATCTAACTGTCTACTGAAATACTGTTGTTAAAAGCAGTATTGATATTCTTTCCAATACTAGAGAGACTTGAAAACATTACTTCTGAAAATTGCTCTCTCTTGCAGTAGACTAGCTAGCATAGGTAGGGGATAAGATTCTTAGCTCATTAAATCAGTGTAATATGTCATCCATAATGATTTGTCACTCAATTGTCACTCATTTAAATAATGAATTATAACTTCATAGCCATATTAAACTCTGCCCATCTGATAGAAAATACCTTGAATGCCATATGTTTTGGTCTCTTTCTATAGCCAGGTAGTATCTGGCTTTTGTTAAAGGTTTGTAGACAACTTCATGATATATCACGTTTAAGATGACAGACTGGTGCCTGATATGAAGTTCTTGAAACAGGTAGGAGTTCATAAGGTAGATTAAATGAGAGTTGTATAGAATTTTGTGCTGAGGCTTTTTAACTGAGTTCAGACACCATTTAGGAAAGTTTAAATATTTGCAGGTATTTTTCTATCCTGATTTTTATGGGTGTATATACAAGTATGTACCGGTTTACAGCCACAGTAACAGTCAAAAGATAAAACATTCTTAGAAATGGTGTTTATTGCTACAGTTACTGTTATCACCAGCCATAAAATCCTCAGTTACCTTCTACTTCAGTACCAAAATCTACCTGTGCATATTTACCCTTTTCTACCATAAAAAAGAATGCACAGCTTTTATTTTGTGCACAATTTGTAAATGCATCTTTCCTGTTGTATATTTGACCAACTTGTTACTAAATGATATCTAAGCAAAACTTGCTTAAATTCAATGGGAACAAGACAATTCTCAGGCCTTGGAAGATCTACCCTAAAAGACCTTTGGTATTTGTGTACATATGCCCACTTTTGTGCAGACCTGCAGCTTTTTTTTCAAGTTACTGCAGGGGTAGCCCTGCCTATTTTCATTTTCCTGATGTTTTTTCCTCAGCTCTGATAAACTGTGGCATTAAATTGACTGTGCTGCTCTTAAGTCTTCCGGCTGTTCTTGCTACAAGGAACAATTCACATACAAACTTACATGAATAAGAATGTTAGTTTGTATAGGCAGTAAACAGAAAATAGTAGCGAATATATAATAAAGAGTAAATATTTTTATTATTAAATGGAATAGAGTAGCATTTGTTGGTATTCCTGGACTTGTAACTTTGACATTCTGCTGAGATACAATTATACTGTCGATTATTTTTCAAATGCCTTTTGAAGTAGAAATGGTCTTCATTTTTCCAAAGAACAAATACCTAGTTTCTGTGCAAGATAATTGTAAGTATCCTTTAACAGAACCATTCTTTTACTGATGGTTCTTTCCAAACCTGTGTAAGTCAAAGGAAGGAAAATCTGTGTGTTAAACATATGCCGGATTTAAGATAGAGTATCTCAGTGTCCTTTAGCTTTGTGTGGAAAATGCTTAGAAAACAATAGGTAACCAGTGACTTTGGAGTGAACTTTGAAATAGTGTCCTTTTCATCCTGCTGTCAAATGTTAAAGGTAACACCTGGGGACAAGCTGCCAGCTTGATCTAACTAGACGTGGAATTTTTTATTGTGTTTATTCTTCCCAGAAGCTCTCTAGGTACATGTTTACAGGGCAATCATAGGGTTGTCCATCTGTGTCATATTCCATCATGTGACAATGCTAGATGTAGACTTTGGAAACTCAGTTTTGCAAAACTTTTTCAGTAAAACTTAAATCTTCAGCAAATATTTTCTAGTAAACTGTAGTTTGAATAGGTACTTCCACAAGATTCACTTAGGTCTAAAATGATTGACCATCTCAGCTGTCTTGAGATGTATAATGCCAAAAGCCCTCTGAAATCTGCGCAAAGGAACTGAGGAAAGGTAATGTGAAAAATACCTACTCTCTTTGTGAGTTAGTAGCAAAAAGACCTCAAAAGTACTTGTCTACTACAGGGAATACTACCAAAAATCTCTAACTTTGATGCAGGAGATATATGCATATCTGTAAGGGGATACTGTATATATAACATATGTTGAAGAGCATCTAGTGGGGAAAGACAAATAATATTCTCTTGCATTTTCTGTTTGTGTTAGCAAAGCCAAAGAAGCTCTCCTAAAAATGCAGAAAGAACGGGATTTTCATCGAATGCATCATAAGCGAGTGGTTCAAGAGAAAAACAAACTTATTTGTGACATAAAAAGGTAAAAACTGATTTTTATTGCCACTTGTGAAAATAAAGATACCCTGAGTTGTTGCCTCAGAACAAATGTGAAGTACTGAAATAAAGCTAGCTTCATAATTGTTAGCTCCACATGACTGTCCCTGAAATACTTCTAAATGATTTCTGTATTTTTCATGCTTTGAATGTGGTAATATATTACTATAGTATATAGTATCTCAGCCGAAAACATGGATCACTTTTTTCACCCAACTCTTTAGTATCTTCAGCCCTAATTGACTTTTGGGTTTAGATATCTATCAGTTACAATGCTAACTTATATCCTACTGAGTTCAGAAACTTAATAATTGT
The DNA here is from genome assembly GCF_003342845.1 of Nothoprocta perdicaria. Lineage (NCBI taxonomy): Eukaryota > Metazoa > Chordata > Aves > Tinamiformes > Tinamidae > Nothoprocta > Nothoprocta perdicaria. The sequence continues at coordinate 6,154,916 of NW_020454205.1, forward strand.
GATTCCTGTAAGTGGTGCTTCCTGTACTTCCACATTTTGGACTTGTTCTGGTTAATTTGCTTTTATGCTTTTGGTGAAATTAAGATCCAACTAGCTAATTGGTATTTAAAATTTGTAAAATACATTCTAAAAATGTTGTCACTTTTATATTCTGACTTTTCTAAGTATTGTACCTTTCCCTCGTAAGCAGAACTTGCGGATTGCCCATCTAAAGATCACTGGGCAAGATAAAAGTGAATCTCTTGATCGTCTCTCTCCTTTGCATAACTTTATGCTAGGAGCAGCTACAAAATAAACCTAGGCAGCAGCTTATGTCTGCAGCTCAACCAGTTTCCAGAATTTTGGCTTGCTAATATTATCAGCTCGTGCATTTAGTAGTTCTATAATCTATATATTTTCCTCTAAAATCTGCATGTATCAATGCAAGAGCACTCGTGTATCTTTTGCAGATACAGTGTGGTTGAAGTTTTTAAGTATTCCTGTACAGATTAGTTTGTCTTGAAAGATGCTGCAGAAAACCCGAGTTTGGGTTGGTTTGGAGAATTAGCCTCTAGGTGTTCTGAATGTGCCGTCAAGAAAAAGATTACATCTTTTTCCTAGATTAGGATCCTAGTTGGTAGTCAGATAATTATAAATCTTTCTTTCAATGCAGTATCATCCATCTGCCAGAAGAAAACAGATTACCAAGAATTACTGTGTATTATGCATGTGATGGATGGAGAAATGAAGGATGAGAACTTAAACCAAAACCGAATGGCCTGTTTTAAAAACTGAAGAAACTGATTTCATTTACTGCTGAATTCTCTCTCAGCTCTCCAGTTACATGACTACATACTAGCTTTTTTTTTTTCTATGTATTAATCTTTTGGCATTTTTTTCCTGAATACTAGATAAAAAAATAAAGGTTACACAGATAAATTTAACTCATGTTTAAAGAAGCATTTCTTCTTTTTTTGTTCATAGGCTGAAGGCGCATTATGCATCATATGAACCAGTGCTGAAGCAGCTGACTGAAAAATATCAAACTACCCTGAGACAGAAAATGTTGACTAGTTTGGAGAGAGACAGAGCAGTTGGGCAGGTAAAATTATGGTGAACAACACCTGCTAAGCCATATGGAATGTTTTTGTTAAATGCTTTGTTGAAGAAACAAGTAACTCCTCATAAAACAATTCAATCCCTATGCTATAGTTTTCAGCAGAACACTTTAGTTGGCTTTTTGTTACTTTATAAAACTTTATTGTGAAAATTTTATCAAGATGACAGTACTCAGCCTTTGACTTGGGCAGAGTGACACTCATCAGGTGATGTGCAGATTTTCATACAGCTATCAGTGTTAGCAGCTCAAGGAAAGTTGTGATATTCCTGTGAATTAATACATGTCCACCTATACCTGTAGAAGCTGGTTGATTAGAACATTTATTACTGTTTTTCTGAAGCCTTTTCCTAAAGATAACCAGGAATGATCTTTGTATTACCTTTCTAAAACTGTTAGGTGCAGGCACAGCTTTTCTATCTTGTGAGCAGAGTAAGATTATAAGAGCAAAACCTACCTGATGTATAGGTTGCCGTATGTGCCATTCTGCCCCTCTAGCAGAAAGTACTCTAAGCAGAGATTGGATGGATGAAGAACAGAAAACTGGCTTTCATGTGTTTAACCAATAGGTTATTTGTTTAAAAAAAAAAAAAATCTTACCAAATGCATTGCATTTCAGTAGTTGTGCCAGCTTTATGTGGGTAACATGAAAGGAATTGAGCCTGTTCTCTCTCTTATTTAATAGCTCTCATCTCTCAATTCTTTCTTTCCTCCGCCTCCAATTTTGCTTAGGTCACCCGAGGGCTTACTTTGAAAAGACTGAGGAGTATATGTTTGATATTGAAATAAGTGAAAGAAAATGTCCTAGAGAAAAAGAGGTTACTGTCCATATAGACTTAGGCTGAATCAAGAATGAAAAACATAAAACAGCTTTCAAAGTTGTTTCCATACTATGAAATTTTGGGAACTTATGTAAGATCTACCTAGTTATGAACTATAAGTGTTCTGGAATGAGAGCTGTTCTGTAACTTATAGTACTATACTTTTTGGCATTTTATGAGCACAGAACTATATGTCATTACTACTGAGCTAAGGATTAAGTCAGTGGTAACAGTACTAAAAGCTGATAGCACAATATCTGCATTGTTTTCAGAGCTGTAAAAGTATTCTTGAGAAATTCTAGATGGCTTTTTTTATCCCATGGTTTTACTGGGTATTTCTAAAATCTAGCGTTAGGAATATTTGCAACTCAATTAGAAATAATGATCAGGACATGGAATAATTATATGTAAATCCTTGTACTTAAATGTACACACAAGTGTGTTGTGAATAGACAGTAAAAGGCAACATGTTCATACTGTCTCTTTTTTTTTTAATTTTAGATTACAGGTTTACAAGCTGCGCTACAAAATTTAGAGTCTGGACATACCATTCAGAATCCTGTGACAAAAGGTAAAATATTCTTAAATTCTGAATATTTACTCTGACATATATCCACATATCTATATGTCCATGGGTGAGTTGGTTATGACAATATGAAATGCATGAGTAAGGGTGGAAGGACTTTATCCTCAAAACCTGTTTGGTGCCTGATTTTCTTCTATTGTGCACTTATGCTCTTAGGCATGGCCTTTTTCTCTGTGGCATGACACTACTCCCTGGTGTGCTGAATGCATGTGTAATTATGAAACTATTGTCAGGAGCTTGCACTGTCAGCACAACCCCCGCAATGCATGCATCATTTCTGAAGTAAATGAAGCTCATGCTGCCACACTGTGCATCCTACTAATGATTTTGAACCTGTTTCCTAATTTTGGTTACATTTCACAGGTGACCAGGCAGGTATCTAATATCACACAAGTTTCAGATGAGATTTCTTGCAGTTAGGGTACTTCAATATGCTGGGAAAAGCACATGAGAAAAACTGAAAGGCCAAAAGTTCCATACCAATAGCAGAACGCTCAGATGAAAAGCCACCGAGTAACCCAAACTTTTGACAAACTTGATTAGATCCCACATTTCCTGGATTTACTTTCATCGTATAAAATTGCTGTATAAAAGGCAGGACCAGGAAGGAAATGAATAGCCAATCAAATAAGTGTTTTACTATCTGTAGTTGAGCAAAATAAATAGCATTTTCCTGGCTATTAGAATGACTTAAGACATTCAGATGTCTGCAGCTGCTTGCCTATTACTAATGTACATGTAGTTGATATAATTGAGTTGTAATCGTCTGAAAGATGCTGGTCGTCTTTGCTACCACGCAGCAGTGGAAGCTTCGATGGCTGAGATGTCTTTTGACTTTGGTGCTCATTTTCCTTGGCAGTCTCAAAACAAGTTCAGTATATGCTACAGCAAACCCTGCCTCTCTTGGAGGATGTGGGGTATTTTGGTTAAGAGCATAGCTGCTCTAAATCTTTAAGGAGGTGGAATACCTGTAAAGTCCTGCCCGGCAGAAAATAAGCTCTGATTTTCATTTTATGTACAAAAATGAAGCTACTGATTCAATATGACACCTGCTATTTGTACTTTCGGAGCTAAATACAGTGAAGTATTAAAGTACAGCTATCATTTAGTCTCTTCAGTCTTCATTGTGGTTTTGCATTCTGCCTGTTTCTATAAATTAGCATCATGTTCTATAGCCAGGCACACTTCAGTGCCCCAAAACACATTGTTTTTGGCTGGGCCTACAAGTAATGCTCTGTTGTGGTACAGGTCTTGTTACAGCAAAACATGAAAACCTCTGCTCTAGTCAAGAGCACAGTGCTTGCTTTCTTCATGCTGCAGACAAGAAGGTAGAGAATGGGCTTTTTATTTTACACTAGTCTAGGAGAAGGACATATTGCATTCAGCTTTTCATTATGCTCTGGCTTGGAGATATATAGTGTGGGTGCTTCCTCTGTGCTAGTGTTTTACATTATAGATGCCCCATCTGTCTCCTTTTCATATTACACATACTTTCATTTGGTGTTTGAGTGATTCAAAAAAGCACTCTCCGGCTGTTCTCAGTACTTGTTTATTCTCCAAAAACCTTGAGAACACTTTATAATACCAAAAAGTGACAAGCAGGGGAGCACTTATAAATAAATAAAAAAAAAGAAAATCACTTAAAGTCTCCAGAGCAAATTATTAAGCTCATCAGCCACCCATGTGCTTAGACAAGCCTTAATTTCCCTCATGCCATGTGTATCACAAATCAAGTGATATTTCAGTTCATTTCTTTATAGCGCCATGTCCTCTCATACTGCATAATTTTTATTGTGCTCCATAGGTCATACTCATGTGTCTGTGGGTGATACTGTCTCTTCGTCAGGTACTTTCTGCTGCCTCTTGAAAGATGGTCATGTTTTGTTGCCTCTCGGTTTCTTATTCAGGAGACAAGATAATTGAAACCTTGGGAAACAAGCAGTGCATAAACACGGGAGAAATGTTTGCTACATTTCTCTGTAAATTTAAGTTCGACACTGGTTCTTCTGAGCTACAGACTTAAAAGGCCTGCAAGCCACCCTTGCTTCAGCTGCCCTTGTCTCAGGACTCACCATCTTAGTTTCATACATGAGTACATTAAAAGATAACAAGCATCCAGATTGGCAAGTTGTTATTTGCCAAAGAAAGATGCCTTTTCTGGTTGGCTATCTGCTTTCACAGAGCAGGGAAGCAAATGAATGCCTGTGTGCCCAGGAGCTGCTGAGAGCAGGAGACTCCCTGTTGCTGCTGTCACTGCTGCTTCTCCTCTCACCCTCACCAGGCCGCAGGTCCCACTGCACTGGGTCTGGCTGCGAGGCATTGCAAGTGGCTTTAGCTTTGAGTTTGCTCAGCAGCCTGGGGTTTTCAATAGGGATAATGAGGTCCAGCACATCCTTTTTCTTCTTTATCAGGTTTATAAAGGATTGGGTGCTTATGTATGAAAATGTTCATCTCATTCTACCTGAAGCAGTAGCAGGATCATACCTAGAGGCATGTTATCAAAGACAATTCACAATTTTGTTTTTAGATTCCTGGTTTATACCAACCAAGCATTTAATTTACATCTTAGCTTATGAAGTAAGACACTGTTAATTAGTGCTCTGAAAGACCACTTTTGCTTGGAGGAGTCAAGTAATTTTGTGGTTTACTTGCATACCTGAGCACTGATATAACAACTGACTGTCAAAACATATTTCTAACATACAAATTGTTACTCGGTACATTTATTCTCTACAAACAGCTGCTTATTTATTACCAAGTCATATTTGAAAGCTGAACCCAGTGAATTTCTCTCCCCATGGCTGAATTAACTCCTTGCTAAAGCCTGTTAGCTCTCCTTTACGTTTCCTTGATCTGATGTAATTGCTCTCAGAAGGTCATGCCACATGATATCTGGAAGGCACCAGTTCTAGTGTTTAAGCTTAGTTGATCCCATTCCAGCTACGATGCAACCAGAATAGAAAAATCTGAAAACACAAGCTGTTGACATCTTTGTGCAGTCACAACAGTGTTTTATGATTCAGTCTCTTTTGGAATAGTTTGGGCTTTTTAACCTTTTCAGCTGTGACAGTGATGGCTTGTAAGTATAAAGCTCAAACTTGGTGTTCTGCAGCTAGCAGTTACTGAGGAGAAGGTATTTGACATAAACGGTTTTGCAGTGTGCAGTTCTTCAGCATAGAAAAAGTTACTTAGGGTGTCTGCAACAGCAGCTTTAAACTCTTTTTAACAATGAGAATAAACATAATGTGTTAGACCAGGCACAGTTCTCTATTATAATTTTCATTTAAGTTGCACAGTTGCACCAATTTAACAAGTGTGCTTGTTAAATTGGTGATTTTAAGTTTGTATTTTGTGGCCCAGGTCCTAACTTTATTCTAAAGGAGTGAGCGCTTACAGATGTGTAGTGTAAGGTCTCATTTGCTTTAGTCAGATATATACTTTAGCCTGATACAAAACATAAACAATATTTTGCAATCTGAGACTTAAGTCTATAGTCTAAAGCCTATGTTCTATATGTGTGTATATATACCCACTATTATATACTATATATACACTACTATCCTGTTAAATAAAGTGTTCATCAAGTGTTCTGTTCTAGCAGATCACACAAAAATAGCTTGTGGAGAGCAGTTGTACACGGTCTTGGAATAAGTTACATGTATAGCTCAGTAACCTGCTATTTCCTTGTGGTATCATTTTGATTGTTTTCATCTCCAGGTAGTATTAAGAGGCTTATGCTCTATCTATATATTTTATAGCAGGCCAGGAACTTGAAACGAAGAAAGGCCTGGAAGGTCCCACCCAGAAAGCTCTTCAGGAAGCCAGGCAACGCAGAACTCTTGATACCAAAAGCTCCTCCTATGATCCAGTCAAAGATTCAGTGAGAAAGGGCAAGAGATACTAATGAAGGGCAGGAGATGTCTGAAGGTATGTAGCTTCCTTTGCTGTTTTTTTGCTATTTAGTCTGAAAAAGATTTAAAATATTTATTAAGCTGTGGTAGTTCATCAATACCTAAAGCATTCATATGTAGAAGTACGTAGAGCAAGTAGATAAGTGTGTGGTGTTTGGGTTTTTTTTAATGTTAAGGTAAGTTTGCATCAAAGGCTATTTTTTTCAGGTAATAATAGTAGTTCTCACGAGCTGAAGTACCCTAAGCTAGCAAGCTACAAGCAAAAAGCTCCAGAGGAAGAGCACTAGCTGTCTTTTCTTTTTTCTTCTGCAGCTTTGGAGAAATCCTGATCTATTTCATAGTACTTAAATTTTTAAGCATTTCAACCTATCAGTTTTAAGCATTTCAATCTATATAAAAGATATTTGGTACACTAAAGGCAAAAAAGTCATTCTTTAATAGTACAAGTTGTTAAATATATCAGGTTGAATATAAGGTGTTGATTTGATTTGCAGGCTGTGATCTTACTGTCTAAAATTAACATTAATTTCTGATAATTTTCTTATTGTTGAAAGGTTTTTCTACACTTCTGTAATCTACTTTTTAGAAGTTATACTTGGGAAATATAAAAGTTTTTAATATCATTCCAAAAAATCAGTGTGTTCTAATATCTAGATTTGCTTTTGGACCCTAAAAATCTCCATGTGTGTGTTCTTGCTTGCTTTGAAGCAACTGTTAAAATTGTTCTTCAGAAAAAAATAAGCTTTTGTTTATGTGAATGTTTTAAAAATCTGCTTCATTTTTTCCTTTGTCATCAAAGGAATATGCCTATGGTTTATTTTCTGTGTGTATTTCTGTGAAGACTTTTTGTGTGTGATATGAGCAATGGACCTCCCTACTGACATCCGTAATATTTGATTTGTTTTCATCTCTTCATTGACTTGAACCTCCAAATAAAGAGCCCTTTTCTGGTGTTTTCTATGGCTGTCTTCTCGCTGCATATTGGAAATAACCCTATCCGCTTTCCCTGCCTCTTAGTATCTGAATATTTGAGGCACTTGCTATCCTGCTTTGCCTTTTCCCGCTCCAGCAGTTAGAGACTTCTCTCTTAGACTGTCATTGATGTCTCTGGCTTTCACTTTGATTTGTAAAACAGAAGAATATTTCTCAGTTTGTGGAGTCCTGTTGTTTGCTCCTATTTCTACTGAAGCCCCTGTAACTTTTTCAGTAAACTTCAGTGGAATTATGCTTCAACCCTGGAGCACAAAGTGGCACAGATAGTTTGCCTGTCTGAGTTGGTTGGTCTTTGAAATTCATGAGCACTTGTAGTTGCCTGAATCTGGCAAGCATTTCTGCTTCTGCAGATTTTAAGGTTCACAAATGAGTCCAGCAGAGGCCATGATATGTTTATTTAATCAAAGGATTAGAAAGCTGGAGTAGCTCCAGAAAGAAGATATCAAAAAGTATATTCAAATATGGGATTTTGCTGTGGTTATGCAGTCTAAAATTAAGTATGCGGTGGGCAACTTTTTCCTACAAGTCACGTTTTTTTCCATTTGCTAAATGCATTATTCCCAGGTATTTCCTTCCTTCTGATAAAGGATAATGCCTGAGAAGACTGTCCATGAACTGTTTGTCATGACTGCCATGAATAATATGCTGTGGATCCTATGTTAAAATAATACGTTGTGGATTTTATCTTTTTTGTTAGCTTCCTGCCTGGACTTTACTGCAGCCTTGTAGAACTGCATCTTGATAAAAATGTTTTCAGTATCCTAAGATATGTTTGTGAATAATTGTTCTTTACCTGTCAATATTTGGGTAATACAGAAAGCGATCTCCTGCTACTGTGCTTTACAGGTAGTGTTTTGATTATTGCAGTTATTGATACTAAACTATTTTACATTTCATTCAACTCTTTTGGTGACCAAGATTACACATTGTGTCTTTTATCATTTCTGGTATTGTATAGGTTGGAATCTGGTAGCTAGGAGATGAAATTGTGCTTAGTTAAATAGGTCTCTAGTGACACTTGCTTCATTTTAGGTTCTTGATGTTGGTGGGACCCACAAGTCTTTTTCTCAGGAGATGTGCAAAATTGTTATGTCCATTTTCAAGTCTAGTTTCTAATACAACAAAGCAATGATCTGCTTGGCTAATTTGGGGAATTGATGTAATATAGGCATACATTGCAGTTAACTGTCAATTGCAAACCAAAATGAAGTGAGTGACAAATATATTTGGAATGGAGAAATAATCACAGTATTAAAAGTATTTGAAAAGAAAAGGTTTCCGGAAGAAGCACTTGGAATACGAAGTTGAGTAGTTTATTTGGGTTGATGTGCATGGAGGTGGTTTAAAGGAGAAGCACCAGGTGAAGGTATGGCATGGTATACTTGCAAATGAAAGGTTAATGTAAAATGACTGAGGCCATAGTTAATATTAATTGTTATTTTGGTTTTCAATCTTAGTGTAGTTTGAATTCATGCATAAAACTGGATCCCTTTTGAATTACTAAAGTGTGATTGAAATATGAAGCAAGCACTTAATCCCTGCAAGTATGGAAGAAAGGGCTCAGGTGCTCACTCACTGCAGCACTTAATTTAACTTCTGTATATTAGGTTAAAGTTTTTTGGTATTTAAATCTTCTTTTCCAATATTTAAACAAAGTCTTTGCATATGTAAACATCACTTCAAGAAAAATGAAATTTAACAACAGTGTTTAGTTTTCATGGTAATGAATCTCTAACATACTATAAGAACCCTGACAGAAACATGTGCTGCTCATTGTTTGCCTTAAATATTCAAACACCACTTGCCTTTGGAAGTAAAAATAGTTTTAATTGTTTTTGTTTGAATATACTAAGGATATGAAATGAAATAAAATGCTAAGGGTGTATTACAAACCGCTTAGGAATAGAAAATCACATTATTTCACTGTAAAATCTAATTAATTTTCATTGGAGTGTCACATATTATGAAGATATAGACTTTTCATAATTGCATTTCTTTTTCAAATCCAGATCTGACTGGTCTTGGTCCTGTCTAAAACTAGTTACTGCATAAGAGTTCATTTGTTGATCTTGTCTTTGTACTTGCATGCAAGGCCCGAAGTGAAATCTGTCAGCAAGGAGACTGATCTGACAGACTACTGAAAATTTATCATTTCATCAGTCCTCAGGAGAAGTGTCATGGGTCTTGAAGTAGCTGCATTGTCCCAGAAAGGTTCTTTGAGGCCGGTGTTTTTCCCTGCTACCTCAGCGTCAGACTTTGACCTTAGCACCAGCTTGTTCTATATTAGACTGCTGAACAACTGTCAAATGATAACATCTCCATTGCTGGCAAGTAACAACTGTTCTGCCTCCCCAGGGCAAGGGACTGGCGTTCCCTCGTGGCAGCAATCCTGCTGGAAACTGCCCTGTAACCATTTATATCCAGAGGGTTTTTTTGTACCTGTGGAACACAAACCATCTAGTGGACTGATATTTAAACGGTGAAGGTAGATCAAGACTATTCTAAATGCAATTGCTTATGTGAAACACCCTTGCTAAAGAGTGTAGGCTCTGCAGCACATAACAGTTGTTTGACATGAGGAATATTTACATATAACATTGCAGAAGCATTTGTTTTTGATAGATGCAGCCTACTTTAATGCAGTGGAGCTTGGCCAGGATCTTTTAAAGCTGGGAAGAAGCACAGGATGATTTTTTTTGACTTGGCCATGATATCTAAGAGTGTTTCTCTGTTCTTCTGTTCCTCCTTTACATATTAGTTATTCCTACAATTCCTATTTCTACTCTTAGTGCTGTAAGATCTTTCAGCTAAGATACTGAATTAAAGGAGTTACAGAAATTTGCAAGTCTAGAATTTTATAACTCATAATGCAGGTCAAAATATGTTGAGATAATATGTTAAACTTTCACCTTCAAGCTGACAGCTTGGCTTTGCATGTCTTTTATATACTTAATGGCACTTTTGTATCTGTGTCTTTACTCAATTTTTAGCTGGTGTTTGTACAGTCCAGGTAAGTGCTATATATTATAGATCACCCAAAGCAGATTAGCCAGTTGGATATGCAGTTTATTGCTCATCCTGGGGAGCTTTTATTTTTGCAGAAATGTTTCACTCAAAAGCTAAAAGCAAACAAGCATTGCAAACCTGCAAAATGCTTCTGTAGCACCTGTAAACAAATTGTTCTTTTGAAGTAATAGAGCAAAAATTGAGACTGTCTGCTGTGATTTAAATCTGTCAAGAGCAATTTCCCTGAGTTTCCACAGGTTAACAAGTAAAAACAGGCAAGAAAAAGAAAAATATCTGGGTACATACGGTGTCTTTTAAAAATCCACTCATGCACAGCAGTGTAACTTGATGTGAGAATTCTTTGCATATATCATACTGGAAGATAGAATTAAATTCTCTGCACTTTCGAAGTATACTGATATATTTTAAGTTTTGGTTAAAGCATCTAGTTCTTGTAGCTAATTTTGTAAAAAGGCACATAGCTGTGACGTCTAGCTGTTCGTATATGCATTTTTTTCAAACACTTGGCCTAAATAACAGGCTCGGATTCTTTTTGTAGTTCTAGAAGTGTAAGAATATATTAAAAAGTGCTCTTTACTATAAAGTGATTGCCAAGCTTATTTCTTTACCCTTAATGTAAAAATTGGTTCAGACCCGTGCATGAATGCCACGTAATACAACAACAGACAGATAAAACTTCAAGGAAAAGCACCCTGTGTGTTAGGGAGAAAACCCTGCATGTGCTTCAGCATAGGTCAGTGTTGATTAATATCTAAATATCTTTCTTGGTTTTGTCATGCCAATCTTTAAGGTATGAGAAGGGAATAGACAGGTAGAAGGCAAGGAGTAGTAAGAAGAAAATAAGCAGTGGTCATTTTTAAGATGTATTAATGCCATATTTTGGAGGCCTGATAATAAGGCCCCATCATTTTAATCACTTGGCTCCATGAGGTAAAAATACCTGTTTGTACAGAGAGTGTGTAACAAACATTTATAGTGATTCTATGCTGGAAAAGGTGGTGGATTTTTTCAATAGGAATGAAGAATACTTTTCCACACCTCTCACTATTCCCTGTTTCTTGTCTAACCAGATATTTCTTTGAAGTGTTCAGTTGTTAACCAATCCTTGTGAGAGCACGGTTGGCAAAAACTGATTTAAATTAGACAAATCTAGTTAAGCCTTACATGTTTTTCTAGTTACTAGAGCATTAATTTGTTTTTTGATGAAATGTCAAAAAGTTTGATCTTTATTCAGACATTAATATTTTAATAATAAATTGAAAGATCTGTATGGTTCCTCCAGTGCTAGGTGATCTTTCGTCTTTTATATGTGTAATCCTGTGTAAATTCAACATTATTCCCTGTGCAAAATATTAATGTAAGATTATCAGATAAACAAATGTATTCCTGATTTACCAACCTTCTCTTTTTAGTTAATGCGATGTGTGGACTTGGTCTCTTGGAGTTTTTGGAAAAAAAGCTTGGTGATTTTGTGCCATATATCCCCTGCAGTTCTTAGTGCATTGAAAAGTTTGCCTGTTCGGAGGGTTGAGACACTTTGAAGAAAAGGCTTGAGAAGGGAATATCTTGACTACTTTTTGTGGTTCTGTTCAAAGCTTTCAAGTTATGCATGTGTCTTCAGTGACACATGACCAACACAGCTGTTATTTGGGGGATTATTCAGTAATGACAAAATTATTCCTCGGTCTTTATTTCTGTAAAAACATGTACATTATGATATCCCACAAAAAGGTGCTTGCTGTTGAGTGCCACTGATCTGCTGAGATTAAAGACCCCTGCTGTACTTGAGTTTTGGTACTAAAGGTTTTTATTACTGTCTTTTGTGCTGGGTTACTCATAAAACTAAATTTTATCGAGTAAAAGTTCAGTTGTTCCAAATTTATAGTATATAAAATGATAATGATTTTTTGGTAATTCCTTTTTTGCCCTTCCCTTCCCCCAAAGAATGAAAACTTTATTTCTAGCCTTTATAGTGAGTTAATTCTTTTATTATTTTGTTATATGGTCAGAAAATTCTAGCAGAAAGCTCTTCACAATCCATTCGCAGCTTAGTTCAGTTTTGCCAGGATAGAGGCAGCTTCTTGCCACCATCTGGCATTCTGAGCTGGCAGTGTCAGTGCCAGGAGTGGCTGTCAGTGCCAGAGCTGGGGTCTAAGGCTTGGTCACAGTACACTGGCACCTGTGGAGAAGACTGTTCTGATCCAGCTGTATCAGCTGCTCAAAAACACTTGGCAATGTCTTAAATTTTCCGCCTTTTTGGAAGAGTCCTTTTCAATTTCACTAGAAATTTGTTTTCTTCCATAGTTAGTGAATGTCAGAAGAGTGCTCCAAGTAGAGACCGTGGAAATCTAAGTTTTGTTCCTATTACCAGAGTTGTTACTACTTTTCTTTTTACAAATGGAGTTAATTCATTATGAAATTCATGCCAAAAAACCCTACTATAATAAGAGTAATGAGAGGAAGCAAGGGTAGCCTCTTTACTGCTCACAGCCAAAAGTATTTGAATATGCTTTATGTATGTAATCAAGTTCTATTAATATATTAGCAACATAGCTGGGATGGATTTTTATTACTTAGCCCTGTCTAGTAAATCTGTATCAGTTCTAATCTGGTTAGTAATACTGATCTGTATTTGTAGAAAATGCATGTTTTAGGAATGAGATATTGATCTACCTGGAGCTTATGTCCTTTTCAGTGCGATAGGTGCACGCACAGTAAAAACAGGCCATTTATCAATGAGTTTTAGGGTTTTCTGTATTTCTTTCTAGAATAGTGTTCGGGCATTTAGCAGGAATTAGGATCTGAAGCTCTGCAAAGTTGTTGCAATTCTGGTCTGTTACTGAAATCAGCAGTGGGTGCCTAAAGGCTTTTGAGCATTCAAGGGCTCTATGTTTAGACTTAGTTGATAAAATTCTCAGAGGTTGTTTAAAAATGCTGAAGAGTTAAATGTCCAGCTTTGTAGAATCAGATATGCAGTACAGTACAGAGGAGGTTAATCTTCTGATTATATAACATCTTAAAGATCACCTTGTTTTCTAAATGGAGACTTAACGTCTAGAACAGCAAGAAGAAACTTCGGTGTAGGATAGGGCTTTACTTGGCAGTTAAACTTATTGCCACTGAAAGGGCTCCATGTGTATCCAGCCCAGGGCCGGGCAGGCTGCTCAGGGCAAGGGAAGCTGCAGCACGTGTCAGGGCAGAGGATCACCTCTGTGGCTGTTACACAGCTGACATGAAACCTCCCTGTTGCTCCCCACTCACTGCAGGGAAATGTGGAGTTAAGGTCCTACTTATTACATAAGATACCTAACAGCTTTAATTGTGCTTTTGCAGCATGATTTGCAGAAATATGTGGTCATGTGCTCTAATTTTCACATAAAAATTGTCTTCACTATGTGTGCTAGATATTGCTAACAATATTGAAGTACAAATGTCAGCTTGATCTTCTGCTTCACTTGAAAGGGAAAAGAGGATGCTATGACCTGACTCCTCAAAAAATGAGGCAACAGAAGACTTGTAGAGTAGCAGCCCCTTGGTGAGACAGTCTGAGACTCAAATAGACATGGGACTAATGAAAGCACCACTCTTCTAGTCTAGATGACATATTGGTTCTGAATGTACCAATGTTTTGAACATAGAGGAAGGGTTTTAAAATTTTAAATTAGATTTTAGTGCTTCAAAATGACTTTGTTCAGAATAAATACCATTTGCTTTTAAGGAGCTATTTGGTCTCTAGGTTATCCTGACAGAGCAGTCACCATGTAGTATTTTTATTGAAAATTGTATGTAACTTTAAAAGGCTTTTAAATTTCTGAATATTAAGGTAAGTGTGTGCTTAATGGTGAGAATAATAACTGCGTGGAAGAAATGATGTTTTTGTGTTACTGAGCACTACTTAACGGAATGCAGTTCTGAATTTGTCCTGTGTGTTTTGTGTGGGTTTTTTTTTTTTGCCATAATGCAAAAGATGGTCTTCATAACAGCCTGAGAATTGTCAGTGTGATTACAGTAAATTTCTGCACCTCATCTGGAGGCAGAGAATGTTTCCTTAGGAAGGGGATTGAAAGCTTGGGATCTATATTAGGATTTCCTGTAAGGAAAATAAAGGGGACAGAAGGTATGCCTTGTAATGCTAGTGTTGTAAACCTTTTGTCAGGTTTTAGAGAAATGATTATCTCTCCTTGAAATCTCCTTGAAATCTCCTTGAAATCTCCTTGAAATCTCCTTGAAATCTCCTTGAAATCTCCTTGAAATCTCCTTGAAATCTCCTT
>NW_020454205.1:6169970-6268987 GCF_003342845.1 Nothoprocta perdicaria
CTCCTTGAAATCTCCTTGAAATCTCCTTGAAATCTCCTTGAAATCTCCTTGAAATCTCCTTGAAATCTCCTTGAAATCTCCTTGAAATCTCCTTGTTCTGTGGCCCCTACCCCAGACCCAGCCCTGTGGCTAACACTGGACCAAGTGCTGTGTCCTGACCTTACACCTGACCCTGGGTCTTACTTTACACTAATCTTTAATTACGAAAAAACTGATGTTAAGGGACTTGCTGTTAATCCTTTTAATTCCTCAATCCCTGTTAATCCTTGTTAATCCCTGTTTGTCCCTTAATCCCTTCTATTCCCTTCATCTCTGTTAGTCCTCCTTGATCCATTAACCCTTGTTAATCCTTAATCATTTTTAATTCTCTTTAATTCATTAATCTCTTTTAATCCTATAAGTAACTGCATCTACTTTAAGAAAGAACTGCAGGGCTTCACCCCACACACCCCAGTTTTACGGTGTGAAATGCTGTCTTTGGTGCAGAACAGCAAAAAAATGGAACAATTGAAACTGATGGTAGGACAGCTAAGGGTAGCTATCAAAATTAGAAGAATGAAACGATAGGTGAGGAACATAAGATGCCTCTGTAACTTGCATTGGATATTTGGGGAATTTTATTGCGAGCTAATGTTAGAAATAGATGCAAATTTGGAGGACCACAGAGAAGAATGGATCAGGGGGCTGGGACTCTTGTGTTGTGTGATTAAAAGTGAGCTGTAACAATTCTGTTTGCTTGAATACCCACAGGTGGAAGTTTACAAGCATTTCTTCTAAATCAGAAATGAGGAACAAGGCCTGCCGGCAGAGAGACTTTATGTCCAGATTCAAGAGGCATTTTCCAGAAGTGCTATTTTGTTCAAACTCTTCTCATCCTTGTGCTCTGGTTTTCCCTTTGAAAGTACTTTGAAATATATGATGGCTGAAGCATTTAAAATGAGAAGGATGGCTGTGCAAGTGTGGTTTGTTTTTTTCTACATAACTACAGTAATGTTCTACCTAGTTTTCCACATTACCATATAAGTACTTGAGAATACCTAGAAGCTAGAAAAGAATAGTAGAGTGAACGATTAGTAAGAATGTGATGGAGCTAACTATGAACTGTAAATAGGGAATGAGGCAGAAATAGACATTGTAGATGAGAAAAATCAAGGAGCTGGAAAACTATTGTTCTTCAACATTTCAGAGGACAGTAGTACACCAAGAAAGCTGTAATTAGAATTGTATGTGAAGAATGTGAGGTCATTTTTATGTTCTAAAATCTACAGCAAATGAAATAAGGCTTTTGATAAAAGTAGAATACTGGCAAAGGCAATTTAATATGCCAATTGGGTTTAACCTGGAGAGTGATAAAGGTGGCTTGGAATACTTTTATTTAGTAATTTCAACTTAGTGATTTTGAAACTCTTTTGCGTTTTCCTTTACTATTAATGCTGATTTTGAGTTTTGGCTGTGAAGATGATGTTTCTAGTTCAGTTTTGTGTGGCTTAGCAGTAATGACTTCTTAGACCCTTTATCATTGGCTTCTGTATGTAGTTGGCTAAATTTTGTACTTTACATAGCCTGAAAAGAATTCCGTAGCCTGTGATAAGTTTCTGAATTTCATGGCATCAGGTGGCCACTTAAGATGCCTTAAGGACTCAGGAGAAGTATTTTTTTGCATTCATTGCTGGCAGCATAAACTACAGGCATCCTAAGATACTTCTTAAATTAGGTAAGTAAATTATTAGCACTGGAACTTGGAGAAAATGTCCTCTAACACTACTGCTAGTGTTAGAGGATATATATTAATGCACTGTTTGAAATACTGTCTTCAAGGGGAAAAAATATCAACAATTCTTCCAGCAAAAAGGCTTAATCACACATCAGCACAGCATGGAAGTAGGTATCTGCAGGCCTAGGAGCAAACCTAGGGACTGTAGTATCCTGTTGTGCGGATACAGTTTCACTTCACTGACAGAGCTGAGCTCTCCAAATTCTAATAAATGATGAGAATAAAAAGCAGGAAATAAAATAGACCAGATACGGCTAGTACATGAGTTGGCAAATGGAGCAATTAAAAAATGCATCCTGGAATTACTACTTCCAGTCTATCTTTTTTTGTATGGTCCCTACGTATGTTAGAAGGACATTTTCTCTAATTTGAAAAGCCAATATTATTTAATAGTTATAGTACTTCTGTGTAATATTTCAGATTGCATAAGCACAGTATAACAGGATGTGTGCCTGTTACGGCAGATTTTGTGCCTGTACATTCCAAGAGTGTTTTTTCCCCAGAGAATATAAATTGGAAATAGAATGGGCAAGTGAAGGATGAGAGGACATGATTTTTATATCCACTCTTCTAATGGGAAGCCGAAATACAGAGGAAGGTGAGTTACTTGCTCTGCAAATGTGTAGTCTGTCAGTTATTCGCCCAGGGAGCAGATAAAAATTTAGAATTAAAATTAGGTCTCTTGAATCCCTGAGCATACCTTAAAAATAAAATCGTCTGTCTTTGACTTGCCATTAATCTTGTGCTTTCTACATGTTTTCAGTTTAAATATTCAACCAGAAACAAAGAACAGCAGGGGTTGCAAAGTCAGTACTTTTCATCTTTTTTTGTACCGCGATGTTTTAGACTCTAAGTTATCAGAGGACTATTAGTAGCTGTGTTGGGTCTCTGGAAGTTGGTTGGAATGTAATGCTGAAGAAGTCCTTTTGGAAGAGGGCTTACTATTTACCTTTTAATTATTGTCAACATAGGAAAAAGCTGTTGATAAATTTCACTTTTAGGTCACTTTAGCAAAAGTTCCCTCTGGGCCATCACCCTGTAGGATATGACAGGACCACTGTGTCCTTGGAGACCCTCTGGCCTCAAGGAATTGTGAAATGTTCTGAAATGTCTCTCAATGCTGTGGAAAGATCTGCAAACCAAAAAGCCTTTTTTTTAATTGGAGAAAAGGCTTCTGAGTAAATATAGCTCCTTTGAGTGGATTTCACTTCACCTAAAAAAGATGATAAGTATTTGTTGTTTTTTGAGAAGAACAGAGGTATATTGTTGTTATAGCAATATTTTAGCTGAGAGCTCTTGGCAAAATAACCTTTTGGGTTATTGCGTAGCGTAGCCCAGAACTCTGCTTACAGATATCCACAAAATATCTGCGTAGTTACAGTGAACAGGAACACAGTTTCAGCCCCTGGAAAGTCTGCTTTTTTAGTACTCACCCTTTCTGTCTTTTTGGTTTCCTTCCCTACCGCTTGCTATTGGCACACATTTCAAGCTGGATTCAAAAAAATCTATTGATGTTAGTATGAGACTTGAAATGAACTTTAGTCCATTTGTACCTTGACTTTATTAAGGAGTTGTATACAAACACCCTCTTGATAATATGGTTAATTTTGATGGAAAGCCTTAAACAGAAAACTGTCAAACGTTTTCAAGGTATCTTTCAGAGACCTGTTAATTTTTGTCATAGGCCATTAATGTTTTCATACATGACTTGAAATAAATCAAGTCATTTAACTTCATTGAAGATGTTTGCAGGTGTCACACTGGAGAAGCATTAATTTATGAAGGGACTAGGTTATGGATGCTGAGGAATCTGAATTATATGGTAACCTAAATGCAAATAAAGATGCTTTTTACTACAGTCACTTTTCTGTCTTTGTACAGAGCAGAGGTTGCTACTGGAGTGGAAAGCTTCTGCGAAGAAGTTGAAAATCACAAATGGTGAGCAAAAGGGTAGTGCTCTATTAAAGTAATGCAGTGCTTACAGGTGGAGCTTATTGAGGAAAGCTAGGGAAGTTACGCTATTTTTGTATATCATGGTGATGAGAATATGGGAATAGCAAAATATGTCACATTTTAGTCTATTTAGTTTCACAAATTTAATTAGTGCTTCAATCATTGGCTTTAATTATTTTCAGAGGGAACAAAACATGTACCTGAAAGAGCAGTTCAATTAGCAGACAAAAGTAGAAGATCCAGTAAAAGTAAATGGAATCTAAGGCCTTTTGGAGGAGAAATTAGAGGGCTTTTTTGCAACACTAAGTTTAGTAGTTAACTATCTGACCAAATAGAGACAGCTGCAGTAAAGACTTCACTTATGAAAAATACTCTATCAATCTCTAAATCATGACTATTTTACCTGAACTTCAAAACCTATGGCAAAGTTGTCTTCTGGCTTTGTTTAAATTGTTATTGATTCTGTGGAGCTTGTAATAACAGTTACTACATATTAAATAGTCCTGGAAGTGAATCGGTATGATGAAATGGAGAGGGGAATAATGCGGACAGCTCCTTTAAAGGGTAATTGCAAGTAAATCAATAACTAATGGTCCTTGAATGGGTTTACTGGTTTGTTTTAGTGATATGGGAACCTTTGTAAATGCTATGTGCTTATAAGAGATAAAACAGATGACTGGGATGATTACCACACAAACATCAGGATATGTGAAAAGCTAACACTAGACTGGCAATATAAATATTGTTTTTGAGATTTCTGACTGACTGTACCCTAAAAGTGGATTGCTATTTTAAGGGGATATGGGACTTGTTTTTTAGTAGTGGTAAAGCTAATAAGAAAGCAAAATGAAAACATTTTTAATGGTAGCTTAAGTATTTAGATATTACCAGTGAGAAGAGACTTCAGGAGATAAAGATAGTTTTCTTCCTATTAACAGTGCGAAATAGGGACATCTCAAACTATCCAGAAAAGACCTGAGCACTTGGTTATAGTAGAAGTGTTAGAAGTTAAATCAGAATGAATTCGGATGACCTGTCCTTTAGAATGCCCATAAGTGTGAGTCAATGATCCTGTACAATGGAGATGTTGTGGAGCTAGGAGGCTCATTGAAGCCTATGGCTTATTCTCAATGCTGTACGTGTATATTTTAGGATATTCATTGCGTAATGTGAACAATTTGAGAGCAGCAGGCTGATTGTTGCTAACTTAAATCTTGGGGGTTTCGAACTGATTTTTATCTGTTGTAATGAAATAATTTGTGTTTGAAGTGTAGATTTGATAGAGTGCTTTAATAAAAAAGATATGGTATCTGATACATATATCCATAGTCATGGTCTGGTGCATTTTAATTTACCTAGGTTTGAACATGTGACATGCAACTGTTTATTCATGCTTCTTTTACAAGGAATGAAAAACAAATAAGAACTCATTTGAAGGAAACTCCTGAAATTGTTAATAGAATGTATGATAGAACCTGTGTAATAGACAGAACTTATTGCCTTGAGCAGTGATTTTTTTCCCTCATATATTAAGTCCTGATACTGCTGCCTTTCAGTATGCGAAAAAGTTGAAATAACTTGTTGTCCGTCTGTCATATAATCAGAATTACTACTTGAATGTGCCCAACATATGGACTGTTCAGCATATATTGCAGTAACTTAGTATCTCTGGAGTTTAATTCTACTGTAAGCAAAATTTAAAACTACAAAATAAAATTATATTTGGTAGAACTTGATATATTTCACTGTGGCCTTTTCATTTTACCATTAATGGTAAATGTAGTAGTAGTTATCAGTATAGGCGTCTTTTAAGGAAGAGACATAGAGTATCTTGCCTCTATATAAATAGCAGATATTGTGAATTTGTGAAGTGCTGTGAGAACCTACGCATCCTAATGCGTGCCTTGTCTCTTCATAATTTATTGCAGTATTTTCATGAATGCTTTATGCTTCCCCTTGGCAAGTGACTGGGATGAGTTTTGTGACAGCATTTTCACTTGTTTACATGAAAATGAACATGTGCAACTGTTGTACGTTTATGATGCATGAACGTAGATTTTGTACCTTCCATAGGTTTGACTGTGTAACAGGTAATACTACTTGGGAAACTGGAGCACATCCTGTCTTTAGGATGGGGTGATGCTATGACAGTGAGAATCATGTTAACATGTTCAGGATCAATACAAGTAAAATACTACAGAATTTATGCTTTCATGTGTGATAGATTTTACATTGGTAATTCCTGCTTGTCATAACCAAGATGCATCTGTACCTGTGTCTTGTAATTTTATAGTTGCAATATTGAATTGTTTGACTTTCAGTGTGTGTATATCATATTCTCACCATAAAAGAGTAGTAAATTAAGAAAAGAAGGCTACGTGGTATGTTCAGTTATGGCTTCATAACTCAAATTAACATTCAAAATTAATGGTGTATTCGGGTATTACAAACACAGCGATTCCTTGCTCACATTATGGGCGTAGCAGAGATCACTGCTTATCCTGTATTCATTAGCAAACTAGATAAAGTTGGCAAAGGAAGTGGCTACAAGTATGAGGTGCAAATTGTTACGTATTCGAACAAATATAACCTTTTGAGTAACATTGTTCAGTATTTTAATGGATGTTATGGACAGATATTGACTTGGTTTTTAACCATTGAAGGTTTTGGCTGAAAACTGTCTGGATGAGGCTCATGGGTTTGAATGGAAGCCTTTGTGGAAGTGGAATGATACTCAGTTATTTAAAAAAAAAAAAAAAAAAAAAAAAAGCCTGTTGATTTAGGCATATCCCAAGGAATACTACACGCAGACTTTTCATGATAGTAATTTTTGTAATAACCAGTATTAATCATGCAGATGGAATATTTATTTGTGTTTCCATTTGTCTTTACAGATGATGAAGTACATGCATGAGTGGTGCAATTTCCCACCATTGACAATGATGCTACCTTAAGCTAAGAAACATGATTTAGGCCTTTGCTAGGAGATTTTATACTTTAGCATAAGTTAAAACTTCACTGGAGTTTCATTTCCATAGGATTGAGCAATGTATTTTGCGTAGAGTAAGGAGCTTCCCCCCCCTTATATTCTCTGAAATAGTGACACTAAAAGCTATAGCGAATAGTAGAAAATGTAAAGAAAATGATTCCCATTTGGTGGTGGTTCTTTGATTATAGTCTTCCTATTTTTCAAATTGATTTTGTAATCATGGAGAACCACTTTTAATAGCTGCAGCAATAACATCCTAGCTATGTACAGCACTTTTCAAAGTAAGTTTATGCTTTTTATAGTTGACAGATCATTTCTGTGAAGTGTGCTAGTCCCAATAAGAGTTCTAGTACAGTATCAAATACTTGAAAGTTCTCTATTTACAGTACTGCTACTCCCTATTTTTTTTTAATCTAGGCAATGGCTGTAAGAAGTCTTGCCTTGGCAGACCTGTAAAAATGACATGGTCAGGAGCAGCTTCAAGTTAAAATTTACTGTTAGTGCCAACGCAGAAGCTGTCTGAACAGTTACATGAGCACAGTAGCCTTGAATGTGAAATCTCAACAGTTACACCTTGGCTATTTTAATCTGACTTTTACTGCCTATTGCATATTATCTCTTTTATTAAAAAAAAAAAGAAACTGTCAGAATTGTAAAGCTAAATAAGGAGGATTTATGTGGCCACAACCTCTATAGGTGATTTTTATGTTGTTTTATTAGCAAGCCAAGCAAGATGTAGTATGCAGTAAAAGTTTTACTGTGTTTTCTTGCTATTGCTTTCAACTTCCTTTCCTTAAATTTGAGTTTTGTAAAATAATTGTAGTCAGGACTGAAATAGTAAAACGAAGTGTAAGCATGTAGTACAGGCACTGGAAACTGGAAGTTGCTGGAAATTCTGAAATGGAGGAGATTGAGGATTAAGAATCATGCTGGCTGCTGAATGTGGTTGCGATGGTGCCTTTTTCAGTGGAGGTACTGAGTATCTTGACACTTGAATTTTTTTTTTTTTTTACTTGCTGCTATAGAGAAGATGCAGTCCTTCTATTCCAGAGATTATAAAGAAGATGGAATAATATTGAATTGCATTTTATATTGATTTTCTATTAGTTTTGCAGGAAAACACATAATTCTTTAGTTCCTGACTTAATGTTTGGTAGCTTCAAAGAAATCTTTTTCTGTGGCACAAACGCTCCTCTACCTCTGAGGACAGAGTCCTCTTACCAGTTTTCATCACAGAAAACAGGCAAGTAGGAACTGATTTAAATCTTTCTTTAAAAAGTGCTTGGAACCCGAAAATAAGAGTAGGTAGTGTTTTTCAGCTTGTCATCTTAAAAGTGATCATTATTTGGCTCTCTTCAGGAAAAATGAAGTAGTGTTGGGAAACCCCATACTTTGCTTACGTGCTTTAGCCAACCTAAGGATACACTTTATTTTTGATAATATCGTGACTAAAATACCTGTGTACATTTTCAGATTAAAATACGTGATTTTTTTGCTCTTAATTTTAGAGTTAGGCTATTTTGACGAAGAGGGAAATGTCTTTTTTATCAACAGCAGGATGTCTTGAGCATGTTGCAAATGTAAATGGCTGTTTTTTGAATGCTGTGAGGCCTTTGTAAGTGATTTGGTAATGACTCGTATCGTCCTTGAAATGCATTGTGTACACTTACTAATTCTTAAATGACAATCTATTTTTAATAAATCCCTTTAGTTTGGTTAATTGGAGTTGGTAATAGGTCTCCTAATCTGCTTACTGATCTTAAAAAATATTTTAGACTAGCCTGATAGAAAATGAGGCTGTAAGATTAAATATGAATATGCATTTTGGCTTTTTATCAGCATTATGTTGGCAAAGAAAAAAGTAATTCCATTGAAGAATGCGGGTCTGTGTCTGTGAATCACAGCCCTTGCATACTTTTAACACTATAGAAAAATTGGTAGAAACTTTAGTCAGCACAAGAAATCTCCCGTTCCTAATTTTAGTTCATTTTTTTTTTTTTTTTGCCATTGCTATACCATTATCTTAACCAGCTCTGCTCTTGAGGGAGTCTGCAAGTATGAAGCTTTCTCCTCTAGATTGTGCTCACCAATTTGGGGATGAAACAAGTATGATGAATTAATAATATGCATAAAGGGCCCTTTTAACCAAAAACTAATTTCTTTCTGGAGTCCCGCTTGCCTGTTTTGGAAAGCTGCTGTTTGGTTCCTTCCACTTGGAATCCGCATGCTGTGATCCCTTCTGCCTCTTACCTGGTGCAGAACCTGGACCCTTCTCCTGTTGAAGAACCTGAAAACTTGGGGTCCTCATGATTGACTCAAGGTCAGTTTGAGCTTTGTTTTTGAAACCTATGTCCCCTCCATGTGGCACAGCACAAAAGCTGAATATTGGGTCTGTAGTAAGGGAGTACTCAATCCTTGTGCAAGATGAACCAGACCTGCTTTGAAGGGTGTATTTCAGGAACAGTTGTTTAGATTCTGTAAGAATATTTTCAGAAACTAAGACTAACAGCTCAGAGTATCTTACTTTGTTTTAGTATTCAGTATTTCCATATCTACCCAATATATATCTGAAAAATTGGGATCTTTTTAGGAAACCCATCCTATAGTGGATTTTAAAGATTAACCCTGAACTTGGGTGGAGCCTTCCACTTCAATCACTGATTTTGTCTTTCATTATGTATTTTTGTAATGATTCATTTCCACCAGAAGAATTAAGTCTCGATGGCACAGTTTTAAGATGTCTTAATCTGAGTAGAAAAAATATCCTCAAGAGTTCTTTCTGATTTCAGGTCTCAAGTATAATTAGCTTCATCAGAATCTCAAAATTAGCTTTCCTAACTGTCCCCAAATCAGATTTGAGAGAGACCTCCTTGCACATCCTAAGTGGTAAACCTACCTCTGTCATTTTGTTTGGATCTTTGATCCATTGAAAAGAGAGGTAAACACAAGGAAGGTGCTGAGTGGATTGTTTTGGAGAGGCTGTTAAAAATCTGTGTATATGAAACTAACTATCAGAGTAGCTAGTGCTGTTGAGCAGCATCAGCAACTCTCTGGACTGTAACCTGGCCAGCAAGAGTTACTGTCTTGATGGATTTTATCAGGATGTTGCTGCTTGTCTGGAACTCATCCCTCAGACTTTTTTCAAGTAGATAAAAAGGAGCTCCTTACTCAAGTAATGGTGCCCTGTAGGAGATGCTGCCTGGAGTTGTACATATTGTACGGTTGTACAATCTTTATATATGCCCACATTCAAAGGAGAAAGAATATTGACCTGTATCTCCTTTTTGTTGAATTGTTTGTGTTCACTCAGCTCCCTCCTCTTTGTTAGGATTTTTCCATTTAGAATCATAGTGGAAAGTGCTTAATCGAACTGACACAGACTATTCAGTGATTACACAGCACGCCTTGCTGCACAGAGCTTGGCAGTGCCCCTGAACTTGCTATTCTGTTGCTCTAAATTTGGAGTTTTGAAGGAGTTTTTGAAGGAGTTATTCTGGGTGCCAGTTATGAAATGGTTTCTGAAAGTGAACTTTCACTCTGTAATGGCATAGTGCAGGATAACTAATTGTGTCTTAATTTGGTAACTTTAAACTTATGAAACACTTTTTGGGAAAAAAAGTAATTCTTTTACAAGAAACTTATTTAACATTAACTTTTGATTGTCTTCTACCAAATATTTTTTGAAGACAGATTGTTCTGAACTTAATATATGGAGTTTCATACCATTGACCTAACCTTCATTTTTTAGCCTAACCTTCATTGTATTTTAGAAGCAGATACATAAATGACTTATCATATCATAAAGATATCAGGCTGTTGTTTTGTTACTTTACCCACAAGGTTGCAGAAACTCTGTAAGTAACAGCAGAGCAGTGTCCTGCACGAATGTCAGCAGATGGAATTAATCACTTTGTTTTTTCCCCAGGATTCAGAGTTCCCTGTAGATCCTGAAGTGAGGTTGTACCTTGCCTATACCAAAGAATATGCTTATCTCTTCAAGTCTGGAGTATATAGGCTGAGCAATGCTTGAAAAGCACATAATTTAGCAATGGGCTAGCAGGAACCATTAACAGTTCATTAAATTTTGTCATTTGCATGTTGAACTTTTTTTTTTTTTTTTTTCAGTTGGTCACTGGGATGCTTTTAAATACCCTTCCAAAGATTTAGTGGATGCAGACAGAGGGATACTGTGAAGAACATGACATGGAAAAAAGGATCATGAAGTTCAGTGGGAGTACAAGTACAGGAAAACTTAGGCAGAACTTTTGGGGATTTTGAGACCATAGGAATGAAGTGATTTGGTTAGTACATCCAAAACTGGATCCAGGTATGACTACAAACTCAGGTGTTAGGGTACTGAATTATAATACTGAATACTTTTGCAAATTGTGTTTGATTGCAGCTCATTCCCTTGGGTCAAAAATCAGAAGAGTTTAAATTTAGATTAGCTGAAGTGTGCAATAGCCTGTAAGCAGTGACATTTCAGAACCTGCTAGCTGCAAGCTGAGGAAGAATAAGCATAATCTTTGAAAATATATTAAAGTTGCAAAGCTGAGACATTTCTGACAAAATGTCTAGATATTCATATCTTTTATATTCATTTAAAAGAATTAGATCTTTTTGGATTCAGATAATTTTTGTAGGTTGATGTGGTTCATATTGCACTTGTAGATTACATCTGAAAGTGTTTCCTGAAAGAAAAACTACTTCTACACTTAATTTTAGTAGCTTAATTTCTTCTTGGTTTCAGGAAATGCAATCCAGTGTAATTATATTCTAAAAATCTAAAGTTTCCTAAGTTGGCTTATTTTGAAAATTCATTATTCACTGCAGTGCTTTGAGTTTTAGCCTCGGTTGGCAGGCTTTTGTGTAGTTACTCACATACTTGATTCTGCTTTTGTCTAGCTGATGTGTCGCCTATTGTAAAGTTGTGTTTTGAGTAATACCTGTAATAGAAGGCTAGGTTTGGATGTTGAAATATATGATGGAAAGTAGTGACTATTCTGAAGGCTAGTCAAGAAAGAACGTGTCTACATAAATTTTGTGGTTTTTCTTATCTTTGACCAAGAGCAGATATATACCATGCGTGTGCATATATTTCTTGTATTCCCCTTATTTTTAGTATAGTTTTCCTCATCTTGGAGCCAATGCTTTTAGTTATTGCAAGGGAAGATGCTCTAATGTGCTAGAAGTTCTACGTACTTCGTATAGTTAAATAGATAACACACCTTAAGGATATAATGCCACTTGAGAAAGTAATTTGCTAGGTTAAAAATAAATTGAATGTCCTTAAATTTATTTGGAAGCACTTAGAAATTGCTTAGAGAAACAACAACTTAAATGAGAAAAAAAGCAGTGAGGATGTGTATTTAATTTCATATACTGCTAATACACAGAATTTCTTGTAAAAATATTGCTTTAAAGAAACTGCGCTTGAGTTATGAGTCTAAAATGTATTGCAATGGTTATTTAAAAATATAAAAGCTTCTAAAGAAAAAAGGTTTCTTGTAAAAGTTGATACACTACAAACTGTAGGCTATAATTGAACTTTTTATTACCTTAAACTTCGTGAACAAGTTGGATCCTCATTTCTGTATATTTAGCCGGGTTTGAAAAACAGCGTTTGAACTTTCTAGCTGTTGGAATGAGCAAGTGTATTTCCAAGCTGGATACTGCTCCTGAAGATGAATCTTCTGAAGTAACTGAAAGGAAAGGCTGCTGCTTCTTTCTCCTGTTAATGTTTAATGCCATTGCAGCCTGGTTTGCTAAGGGAGTATCAGTGGTGCAGCTGTGACCTGTGTATTTTCCTGCCAATCTGTCTCCCGCAGTAATTTGATAATGCCTTGCCCAATTTCAGTCAAACTTAATAATACTTGTAAGCCCTGCACTCAGTTAAGGTTTTGTGGATTTTGAGAAAACCCGTCTCTGTGCAGAAAATGGGGATGCCTGTAGCACCATGTCTGAGATGCTGGCTGTGTGATGTGAGAATTCAAAAAGAGGAGAGAAGATGTGAATATTTTAGGGAAATGGGACTCGACTTGATGCTATCAAATCTAGCCAGGAGGGGCATAGGGGAACGTACATACAGTTTGGATTACCAATTCCAGCTTGACATAGCAGCTATTCCATGCTGAAGCTGTCTCTCTTTGGAGGTGCAAAATGTTAAGTGCATAAATTGACATTTTCAGGGAAGGGTGACTTAGATTAAACTCTCTGTATAGGGAATTAAATAAAAATGCCTACATTTAAGGAATTGGTGAATTTCTGCTAATCTTATTTCAGGTAATTACAGTTGATAGGTTTCTGGTTGTAATTAGAAGGTAGAAATCAGTAGGCAGTAGCTGAGAATTAGTAATTTCTTTTGTTTTTTATCATTGAAGGAAAATATCTGTTGACTTGGATAAATTGACTGAATTAGTGCTTTTATGATTTAGTAGTTCCTCACCAGAACAAATGTCTAAAAGACAGGACAGAATCTGCCTTGTAGGTTACTAGGATCCTTTGCATTTCCTGAGAAACTGCAGCACCTGCAAATCCAAATACCTTTTTTAAATGTCCTAACTGATGTAGATGACTACTTTGGACTTTCATCAGTATTCAGTGAAACTCATAATTGTGTGGAGAAAAATCCCCTGGGAACCCATTTTTATTTGCTGTCAAACTGAATATATTTCCCACACTTCACATCTTCCTGTAGGTTCTCTTTCCCTTCTGTGTTTTGTGTTTCTCCATGTCCTAGTAAATCTTACCTTGCCTACAAGAAGCGGAGATCTGTAATGCGTAAATGATCTTCCCAGCTGTGTTTCCTTGCTCACCTGCTGTCTGACTGCATCTTTCATGCAACCCAGGGGGTTTGTGTGACTTTCTGTGGAAAGTACTTCTGCTGTCACCATTTGCAATATTGCAGCTGTCATGGTTTATGTTGTCTTCACTTGGGGAAAAGAAGGACACTTGTGTAAACATTATTCAGGGTGCTTTTAATGGTTAATGTCACGTTGGATTGGCATCACCTATTATTTTGGAGAGAGTTATCTGAGATGCAGCAGAAAAAAGTGACCAATAATGGCATGAGAGGACGAGAAACACAATAGTAATACTGTATTTATCATGTAATGTAAATTAATATTGTGTAGTTAAAAATAGTGCTCTTAAATCTCAGATCAGAAAATCTGTGCTGTCAAAATGGACACTTGCAGTTTACTTGCACCTGTGTTTATATCTCTTGGAGAATGATGAATGAAGGATCTATCACATTTCTTTGCATTTTCAAGAAGTCTTGTTCCCTCTTTCACTCCCACATATCACGTAGGCTACAATTCTCTGTTCAAAGCTGGTTTCACATTTAACATATAGAGCAACTGTTTTTAGAAATTAGTTTTCACTGTGGGGAGAAATATAGAGCCTAATACTTTAAATTTGTTTTACATATGATACAATTTTAATTTATGCAGATATGCTTGTGTATGTGTAATGTGGTGTTTCCAGACTCTTTACCCTTGTTAGATATTTTGTTGAAGAAATGGTTAGAAAATCCAAAATGCTGTGCCTAGATGCAGTGAAAATATGTAGGTGGAGATAATAAAAAGCAAATACAAAACGTTTGGTGATTATCTAGGTTTTCCTGATGGCTTCCATAAAGAGTATTTTTCTATAAGGATTAATTCATTATTATATCTTGTTACACTATTTTTCTCCACTTTTTTTATCAGCGGATTCCAGAAAAGATGTTTAAATGTCTCCTTGGGAACCATGCAAATTGACTTGCAGCTTGAAATATGTAGGTGATTATACAATTCACCTATTCACAAACTGAAATTAAAGTTGGTCTCATAGCATCCTGTGCAAAGTTCTGGAGGTAAGAGAAGAGAAAGCCTTGCAAAGCCCTGTACCATTTGCCTCTCCAGCTCCTGCTCCCCTGATCATCGTTCTGAGGAGACGGAATGTGTAGGGAGAGGCTTTGCACTATCTGTAACGAGTGATTTTATTTTGTATGTGGAGGCTGCAAGCAGGATGGTGCGTCCTACTGTGGAAGCAAATGCTTGTGAGCAAGTGAGGGATGTGTAGCTGTGGTAAGTTATGACTGGGAGTGTATTTACAAGATAGGCTTTACTTGTTGCTGAAGGATGTCAATTAAGACTGGCATAAAATTAATTTTCTTGAGCATTATGATCTGATTGCATTGGTCCATGTTTCTTACCTACACTAGGTCCTAAGCAGATTGCCAAGGAGTAAGTGACCCTTATGTGGAGGTTTGGAAACTCTGAAATGGAGCTAAAAAATAAGATTATTTGAATATTTTCACTAATGCTGAAATTTCAGGGGACTGCTTGCTGGCCTCAGGGACACAGATCTTATTATCATTTAAGCAATCAGTATAACACAGATAAAGCTTCCAGCATTTGCCCCTCAAGTGTCTAAGCAAGCATCCAAACTTTGGAACAGACCAAATTCCTTATGAAGACTAGAACAAAATTACCAGATTTACCTTACAGGTCCTTGCTGAAAAATGGATTGCAATTGGATGTGAAGAGTCTCAAAAATCTATTGAGTGTAGTTCAATGTTAAATGACATCATTGAATTTATATTATGATTTTCAGTCACTGGTGTTAGGTAAACAGTAACAAACTGCTGCTGTCAAATTGGACAAAAATCTTGATTTCCATTTTATAGTAATTGATAAAAATTGCTAGAACAGCACTAGCACTTGCAAGATTTTTGTATATACCTCTACTTAGAGGCATAAACCTGACTTTTAATCAAAGTAAAATTCGGTGGAGATTTCCATTCCCTCTCCCCTGGGGCATGAAAAGTGTTTGCATTTGAAAAACAAAAATGTTGACCGGGTTGGAGCCAGTCCAAGGCTACGAGCATTGCTGTTTGTGAGTGACTGTAGTCATGAAGTTAATGGACTGCAGCTCTGAACCAAAGTTTCTGTGTTCCTCCAGGCTATTTCCAAACAGAGGTTCTGGAGTGGTGATGCTTTTCTTGCTTCTTTACATAAAATGAATCCATCTCACTTGTCTGAAGTGCCATGTGTGCAGCAGAGACTATCTGAAAGAAGCTTGCTTTAGGAAGCCTTATAGCTCACAGTTGTCCATGTATCTGCAGACAGGTTTTGTGGCCAACTTTGTTATATTTTTCTTTCAAACTTTTCCTTTTTAAAAAAAATACATTGGGAACAGATTTTTTCTAGTCTTTCCCATTATGTTTCTTATATTGAAAAGAATAAGCTTGTAACACACAAAGGACCTTGTCACATAAAGGAAAACTCATGGAATCTGTTCCTTGCTCTTATGTTAACATATTTCTTTTTCAGAAGTCTTTGAACAGGTAGAGCTTTGAGAATAAAATAAGCCAAGTCTCTACAGAGCAGTTGCAGAAGGTGAGACCTGCTCCTTGCACAGAGCAGTCGGAGCCCTCCCCTTGCCTGGCAGCCTTGCTGCCCTCACGGCCACGGCACGGAGCAGCTTTGGAAAAGCTCCTTTTTCCTTATTCTCTATCCTCATAGTGGTCACAAGTCATTCACCTACCCAGGTCCTGTTAGAGGCCGGGGCTGAGGAGGGTTTTGCTGCTGCTGTGCAGCTGTATGCTGCAATAAAACCATACAGCATTACCGTGCACAGCTCTGATAAAGCCTTGTACGTTTTCCTGGTATTTTTAAACAATTGGGAATACCAGGTAAGCTGTGCTGAAAGTTCTATAGGGATTTTTTTAGTGTTAATTTGAGACTGTTTTGAGCTATGTATACATGTAGAATGATTTTAAGTTTTTTTGTGGATTATTTGAATTTGTTAATTAATACAGTCCTTGGAGACCTTTTTGTGAAGATTAATGGGTTCCCTGAAGAATAACACTCCACATGGTAGAGAATTGCGGTACTTTTGAGTCTAGCAATGTTTATGCCAAAGTTTACTAGATTAAACTTTTATCAGTTGATGGGAGAAGGACAGAAATTCACAGGAGGCATGTTAAAGATAAAACATTCATTTATGTTTTATTTTCTCTATCAATGCAAAATGTATAAATTAGAATTTTTAGATAACGCTAAGATCTGGAAACAAATGGGAGGAAAATATTTCTAAATAAAGCTGAAGAGGGATAAGTCACCCAAGAAGAGATGCACCCCCCACATGGCATTGGGGTTTATTTTTCTACTCTGTTTATGCTTGGGAGTTTCCATCAGCTAGATTTGTGGAGGTGGGTTCCTGCAGTGCTCCTGAGAAATCTGACAGTCTGAATATTAGAGGCAGCTTGAAGGAGAAAGTATTGCATTTTGGAAAAATGCTGATAATTTTTAGGAGGCGGCAGATGTCTCATTTTTAGCAACTTTAGGGCTCTGTACTTCTGTATGTCTCCTTGGAAAGTGCAGTGTCATGTCAGGCTTTCTGATGTTCAGAGGTGACTTAATTGTTTCTAGATCAAGATTAAAACAATAAATCATCCTTTTACAGAATATGTTTTGGTGACAGGAATGACCTGCACTGTCCCCTGCCTTCCCCCCGCTGAGGACTTTTCTGCACCTTTCCTACCATGTGTACCTTTTCTCTTTGTGTTTTCCTCTGCCTTGGGGAGGTCAGGCCAGTTCTGACCTGATGCTGCAGTGCTCTGCAGAAGGAACAGGAACACAGCTATGGCTGTAACAACCATGTAAGTACTCTAGGAACAGAATCCACTTTAGCTTTTCCAAGCACTTCAGCTTTACTTCATAGCAGTGCTGTGAGCTGCTCTTTGCTCTCCTTTCTGCCCCCCAAAAATTTCCTTTTATGTACCTTGGAGCACACGTTGATGGATGTTTATCAGTGTGAAAGTCATCTTTTCTAGATAAGAGATTTTTGCTGAGCTGTGCTGGATCTGCTGAAATGGAGTAATATGAGGCACTCTTCTCAGGTGCTATCACTAAGCTTCAAACTCATTTCTTTAAAACTACTGTTTAACTTCTATCAATGAACTTAGAATTGAATTTCTGTAGCAACTTGGACACACTTTTCCTGACCTGCCTATACCATAAAGAGAACCATTCAATCATATAAGGGATTTCAAAATAGGTTTCCTTTGAAGGCTCTTAAATGATTTCTAAATAATTCATGATATTCCTGTTTGTCTTGCAGCACCTTCATTTTGCATACTAGATGTGAGCAAAGCCTGGCAAGTCTGTGCTGTAAGAAGTCCTGTCACTTCACAATTGTTTCTATTCTGAATCAAAAATTAGTTGTTCTGCAAGCCTCAACAGTTTTGCATGTTTGTGTTTGTTTCTGGGCTCTTACAGATGCTGTTTTCTTAGAAAAGAAAAAGCAGCAAGGGATTGGAGAACATTCAACTTTATGTGTATTTAAGCTTTGATTCCATGAGGCATCTTTAGAAAACCAGTAGAACTATGTAGTTCCAGTGTAGTCTTATGGCCATCAATGTCAGAATGGCAGGCCCCGTCTCTCTGCAGCACCGTGTGGTGGGAGAACATCTCTGTGGAGATCTTCTCTTTGAAGAGCACTCTGGACTGAAGCAAGAGCCCTCTGACAATGTAAGGAGAAAACCATGAGGCCAGGTAGGCAGCAGGGTAGGCAAGTGCTGCAAGTGCCATCTGTGGAGGTTTTCAAGACCCAGCTGGATTAAAACCTTGAGCAACCGAGTTTGATCCCATCACTCACCTTACTCTGTGTAGAGAGCTGGGCTAGAGACCTCTCCAGATCCCTTCAAACTAGAGTTATTCCCAGTCTGTGAAAAGGGTACAGAGGGCCCATGAGGCCAGTGAGCACAGACTGGTTGTTGCAACTGATAGGTGAAGCAATTCATTTGCATTTCTCTGGTTCTGACCCGAAACATGTGAACAGAAGAGTAATGCTTAGATAAATAATATGAAACTTTTAGTGGGACAACTTAATATTACTGTGCCTCTCAAGATTGCTGTTTGTTCTCAAGTGTATATTCAGATATTGGAGTATATAGTTAACTGTGTGGACTTTTGATGATCCTACAGTATTTCTTCATTCCAGGCAGTCATAATTACAGGTAAGTCCCAATTACTTTGAGTATAGAGCTAACTTAGCTGAAAGACTTTATTTTAATAGTGAATTGAAGGAATGCAGTTGTGCAGCTGAATCTTAAACCTGATTTAAGATGTCTGTTTGCTGTGCAAGCCATGTGTCCAGAGCTTCGGAGGGTCTGAAATATCCACAGCTTCCTGTGGGCCCTTCTGGTGAGCAGGAGGCTGGGTGCTTCTCACCCCCGTGGCAGATACAGTCAGTGGTAGTTTTTTCTGGGTCAAGAGATACCAGCTGTAACGCAGTTCTCATTTCGTGGTGTTATAAGTGCACAGAGTGTTTTATACTTATTTGAAACTTTTTATTTTCTTATACATTTGAAAGTAATAGAATAGTGCTATTGGAGGTTGATGGGGTGATAAATGAAAGCCTTTTCATTGTATAGTCTCGGGCGTTGAAGGCATTTAGGAATTTCAGTGAATTAATTGACACAAGGTATTGGAGTAGAGAATTCTCAGCATCTAATCCTGAGAAAATGGAAAAGCTTAAAGAATTTGGGTGATGTGGCATCTGTTAACACCACAGATAATACTGTGTAGGCTTTTGTTTTGCTTTTTAACCAATTCTGCATTTTTTTGTGAAATGTTTGTCTTTAACAGAAGCTTCTGTTCAGAGGGGAAGTGCCTTTGGTGAAGGGATCGTAATGGTTAATTACATGGAAGCTTTGCTGAAGTTTTTTGAAAACAGAGTCCTCTATACCTCTTGTCTGGATTTTTGCTCTTGCAGGTGAAAGGCGCTTGTTACTCTTGAAACGGTAGCAGAAGCCATAGGCAGCAGAATAGATGGTTTGTTTCCTCATTCAGTGTTGCGAGGAGGGAATATGCAGTACGAAGCTGGTTCTTCTCTTGTTAAAAGCCCTAATTGTTTCAAATACCAGAGATCATTTGCAGAGATCATTGCAATGGTTCCACCATCTTGGTGTTCATTATATGTAATTAAATGACAAGTTTCACATCTTATCATCACATCTTTCACATCATCATCTTATTTGTTGCCTTCTTTTGTCATAGATATATGAACCCTTCTCCCTGGTTTAAAAAAAAGAACAAGCGAAAAACAAAAGCTTCTGCAGAGAGTAGCTCTAAAGAGAGGGAATTGATTTCTTTTTTTCTCCTGTTTGCTTTTCATATCCATTGTTTAAAATCCGATCTAATGACCAGTCA
This sequence comes from Nothoprocta perdicaria, assembly GCF_003342845.1. Lineage (NCBI taxonomy): Eukaryota > Metazoa > Chordata > Aves > Tinamiformes > Tinamidae > Nothoprocta > Nothoprocta perdicaria. Next base: position 6,189,889 of record NW_020454205.1, read on the forward strand.
CTTAAAGTTGCCATTTCTACTAGCACTTCCTTTTTATTTTGGCTATTGACTCGTCATTGTTTGAAATTCATCTCTTGACTTTTGCTTTTTTATTCTATTGATTCTTTTAATTTTTTTTATTCTTACCCTCCACAGGGATGGATGTTTCTTTATTGTGAATTTGTATTCTATATTTATTTTTTATTCATTTTCCAGAAAACTTTATATGCTGTAAACTCTTAAGGCTGGAAGAGTTTTGCTGAGGTATTGGTATGCTCCTCAGTGGACACTGAATGTGAACTACAGCAGTCTTAATCTCAGGTGGTGTTGACTTCGTCTGGGGCAGATTGACAGAATATCAATGGATTGTTAATTAATCCAGTCTAACTGTAGCAATGTCATGTCACAGAGGCTTTGTTTGGTTTGAATAAAATGTCATATAGTATGGTGACATGGTGACCTATGCTAATAACTGGATATGTGAAAGCTACTAACTGAACTTTAAACTCTTAATCGCCAGACCATGTCTACATGGAGCTTGGTTAGAACATTTTGTAACACTTGGAAGTGCTTCCTGTTGTCTCATTGTCTTTTATATTACTGATGGCTAAATAACATAGCATAAAACAGTGTACTCTAGGCTTTATAAAAGTCTCTTGGCTCTCCCTCTAACCTTCATGCATTTGAGTTTTAAAATATATTTGTAACTTGAAGCATTGTAAGCATTTAAGCATTTTTAAGCAGCTGCTTCTGGATTAAGCAGTAAGAATTCGATGGTTTGCATTTCATAGTTAAGTAAACTAAATGGGATTTGGAATAAAACACTAATGGAAAAATCATCTAATTCCTGTTGTAAATGAAGATAGGCTTTCAATTGTACCATGCTTTTGGCTAACAGCGTGATGTATTTCTGCTTATCCAAAAGACAAAAATTCAATGACAAACGATGGTGCTGCAGTCTTATTTTATGTCTTCCCATTATCAGTGTTTTATTCTAACATGCTGACACTTTCTGCATGCTGCAATAATCTCAGTCAGCAAGAAATACACCAAATAAATAACTGCAACTTCCCCATTAGCATAGTATAGTTCAGTACACTACAAGCTGAATAAACTGAAAAGAATTAATGAAGTTACAGGCAGAAGTCCCAGAGCAATAATGATTCAAGGATATTAAATTAACAAGCAATTGCATTAAAACAGTCAGTCCTGACTTAACTCATGGTATTCCTGTTTGTGAAATATTGAGCTCTTTTATTTATTTTGGAGGAATGGAGCTTGATTCAGAAGATCCTCGAGGGCTTAGCAGTGTGACCTTACATTTAGTCGTTGTCTATAATTATAACACCAGCAGCCAAGCAATGCTTTAATACCAGAGCTGAGCTGAGGGAGAAATCCCATTCTGGGTGGGAATGCTGCAACTTTGGAGCATCCCAGCGGCAGGGATTTGTCTCCCCCAACTTGAGCTAGTGACGTTGCCTGCATGAGCTGTCCAGGCTCCTGTGGAGCGGGATGTCCTGGGCTCCAAAGGTACCTGCCTCAGGTGCAGGGCACGCTCGGAGCCGTGACCCCCTGCAAAGGGGAAGCAGCTCAGAGGCAAGAAGGAGCAGCAGGAAAACAATTTACAGCTGCTCCCAAATAGGCATGGTAAATTTTTGCCCTCTCTGGGCATAAGTTAAGGTTCTGGGGTTAACAGGCAGTCATCCTTCATTGCCTGTATCCTTATCCTTCAAACACTGATTTTTTTTTTCCTATTATTCTCATGAAAAGTGTTTAAGTAAGCAATTCAAAGAATTCAGCAAATCTAAGTGCTTCTGGTTTGTGCTTGTATAAACTACTGTTTGATTATTTTAATTAAGATGATATAGTGCCCTTTAATTTTTGGTAAAACTTCATTATTTTAGAAAAACAATTAGAAAAATCAGATTTCTCTTGTTATGTTTCAGTCATTGCTGTACTTGTCCAGTCCAATACTACTTCATAGAAGTTGAATTTTCAGACTTTGAAATTTGCCATAGGATTCACTAGAGCATCTACAATTAAGAGCTACTTGGTCAGTCACCTGAGATGAGTGATGTGTGTGTTTATATCTTGGACAACTTCCTCCAACCTGTCATGTTATTGTTTCAATGTCCAAGTAATCCGACATATATTTATTTCAGAGGAAGTGGGAGGGAAGATGAAATAAACTTGTGTATGATATATGACTGTTGAATTTTCTGAAACTTGTATTTTACATCTCATATTGAAATAGGTCTTGAAATTTATATGCACTTACGAAAGTGGGGTAATTTTCTTCCTATATTTGCACATTATGTAACATCTAAAATATCTTATGCAATAAAGGGAAAATAGGAGGAGGAATGTGTGCTGAAATTTAGAGATATTTGATGTATTATTGGTGCATGGCATTGTGACCTGCACCACAGATAAATGTAGTATCTATGCCACTAATATTCTGTTTAATGAAATTGAATGCAATTATCTTGGTATTTTTTTCCAGCTGCTAAAGGTAATTATTTTTATCTGCCTTAGGGAATTTGAACTACTTGACTATGGTTTAAACAAATAAAAAGGAAAAAGAAAAATAGCCCAAGCTAACTCATTTTTCAAGCTGCCAGGCTTTTGACAGTCCTCTGGTGGCGATGAGCCAGGAAAGAAAAATCTGTCTGCTCTAAATGAGGTATAGGAACAAGATGTGTTTGGTGGGAAACACGCTTTGGAACTGTCCCCATTGCAGAGATACCTTGTCACAGATACCAACAACTAACTATAGCAGCTGTCTAAAAATTGTCCATGTGAGAGGACAAGTGTATTGAGGGTCCCGTTGGCTCTGTGGATCTCTCACTATATTTCTAGTAGTGTAGTCTTAGTATTTAAAAGCTGTTAAAATGACCTCTGCGCAATCGGGAGACCTGACTGCAACCTCAGCTGCTCTAAAAGATAAATGATGAAAAAGAGCATAAGTGTGCTCACTTATGCTCCCCATGCAAAGCCTTACGGGAATAATAAGCGAACCACATCTGCTAAGGTCACAAAAAAGATGAAAATTGTTTGCTCGTTATTTTTGAAATATTTTGAAATTATTTTTGAAATAATTTGAAAATTGTTTGTTAGGTATTGTTGTATAGTGCATGGAATGCAGTTGCTTAGAGTAAAGGATAAAATGAGCCTGAAATTTCAGAGATTAAATGGTCTGACCAAAAGGAGACTCCTGAAGGAAGGAAGATGTGAACACTTATCAGAAATGGTCATGTTAACTTATACAGACTCTCTCACTTAGTGCATTTATTCCAGACCCATGTTTTACCTGAAGTCTTTCAAGACTGCTGGTGGTTTCGGTGTGGCCAGATCAACTATGTGCTGTCAGGTAATACGGAAGTGGGAGTCAAGTGGTTAACACAGCACCATCTCTGTTAAAATGCTTTTCAAACTGGAACGTAGCTTTTCAAGCAGGTGGGGGAATAAGGCTTCATCTCTTCTGTTGTTCACTCTGCCTTGCTGGTTGCTTTCCATAGGTTCTTAACACTGCCTTTCTTTTTGGGTTACAGTGTGTCTAATACCAGATATTGCAACTGGAATTTTTCAGTATTACTATTGTAGTAATATCTGGAATATTGAAGTGAGATTGACCTGAATATTACGTTGCTGTTGATTGTAAAGGTCAGATGATTAGAGTTTACACATATGGGATTACTTGTGGATCTAAAATGCGTGAACACTGGTTCAGCAGTGGAGACCAAATTGTGAAAAACCTGATCTTACTACCTGTCAGTAATTGCAATTAATGCTGCTTAGGTGTTTGACGGAAAACGCAGCTTTTCAAATATTGCCTCAAATTATTGCATTCATCAGCATTAAACAAATCAATGGAAATATTCATGTACAAAAGCTCTATGCAAGCTGTATTTTCAATATGGTTATTCATATACTGTTTTTAGGTTTTATTTTCAACAGCACTGTTTCTATTGTTTAGAAATGAGAACCGGCAAAGCAAAGTCTGTATGTACTTCCGGCATGAGAACTTGGGAGTTGTTCTCAGTTGCCAACTGAGAACTAAGGAGCTGTTGGCAGTTGTGAGTCAAGGTAGTGAAAACTTACTGTGAGAAACTGAGTGTCATGTTGAAGCCTTCACTTTTTCAGTAAGGATGAACAGAATAGCTGGAGGAGGAGCTTTCTGGCCCACTGTGAAATGCCAAGATAAAAGCTTACAGCTCAATAAAAAAAAAAAAAATGCCTTGACAGTAGTTCAGTAGTGGTCACTATAATCTGGCCTATTTAGTTTTAATTCTTAATGCTATTTTGCTTTAATGCAACTTAAAACATGGTCCAAAAGTGTGTATAGCTTCAGACAATCATAGACCTATTTAAAACTGGAAGAATGAGGTCTGTGTCAAAAATTGAGGCAGATTACACCACCCATAGGCAGGTCAAGTAACACAGAACAGTTTTCTCTAAATAAGCCTTTGCTGTGGGAGCTTTTGATTTTTGCAAGACACTTCATTTCAACTGATCTGTCTTGTTCTGTGAATTAGCTGATTATAGATTTTGAGTGAAATGTAGTGGCCATTTTTATTGTATTTATGTTTACGGTAGTATTTAATACTATTAGCTATAAGTAGAAGACATGTCTCATAAGAAAATGCTTGTTGGAAAGCACAAAACTGAGTGAAAAGTGCTTGGGCACGTGTTGAGCGTGCTAGTGCACTAAATTGTATTTCATAGCCTTTTCTTAGGTGATAATTATGAGCAAATTACCATTCATCAGTGTAATTTTTGAAAAAAGGATGATGACCTCAGCTCTACGTGGAACATCTGGTCTAGCTGCTATTGACAGGAAATCCATGAGAATCTTTATTTCTGTGCAGCCTCTGAATAATGAGCAGTGCAACGTAAATGGTGCCTTGGATCGTATAGGACAACGATACCTTTGTGGCAGTGGTTAATGCTGCACTTGGACAAATTCACTTGTGCACTGCGGGAGAGCATGGCCTGCAAATGGTCATAGCCAAGGTCCTGGCTCGCTTGTGCTCTGCAAGAGCTTGTGCTGGGAGCAATCTCAGGTGCTACGGAGGATTTGGGGCAACAGCTTCAACTTGGTGCTGGAGCAGGAGGCGAGGAAGCTGCAAGGGCTGCCTAGGGCCCCGTAGAGCCCTTGGGGTTGACTTTGGCCAAGGACACCCGTGGTCTCTGCTGGCTCCAGGAGCCTGCAGGTGTGTTTGGCTTCAAGGGGTAAAACTGCAGCCTGGCTGTGCTTAGAGAGCTTGTTCTTTCCTTACAGTAACAATAGCTGGAACAATAACGAGGGTTGTAACTGTTATAGTTGTGCAAATCTACTCCAGCTTGAACAGCTGCTTTATGTAAATTGTGTTGTAAAACTTTACTGTCAGAATCATTTTCATCAGTTCTTATTCTCTATGGGGATTTCTTTGCTTTCTTATCAGAAGACAAATGGGAGTATAGAGGAGAGCTGCCTAAAAGCTAGGCTTAAGGAAGTGTTTTCAGTTGCATCTGTTTATCTGTTTCTCTTTCACCAGTGTTTTTCTGACCTTAATGTGACTGGGGAGCAAAGTTTGTAATATCCCAAAGCCTGCTTCAAAGTCTAGGTATGTTACATTAATCTGCTGTTAATGACAGGATATTCTACAAGTTGGTCTTGTTTAAATACTATCTCTGTCTCCCTTTAAGTCTTATTCATGTCTAGTAGATCCTGTCTTCGGCAGCCTCTTTTCTAAATGGAATGACTAAACATGAATTAAATATCTGGAATAATCATGAATTTTGAAATGCTATTGCATGGCCATTTTTCTCTTTTTTCTTCAATACTCAATAGAGGCAATTCTATTCTTTTCATGCCATTTTGCCTAATAAGCAAATTACAGTGGATGAAAAAGGTGTTATCAAAGTCCTGCTCTAACTACATCTGCGCCACGCAGTGTCTGCAGCTGCAGAAGTGCAGGGGACCCAGAACCAGCTCATGTGTAGGTTTGCAAAAGCAGAACTGCTTGTTCGTCAGCTGACATGGATCCTCACATAGCAGCAGGTGAATGTATACTCGCATGCTGACACACCTGCTTTTGGACCGCTTCACTCCCTGCACATCTAGGAGTATTTTTCTTCTCACCACCATTAGTGCAGACCATTTCTTTAAATTTATTAGAATCTGGGTATTGAGTACCTACTTAAAAAAAAAAAAAAAAAAAAAAAAAAAAAAAAACCTTAAATTTTGGAGTCTAAGGGCTACAGGTAATCTAAAAGGAAAGATAGCATTTGAATTAGTTGCTGTGTCCAGCAAGAGGCCTTAGGAAACAGAAAATAGGACTTTTCTATTAGCCCTTTCCCAAGTATCTGAGAGAGTGTTAAAAAGGCTGTTGAATAATGGGTATTTACAGTGAACATGTCCTACAGGTTTATAGCAGAGCATAAATTAATGGGGAAAGCATCACTTCAGTGTTTAGAAGTACTATAATCAGTCTTTGGTGTGTGCATTTTTGTTTAAGTCCACCTCGGTCATATTTTAAGGTATACTGATTTTTTTTTTTTTGCATTTAGGGGCTCACTGTGTATCCATACTTGATGATACACTCCTGAATTTGAACATTATAAGGAATGCAAGGATTTGCATGTATGGCTTTTCCTGTTGCTAACAACATCTATTATAATCTTCCCACAGTCTCAGAAAACTTTTAACTTTTCTTTAAATGAAAGGAGTGCTCTTAATTTCAAATTAAAAGCATGGGAGCAACAGCTAAAGGCACTCTGTTTTTATTCATGTGTGTCATTAGCAACACCTCAGCCCTGGAAAGACAAGTTCATGAATAATGTTTTAACATCAAGAGAACAAGAATAGTGGTTTCATCTTTGACAGTGATTTGCCATTAACCTTGAAACTCTTAGTCTGAAAATTAGTTTAGTTCAGGCTTAAGAGGACTCAACATTTTCTCCTGTTTATCTCTTTAGTGCTTTAACAAAAGACAGGGTATAAACTCTAAAGTAAGGTTCTTTATTTTAGTGGTACTTTTTTGCCCCCAAAACAGTTGATAGAAATGCACTGGGGATGGATTAAATGTTGGAGTGGTGTGCCAGTGATAATTCCTATGGTTTGCATTCAAGGCTAATATAATCCTAGCAAGCACTGGTCAGGAATAATAAGAATAACAAACTTTACTGCCTCTAAGGGTTTTTTTTGTTATTCTCCCCCCCTTACCTGGTGCTGGTTTTGATCTTATTTTCAAATAGGTTTGAATAGATTCTATTCCAAAATAGACTCAATAGTTTATACAGGTATTTCTGGGTATTATTTTCTACTTTTTGTTGCTTTCCCTCATGAGTGAAATCTGAAAATTAACAAATTAATGGTATGGTACTGGTACCAAGTTACGTTGTACCAGGCAGTAGAAGATACCAGTGTGTTTCACAAAGTGTAAATGGAACTTGGGAAGTATCCTTCGAAGCTGCTGCTTTAAGTTCTCTCTGGATTTGCACTTAATTTTTTCCTTAGGCTTCTTATTAGTTCTTTCAGTCTTTGATGCAGTTACTTTAACAATGACAATCACCTAGAATATATTATGATATTTCTTAATGAGTAGTGTTTTTAATAAGTGTGTTCAGTCATGTTATAGCCTTTACGAATCGCCTAATTAATTACTGACTTTTAAAAGCAACTCAGTCTTGCAAAAATTAAATGTTGAGTAAAGTATATTTGTGACTGTGAAGAGAAATTTTGCTAATGAAGTCCTTTCATGTAAAGGATATGCAAAGGTAGCAAGTTTTTTAATGTCCTTTTACAATCCCTCAACTTTGCTGCAAAGAAAAGAACATCGGTCTGTTAAGAAATTTGTTTTAGACTGAATTTTGTGTACTTTATGGAATACTTTATCACATTGAATACATTAAAATGGCACACAAGTGATTTAAAAGACCTTCACTTATTTCATTTCCTCTCTATCCTTTAACAGAGCATTTGTGTGTCTTCCACTACTTATTATCAAAAGCATGGCTTCCTCATATAATATAATGCTTGTTTAACAGGAAATTAAATGTAGCACATCAAAATGTAGACCTATGCTACATTGTGTTTATTAACTGTGCTATTTGGACAGGTGGAAGGCTTTTAATGATGCTCCTGCAGAGATTCACTGTGCTAACATTCCTGAAGACTTGATGTGATAAAACTCAAAAGTGCTAAAAGAGGACATTGCGGGTAATGCTTCCTCCTTTCCCATATTCCGTTTGAACAGCTAAGCACACAGTCACTGGTCACAGAGCTTGCACCACAGGCACTTTTATCATGACAAAGGTAAGAAAGAATAAGTTATATGCCTGAACGGTGTGTGTTTGAGAGCCCCATTGATTTCCATTTGCATGGGGAAAACCACAATAAATTCAAGTGGGAATTGGTAAGGAGTTGAATGAGATTTTTTCTTCATGTATTATAGTGGCTTGATTTGGTGACAGATGGCGGCCTAGTTAGTAAAGCAGCACTTGGTTGTGATGGATGCAAGGGACAACTTTATGTTTCTGTACAGGCTGTTCCCTTGCTCTGCTAGAAACAGGGTACACTGGAAGTGCAGGGATCCTACATGTAACTGAGTCTTGGTCTCTGAAAGTGAAGGGGGAGAAAGGGGCCTAAGCTCTGCACCTGTTCAAATGTTGCTAGTAGAGACTAGACACTGTTTTGTGCTGCATGCAGATTAAGTGCAGGCTATTGCTGCTTTGGAGGCTTTTTTGAAGTACTGTTGCAGTTATGTAAAGGTATGGTTTATGTGTTATGGTTTAGCTCTTCATTTAGCTTAAATTAACCATGCTAAAATAAGAATTTCCTAAAACTAGCTGAATTTGATGCATGTGACCTTATTTAAGCATCCCATGTATTACAGCTTTATTAGCAACTTAAGACTTTTCTCATGGACTTGTCAGAGTGGCAAGGTGTATCACTTGAGGAAGTGTGACTTCCAGAAGCTCAGTTGTTCTTAAATGCTAAAATGAAATAACTTAAAGGTGTTTTTAATGTTGTTTTTAGGCCATTAGATAGCCTGTTTAAAAAAAAAAACACACACAGAAAAATAACAAAGTAGAATTTCACATGCACTAAATTTAATGCCTCCTTGTGAGGGAAGTAAGAATGTTTATAATCTTTCATTTCCTCTAGTTTATGTAGTAAACACAAATATTGCTATCAGAAGGCCCTCTGTTGTAGCCAAGGTCTTTACGTCAAGTCAGGCAATAATTTAGGCTGGAAAGGACCTTTACATCCCATCTGCTCCTACCTGCTCTAACAGCTCTAGTTTTAAATGCAGATCACTTTGCTCAGTCTCCTTGTTTATCAAATGAATACAAAAAAACTTAAAGGAGTTTTCTCTTACCAAAATTACTTTGAGGAGTTTGGAAACCATACTACTGCAGGTTATCTGCAGTTATGTTGCTTACTGAGAACGCAAAAAAAATTGGTGTCTGGTGCTAGCTAGATTTAGGTAGCTGTTTGTCAGGTACGTTGTAGTACAAAATGTAAATAGTGTGCAGATCATCAAGTAGCATTGTATTTAATATTAGCAAACATTACAAGCTCATTAATTTTCCAGTGTTTGCTTCCTTCTCTAATACTAGCTTTCAGTTCAGGTCTTTTATCTTGCACTTCAAAGCCAGGAACAAGTCAGGCATTTGCTCCTACAACAGCAGTAAACATCCTCTTTGCTCCTAGAGCTGCTGTTTACTGTGAGCTGAAGCTGCCAGTGCAACAGGCAGGAACCGTGGAGCTGTGTTGTCCTCTGCCAGAAGTGTGATGCCCTTTGCAGCTTTCCACTGGGGTAATGAAATATGCAATTTTTCTTTTTTTCCTTACATGCACATAATACATCATGTTGATGGCATCAGTGCCAAAATTGCACTGTTGGAGGGTGATACATGCCTGTTCATTTAACAGAAAAGGAGCTGGAGTGCCCATTGCTCTTGACTTTTTTGTGATGTTCAGGAAAAAAATGGGCTAACATTTTCCTCTAGTAGGGCTGCCATCCTATAGAAAGTCCTGAAACAGCAAAACAAGATGAGGGATTTGGAAACTGTCATGGAACCAGGGATTCAAACTATAATTTAGAAGCTTGGAAAGCAGTGTGGTGTGTGGGTTTTTTTTTTTTTTTTTTTTTTTTTTTGTCTCAGCATAACCTATTTTCTGTGTATATACTGCAGTTCAGTAGTTGTTTGCTTTTGTGGAAAGTTTGATTGAGAGTATGGAAGCTCTGAGAATCCTGACTTTAGGGACTGGTGATGACAGGGGCACAAAATCCTCCTGAGGCATGTGATGAACTTTCCAGCTCTGCTTTAGTGAAAACTACACTAAGAAAAAAGAACGGTGTCTTAAATAGATTCTTCTTAGCCATTGTTTTTGTGCCATCCTTCTGGTCAAAGTAGTGTTTCTGCTCTAACTGAATTATTCAAAAGACAGCTGGGAAGTTGTTAGAATGGATAAATTCTATGTGCTCTGTGCAGCTTCATGTTCTGTTCTCAGCATGAGGGATTCTGGTAGGTGTCACTGCTTCCTGCAAGATTCTCTTACCTTCTCAGGAGTCTTTTGGTGAGAGATTTCTCATACCCTGGTTAACTGTTTCATTCTCCATCCCTATAAAGCATAAAAAATATTGCTATCAGATGTTGAATGTTGAAGGTTGAAACAGCATGTGCTGACTTTCCTGAATGCAGCTGTGCAATTCATGATTTACCTTAATTCACCTTGATTCACCATGATTCACCTTAAATAAAACTCAGACCAATGGAGACCTGTACTAGTCTTATTAGAAAATACTGCCCCTTTTGAGTCAGGCTGTGTACCCTGTATTTTTGTGTAAGAATCATCAGAAATGTCGTGGCTAGTTTTAAACCTTAACCATGTAAGCAAACAGGCCTGAACCTCCCTGGGTATTTCCCCACCTTTTTCTGCACTGTCTGCTAAACTTCTAAGTGTTTTTGAGGCATTCTAGGGAGTACTCTCCAAAGAGCTGTTGAAGACTTTAGTTTGAAATCTCCCTTCCCAACCCCAGGATCAATAAAGTGTTTGATCTGGGCTCGCAGAGGCAGAGTTATTGGTTTGAGCGTTAGATACTGGAGCATCCCCTTGCCTGTTGGCTTTTGGAAGTTTTTCTGAATTAGGTGATCTTTGCCATGCAGGAGCCAAGGCACAGTCATTACTACACTTATATGGATAATAAGAATATTTTTGCAGAATTCTGAGCTACTCCTTACATGTTCTTAGTAGTAAAAATAAAATGAATGGAGGAAGGACAAAATAGTGAATGAGTTAAGGAAACTTGGGACAGACCAGACCAAATGTTCTTGTGATACTCTTCTCAGCAAGACTGCTGAAAGTAGGAAGAATATTAAAAGGTTAAGAAAACATAGAGGAAAAAGTGAGACTTAATGACTGTTCATACAAGCCTGGGGCAGAAGAAATTGTTCTGGACTTGGAATGTTTAGTAGAAGGTAGTAACGACATAAAAATCATCTAGTAGTACAAATTACAAGATGGTCTTTGCTCATTGCAAGAGCATAGGAGATGAGGCCATCCTGGCAGAAAAAGGGAAAAAATCAACTCGAGTTTTCTGAACTAGAAAAACACCTACAAGTGAGGTTAAGTGAGGGGAGGAATAATGTTCTCTGAAGCTGCTGAAGCTTCACTGCTGCTCTTTAATTAAGAAACAATTGGATTTAATGTGTGTGGGAATGGGAGAGGGTAACTCAAGCACTTGTTACAGAGGATGGAGTCTGTGACCCAAGAAATAACTCTGATTTCTTCAGTACCTGCCCAAATTTCTGTTAGAATAGAGAAGACATTAGATGTTGAATTGCTTGTAGAGGAGTATCATGGCTGCATGGGTCAAATTGGTGGTTTCCCTTGGGCATCCACCAGGCCATGTCCCTGTGTACCCTAAGCCAGGCTACCAGGACTGCCGTTTTCAAGTGGGTGCTTGAGTTCAGATGTGTAAGTAAGTAAGAGTGTAATGAACTTGTGGAATTTATCCCACTCCTTTGTCAGTATGAATTGATGATATACGTGTTTGTATGAAGCACAGAGCTTAGGGTATGGAAAGGTTAGGGAAATATCCAGCTTGCTTTCATTGGTGGGATAGTACCAAAAATGCGACTTACTGGGTTTTTTTGCTGAATTTCACCTTTCTCTGCATTGCTTCTGCTGAAGAGGTATTTGCAGTGTCAGAGAAAAGCTGGTAGGACTATAGGAGAGTTACAAAGGTTCCTTCTGAATTTGAGGGGCAAAACACCCATGAATGGAGATGTGAAGTATTAATTTACATTTTTAATGTAGTTAACTTTGTTATTCTCACTTTCAAGTAAGGTGTCAAAGCTGTATGGATATGAATGAGATTGTCAGCTAAATACAGTAAGGGAGAGAGGATGACCTCTGTTTTAAGATGGAGAAATTAAAAATTTTCATATACTGACAGAAATATCTACTAATTTATTTTTGGATTTTAGTAAACAGTGTCATGGTGATTTCAAGATTAAACTCTTAATGGCGAGCACAGATTTCTATGCAGCTCAACAATATATATCACGGTTCTCTTAGCACTGAAGCATTGGGCAGCATTCAGTGTCTGAGGCTGTATCTTGATTGCATCCTCAGGAGTACTAGAATGGATCTTAGGTTACACAAACCTGAAAGTGAAAGCCTGTTAAAGGCCTTTTGGTAATCATAATAGCTGGCTAGTTGCAAGTTATGGCAAATGTATGGAGTTTGTGGGAGTATCCATGTTTCTGTATTCATTCGTAAATGCTTGGTTTAAAAGTGAATCTGTTAACTAGATGCAGGGTATGAACACTTGTTGCATCAAAAGCTAAGTACTTTGCAAAGAGAGCTATACAACTGAATACAGGCTGTGTGCAGAAGAATGGAAAACACATATGCAATTGAAAGAAAATCTTCCAGAGGCAGTAATGTAGTTAATATTAAGGAAGGAAAATGATCGAGTACCTGAGTGAGGAAAAAGGAGCAATCCTCCCCTTCTCCAAACTCCCACTAACCCTTCTCATCTCCAGCTTTTTAGGCACAGCAGCCATGCAACTAATTGCAGTTCAGCAGAAGCCTGTAATGAAAACTCCAACATCATGTAGCTGCTTTCATTAATAATATCATCGTCTTTTGTCAGCTCTAATAGCAATTGGGATTATCCAGCTGGAAGAAGTTAGACAGAGACAGATAGACAGGCATCTCTGGTCACTGCCCATGGAGTTGAAAAGAAAGGCAGCTTTGTTTAAATGCAGCAGACCTGTCCCTTGATTCACTTCTTAGGTTTACTCTGCAAACTTGGTATGTGAATGGCAATTGTTGTCACGTAGTGGGAGCTGCTGTTTACCTCATGCTATAAAGATGGCACACCAAGAGAGCTATAAACTCGAGGAAGAATTGAAATCACTAATGGCAAGTAGTAGTAACATTTGGTAAAAGGACTGTTTAAAGCTATTTTTACTATTGGATTAACTAAATATTTATTTCCAAAAGACTTTTCGCTATGTGCTCTTGATTAACGTATTTTTTAAATTCACCACTGAAGTGTTACATAACACTGACATGTGTGTCAGTGCTTCCCTTGATCAGAAACTCCTCATGAGGCTCCTTTGAGTTGCTGGTGGGCAAGGAGTGCAGGTTAAACCTGGAATCATGGAAGTAAATCCATCAGTTGTTAAGATGCCCAAGCAGGCATTCTCTTACTGAAATTCTGTGCTGTAAGTTACCATAACATTAATTATTCAGTAATCTGATACTGAAAACCTGTGCTGTAATCACCCTTGTGTGGTTCATCGAGGTGGTTTTGTGCTTTATTAATTAGTAATTGGCTGGAAGCAGATGATCAGCAAGTGTCAGTCTCTACAAGATGCATTGCCTTGCTATGCGCTGCCAGATTAGAAAGTGATTGGAAATTATTTCTATCATTTCTATATTTTTCTTTCTAGCAGACTGATTAACTTAAAAGATAGCCACTTATTAGCAAGGTCTAGTTGTAATCTAGAGGAGGAAATGCTGACTCCATTGATGGCTGCAGGGTAGTGTCTAGCATAGTGATGTTGATGAAAACTGAAAATAATATGGTCCTCATGTTTAGCATTTGAATTAAGCAGTGTTTATATCATAGAGGAATTAAAAACACATTCAGTGCACTTCTCAATTTGGTGGTGGTAATAATTCTTATTCCTGGAGGTGAGTAACCTCAGCTCTTGAAAGAACCATGCTTCCTCTAAGAGGATTTATTCAATGAGCAGTTGAGCTTTCCTTTTGGAAAGCATTATGCCAAGCATTCCCACACAGATGATTAATTCTGTCCAAATACCTTTGTCTGGGAGAAAAAGGTGGGAAAAAGCTAAGAGATATTTGACATACTCAGACTTTGTGAAGCTCTTGTGTTCCAGCAGCAGACCTTTTCCACTATTCCAGGGGAATTGTTTTAAAGTTTGCACTCTACAATTACATGCTGGCTAATTGCACATTTCCTTAAGGATTGGCTCTTTCCAATAGTGACTATTATTCAGCTGAGAATAAAGTTGTTAGGCTTTCAGGATTGCTTCATTTAAAATAAGTGCAAAGCAAAACTGAAAACAGTTGCTTTGGCCAAGACAAACACCCTAAAGATGGAAGACCTTGCTCACTGGAGATCCGAATCCACTGCATGTCTACTGGTGACCAGTAGTCCTCAAGATATCTTGGATTCTCACCTGCTGCGAAGGTGTTTAGCACATGGTAAGGGACAGACCTTCATTATCAGCATTTGATAATTCTATCCAGTAGCATAGAACTATGGCCCTGCTTTTTGTGTTTACATCTAGATTAAAAATGACCTTTAAATGCCTATTTTCTCTTAGAAGCAATGTAAGCACAATGACACTTGTAAGTTCAGTTTTCATACTTCTCTTTTTAGGATTCAGTGTCTGGGATTGGTAGAGCAAATAAAAAAACACTCTTGTCTCAGAGACCCTGACAACTGTTACTCCACTGTATGTAAGTGAGGATGCTTTTAGTTCAAGAAAACCAACATCAAATACCAGGTTACAGAGGGCACAGTGACAGCTGACAAAATCTTATTCTTGCTCATTGAATAGTTTTTAAACATGCTGCAGTAACAAAATTAATCTTTCTTAATAGTATGTCAAGTTAAATGGGGCTGGCTAGGAAGCAAGAAACTGCCAGATGTTAATGTCACTGGAGTATAAAATGCTGACTGTCTTGTATTAATAAGTACTGGGAGGAGTACCCAACAGATGGAAATTTTTAACCTGAGGGGTGTGCAGTAGAAGAATACATGACAAGTTTTGGAGATTAAGTCCTTCTTTCTGTGAAGCTCTTTTTCGCTTTTACCACTGTTGTCTTCCAGGTTTGCACTAATAAAAGCTTCTTTCAGCTCCACCAGAGTATGCTGGTAGATTTTTTTTTTTTTTTTTTCTTGGCATTGATTAGTTTTATCAAAGATGTTGTATATAGCATTTAATTGGAGTTGGGGAAAAAAAAGCAGTGATCAAGATTTATAGAAACAAAATCCTATACTTTGCTTTTTTTCTTACTAGTTAAGGAATATGTACTAAATTCTGATAGATGTATACTATGCAAAGTACCTTTATGTACAATATACTTCATTGAAAAAAACCCTCTTTTTCATTTGAATAGTTGTCTGACAAGCAGATATTACAACTTTATAGTGTTGCCATTCATCCTTGGTATCCAGTACTACTGTTAAGAAAAACAGTAAAAATAATAGGTAGTTGGAGTTGAGAAAAACCTGGTCAAAGTTTTTCTTTGCTACTTGATAACTGTAAAATCACATGAAAGCAAAAAAAAAAGCTATTGTGATTCCTTTTTTAAAAAAACATTAAGCCCCGTAGTTGATGAACATTTTAGTTTTGTCTCTACTGTAGGGTTCCATAAGAGTTCACAAAATAAAGTTTAATAATAGCAATTTCTATAGTTTTTAAGGGCACAAATCAAATATAAAGTACTCAGTAAATATAGTGCATCCTGAAGAGCAAAGTGATTATAACACTGAAGACAATCATAATATACGTAAAATTTAAGGCCAACATTAAATTGTTGAATACTTGATTTTTGCCATTTCGTTAGCTTAAAATCAAGATTGTTTAGAGCATAATAAATTTGCTTGTCTTCACACTGTAGTACGTGAATCTGTCAAAAGACTGTGGTAGAAGACATTTAGAAAATGGGAGCTTAAAAGGCTCTCAGAATACCTTATCTGTAGATGTATGTTTTCTTAACAGCTTTCTAATGGAAATGTATGAATGTATGGATAATGGAGCTTTCTACTGAGGATTGTTCTCTTGCTTCCTTTGATCTTGATGGATTTTTTATGACCATGCAATAAGGCATCAGGAAAGTGGGTTCGCTGCCACAAGTTGTTAGTATTGTTAGTGATGACTACACTCTGTGCAAGCTGGCTATTGACATTGCTTTCTTTACAGTGTGCACCATATAAAAATACATTAATGACAGTGCTCATAGTGCTGTAGCTATGCTTTGATGTTTCTACACCTTTACGGTGCCTGCTATGTATATTTTTAGAATTCGCTTAGTGAAATGTGTTTTATAAAAAATCAGAGTTTGGGAGAAGTTCATTATAATATATTAAAATACATGTTGTAATAGACATAAAGAGCCTGGTTTTTTTGAGGCTTCACTAAAGAAAATAGTAACTAATGCACTTAATGACTTGATTTAGCAGTATAGCGAAATGAAATGACTATCAAAACTCCTGCAGGTTGGGTCTATCTGTAGAGGAAGGCTTTGGTGCCTATACAAATAGGAATTTGAGTAGGTGACAGATTCTTGAACTCTACCTGAGAGAAACTAGTTTGTATTTGGGAGTAGCACTAACAGATTCAAAGATGGTTGCAGTCCTGCTTCCTGAAACTTGGAAAAGATTCATCTGGTTTCTTAGCTCTGTAACCTTGCAGGTAGTAGAAGAAACCCTAAACTGCCTGGCACTTTATTCTTATTGTTGCCAAGAGAAGTATAGTGCTTCTATACTTCTGTAGCTACAGGGCTTCTTTCCACCCTTGGTTATCCTGGTTGGCTGCTGGATCAGGCTCTTCCTAGGCTGTTTCTTGCACCAGGGCATTGCTGCGAACGTGAAGTCTGTATGTGGTTAAAATCCAACACCTCAGCTGGAGCTTGTTACATGAAGGGGTCAGCTGTTTAAATGTAGTGGCTTGCACATGCTGCAGCTTTTCCTGCCTTTGGGTGTCAGCTTGTGGTCTAAGGACTTGCTCTAGCTGCACTGTGTGCTGCTCTGGGTGTCTTCATCACAGTTCCCTTCCTTCCTGCACTCTTGCTGCAAATTGGTATCTGAAGTGCCTGGTTCTTAAAAATACCATTGGTAAAATGTAAAGTGTAGAGACAGAGAAATATGTTAGTATCTTAGTTTTTTTTCCTTTTTTTGACCATTGAACTTAATGCTATATTGATTTAGTCTGCTTGGGGTATCCCCAGTTTCAGTGGTACTCAGAGATGTAAGAAGTTGGCCAGAATCACTGTGGCTAGCATTGTATTTAATGAGTTTGAAGCACAATATTTGTGAAAAGTAGTAGCCAGATAGCAGTGTTACAGATTGCTGCTGGACAAACAGTGTGGGTGTGAATGATTGTTTTTAGTGGTACTTGCCAAAACTCTCAAGCAAAAAATATCCATGCCTGGCTTGTGTGACAGACCAAATTAGTTTGAAATGTTCCTATATAAGAAATTTTCAAATTATTTGAAGGATCTAGTGAACGGTTCAGAGGTGTGCTGAACTGTTCAAAGCAATTGCTGTAATTGCAGCCACTGATCCATGGCAGTTATTGATGTATTTTGTTCTGTGATCTTTTCCTCACCTCGGCAGCTCTGGGTGATGCATCTCCTATCTAAGTTCATGGCTGCTGACTAAAAAGACTTCTCTTTTTTTTTTTTTCCTGTGTCTTTGACAAACTCTTGGCTTATGTTTTGTTTCTCTGGTGATGAAGCATTTTATCAGCTTGCTGTTTGTGCACTGTTTAGGTATATATTTTTGTAACCCACTAGCAAATGAGTGAAAATATTTTACTGCAAGTCTGTTCCTAGCCGCATTAACAAATGTTTGCAGCAGATGATTATTGCACTTTTCTTGATACTGTTCTGAGCTCATGCGTGTTCCACATTTTAATGCTTCTGGCAGTGCTAGACACCCTAAGCTAGTGGTTGAGAATTTCAGTAAAATCAATTGGTAGCTGAGACGCCAAATGTGTCTTAATAACTAGGCAAGTTCATCACGCAAGTATCTGCCTCTCGCCTTTATTTTAATGTTTTTCTCTTCTCATATTACATGAAATGTGGTTCCTTTTTAAGGTTTGGAGAAGATACTCTGACTTGTTCAATTGTAGCATTTCCCTATGCTGTTTTTATTCTATATGAACATCACACTTGTTTTCTGCTCAATTATTTGAGACAGTGTTTAAGGTGAACTTAATGTGAATATAATCCACATTTTTTGAAGGTGTGAATGTCATGCTAAAATTAGTATTTAAAACCAAAATGTTAACCATGCTTTTCAAATATTAATTTGCTGTGATTAAAAAAGTTGATTTTTCCTCTTTGCTGAAGTTGAAATATGGTTGATAAATCTGTGTGTCTCCTTGGCTTGTGATTTTCAGCCCTACAGAATACAGTAGATGCAATAACTGCAGTATCAAAACTTTGAATGCCATTTCAGGTAGAGTAGTTGGTGTGGTTTGTAGGGCCATATGGAAACCACACAGTAAGGTTGTGTAGCAGTTGCTTAGTTGAGGAGTTGTGTAGTTTGCTTATGAATAAAAATAATCATCTTCCTTTCAAAAATGGCCATTATATTTATTCTCGTCTTTAGTGGTATCTGTTCGATGTGGGTGGTGAATGTTTTTTAAGTAGAAGCATAATCGATATAGAAGTTTGTTTTTAAAAAAACAGATTCTTAATGAAGTTCAACTTTTTTGTTCTCTTAGCATGCATGCGTATATGAGGTCCTTGAGAAAGTATTCCAGATTCTGTTTGTTATTGAGCTAAGTATATATCTCCTTGAACATGTGAGTAAATACAGCGTGTAATATGAAGTGCAGTCAAGATGAATGGACAATAAAGGAGGCTCTTGCTGTGTTCGCTTATGAAAGCGAAGTGGAAGGTACCTCAAGAACAAAAGACTCGCTCCACGGAGGCGTTTATAAAGCCGGGATGTATGCTGTTATATATATATATATATATATATATAAAACTTTCTAATTACGGGCATGTGAGCACTTGAAGGGCAGCATTTCCAGCTGACTGTAATAGTGGAGACTGGAAGAAGACTCCTAGGGACAAAGTCAGTATATTTAGAACCATAAGTATAATGGAATTAAATGTCTGATTTTAGTAATGAAATAATTAGTTTACTGCTGCAATACTTGATCATGTGGTATTTGCGCTGCTATGTAAAATATTCTGAATACTTGAAAATATTTTTAGCAAAACTGTCTTGCTTGGCAGATTGCCTTAACATCCGGTGAAAACAAGGATTAGACTCCTAGTTTTCTCAGTAGTTTCTATGTTGGAAGCTGCTTGCCAAGTCCACTTGTGAATTTAGTGCCCAATTCCATGTGCTTTACAGTAACTATCAGGGTGCTACACAAGCATTCAAATTTTTTAAAGATTATAAAGCATGATGTCTCCAAGGGAAGCTTACAGGAACATAAATTTTCATAGTGAACCCAGAGATTTCAGTGAATACTCTGCAATTTAGAAACAGAAAGAGGCTGTATGTTACATCCAGGTGGTGGTTAGGTGCATGTCAGTCTTGATGATTCATGTTTTAAAGATGATTCATTTAAAAAAAAAAAAGTGAATTTTGTCATTTGGTGTTTCATCCACTTAACTCCAGGAAAAGTGGGGAAATAAGTTCTTTTGGTAGTATTGTGTAGACAGATACTGCATTATTAAAGGGAGAAAGTTTTAGTTAGTGTATATGAAGTCATGTGTTCTTGGTTTCGTTTCTTCTGTGAAGATTGAGAAGAAAGAGTGAAGGAATTCTGCATTGAGGGTTCCATCATTGGAAAGAAGAACATGAAAACACACAGTGAGGGGGTGTTCTAAATTCCTTTTGCTTTCTCCTGACTCTTAGCTGCACCGAAATGTAGGCTCCGGGGATGTTTTCGGTTACAGATAAAGATCTTGTTAGTTTAACAGTGATTTTAAGATGTGGAAGTTTCTCGATCATCACTGGTGACTGTCATTAGTCCTAGACTGAGCACTTAAGATATATCAGTCTTTTATTTCCTTCTCAAAGAGTGCTTAACCAAGTTAGTCAGGCTTAGGAACCTAAGAGGTTGTAGAGTATATCCTTGGAGATAATAAAAACCCAACTGGAGTTGGCCCTGAGCATCCTGACCCTGTTTGAGCAAAGGGGTTAGACTAGATGATCTCCCAGGTATCTTCTACCCTTAGCTATTCTCTGAATCCAAGAGAGATTTCATCATTCATCAGTCCAGAAAAACTTCTACAGGATCTTTATTCAAATACGAAAGTGAGCTTGAGGCTGCATTTAAGAACTGTATGATTTTTGTTTGGGTCTTTGATAGTTTTTCATTCAAAATGAATTAATGCATCAGAGTACATTAATACATTAATAAAGATGTTGCTAATTCTCCCATACTATAATTGATACTGACTGCAAGTCTTAAACATACTAATTTGACACTAAGTCTCTGCTGTGGAACATGCTCATGTTTTAAATCCTCAAGCCAAGTGGAAAAAAACCTAATTAATATATGGAATGTATGCAAGCTTAACTAACTTGGTAATTTCCATGATTTTTCATAGTTGCAAAATTAAGAAAAGGGAGAAGTCTTTCACTTTCTAGAAGCAGGGTTCAAAGCATTCCATAAGGGAAAAGTGGTCACCACAAAATACCCGAACTGTAATTCTCTTTTGGAATAGCAGAAAATGGGGGGTAAATGCACTTTAGTCTCTTGCATTACAAGAAATGTGTAGATGAAAAGTCACTTGAGCTCTTAGCAGTATTAATTTTTTTGTAAGTTAGACCATAGAAGGTTTTCTGCAAATAGAAATGAATGAACAGTTATTTTAATCTTAGGTTGTTACGATCAAACTTCTGGTTCTTTTCCTTCAATTAATATAAAAAAGCTAAACCTTTGACAGCCTCTTAATTTGTTGCTGTGATTTAGTAATAAGAAAAATGGATATTTATGTTTGGCAAGATGAAGAAGCATCTGGTTAGTTCTGTAAAGACATTCTGGACACAAAGTAATGTGAAACCTTCCATCCTTATTTTAATGATGGGTTATTGAAATTAAAAAGAAATTTGTCAGCCAGCTAGCTGGCCACACAGATGGTGTTCCCAGGTGATCATTTTATTTAGGTTTCAGAGAAGTGAGGCAAATTCTGTAGTTCAATGTGTCTTAAATTAGTCACTTTTGACTAAAGCAATTCCTTAAAGAAAATAAATGGAGGGCCTATGGTAAAACAATAAGCAAGACCTATTGCTTTATCTTTTTAAGGAGTTCAGTCATGGAAAAACAGGTAACTTAAAATCAATACAAGGGAAATATCACTTTGGAATTTAAATGGACCAAGGAACAACTTTAGTTTCCATGAGGGAATTCTTAAGATGCATGTGCGTTGTTTCAATAACTTCAAAACCAAACCATTTTGAGCTGAATGGCAAATAATAAGTTTCCATAGTTAGACTGACCTAGGAAGGGACAGTGATGAAAGACTGTTCTGAAGAGTGTGTTGGGGGAACCCTAGGAAATGGAAGCATTTGCTTCCACATCTACAGGAGACAAAGATGGTTGTCTAATAGCAATGGGTTTAGCAAAGGAGTGCAGTTTGTGTGATGATCCTTGGGCTTCAGACCAAGGACATCAGCTGTGTTGTTTAGTTATTACCTTTACTCAAAGTCAACAAAAGTTGCATACTTAGAGTTTTACAGTACAGTCTTGAGCTTGATGGTAGTTCCTTATTTTGGAAATGTTAATTCTTAATTTTCAGTTACAATTTATGGGACTGAAGATCTGTTTTGCTGCTATTGCTTTGGTTGCAGCCTTTGTAAAAGCCCTTGTCAAAATACGAACAAAATGTGGGCTCGTATTTAAGAGTGAAGGAAACTTCACATGTGCCCAAAACTGAACAAGTATAGTACAGAAAAATAGTTTGAGGAAATCCCAGGAATGAAAGTAGTTAAATTATTAAAAGTAGTTTCATTCAGCCAGAAAACTGGCACAAATCACATCATTTTAGAACAAGAAGTTTGAAGTCTTTGTTGCCTGCAATTAGGCGATCAGTATTCCCCACCAGCTCTAAATTCCCTCTAAATTAAGGGATGCAATTTTGTGTTGCCCTAAACTCTGCATCCTATTTATCTTCTCATGCAAGCTGAAGAAACGTAAGGAAGGTAGCTTAGGCTCAGCCTGAACCTTGGGTTTGTACTCATGGTGTCTTAGTCTCCTGTTGGCTTCAAACAAAGCCACCAAATACCATGCTATCCTTAAGTGCTAATGGGACAGTGTGCCATCTGTGCCACTCCATTTCCCTATAGGTTCAGCGTGCCTTACAGCATCCTGCAGCTGCAATCCTCCTGCAGAATATATCCATGTCAGAAAGCTGAACTGAGTCTTGAGGTTGACAACATAAAAGAAATCCCAGCCCTCTACCTTGATAAAGTAAAATAAAATTAAAAAAAAAAATCTGCTTTTCCCTCTTGCTTCTTTCATTGCAACTGCTGTTTGTTGGGAAGGAGTCAGGCCTGCGGTGTTGCCTGTCTCTGTAATTGGATGCTGAGCTCTCTGGAAGGGGTGTCTGGTCGTATCTGCCCGTTGTTGGTGAGAAGGCCTTGTTCAGCAAGGAGAAGCAGTACCGGGAATCTCACTGAAAGAGTCAGTTTTTCAGACATTTGGGATTGCAGCCTTTGCTCTCTGAAACGGTAATTGCATTGAGTGCTCTTTTATGGTAAGTAACAGCAGAGGTAGAGAAAGAAGCAGGACACAAATTAAAAAGAGAGCAGAAGGGGAGGGGAAAACTTCCCAAGCCTCTGAGATCGTGAACACAAGGCTCAGATCTTTATGCCTTCACTAACTGCGTGGATCTTCACAGGTCATCTTCTATGGAAGAAAGCTTACCAACATATTGTGCAAGATTATACCAGTCCCTGGCAAATGCCTTGCAAAGATGAGTAAGGTGACTTGAAGCCAGTTTGTAATCTTACATAGTCCTGCATTTGTGTAGCACAGGATGCTGCAAGGACAGGAATACAGCAGGAGCTTGTGATGGTTTCCGGTAATAGTATACACCACTGCAGAATTGAATACTTTGAAGTCGCATCTTAATACCTTCCTATTTTAATACAGGCTTGGAGGTTTTGCTGTTGATTTTTAGTTTTTATTCTGATTATTTTGCAAAGCCTTTACATGTCCACTATTAAGCTGTGCGTGGAAGCGACAGACAGGTTTTGGTACCCCAGCTTGCCTCGGCCCTGACCTGCCCGTTTGCTCAGTGGGATGCTTACTGGTAACACTGCAGAAGAGTTGTCTATGGAAATATGAAATAATACTTGCCCCTTGGCCCTTCTTTTTGAGTTGAGGCTTCACCCAAATTAACCATTTTAGTCAGTATAAGTCATTATCTTTTTATGTGAAAGCTTTAATGATTTTTTTCCCTGAAATTTAGATCAATGGATTCTCCTTGAGCACCACTTAACCTGACTGAAGTAGCTGAGCTTAGTGTGTTGGGTAGAACTGGCGTTTGTCTTTTTCCCTGAACACTGATGTATTTTAATTGGTGTTTTCTGTAAAAGAATTTTAAGGCTTTTCATGCTTTCAGAATCTAGGGTTTGGAAACTGCCTGGCTGCTCTATCTGGCTCCTGTAAATGTAGCTGCAGGCGGTATTTGTGCTGGTGTTCTGAGTGGTGCTATTTTCTAGGCAGGCAGTACCAAGGTTAGCGTGGTTTAAAATCCTCACTAATGGACTTCTCTCTTCCAGGCCCCCAAACGCTTTTATAATTCTAGAGTGAACGTAAATCTGAACAATTTTCTTCCATAATCCTGTGCATGTGGACTGTTGTGTTAGAAATCAATAGTATTATAAATTGGTACTTCTAAGTTTAGGAGCACATGTGGATTTAAAAGATGTTGATGCCAGGTTTGCATTAACGTACAAATGCAAATTTGCAAGTGTACCATATGGAAGTACCTTTAGCAGGGGAGAGGGAAAAGTTTTACTATAACTTTTCTGCCTTTTTTCATTAAAGATGAGTTATTCATTTTGTGCCACGTGTGCAGGGGGGTTGAACTTGATCCCTAAAGGATCCCTTCCAACCTCAAGGAGTCTATGATTTTCAAGATGAAATTATGGCTTACTAATAGAGATCTTTATAGATTTGGAAGAGTAAGTTGTTATACAAAGAAGCTTCCTACATATCAGATAACTTGCGCACAACCGCTTTATCATGTTTGGTGCCTGCTGCTAGTAAATATCACTGATTAGAGAGTAATGAGCAAAAAATGAACCTAGGAGAGGAGGTGGCAGCAAACGGCCATGAGCAGTGAGTGTGGGAGAAGCTGAACCTCAGCTGCTGCTTGGGGTGAGTGGGGCATTGAGGCCCCTCTAGCGATGCTTCTGCCCAGTGTTGTGCAGCCTCCTAAGTGTGGGGCTGTGCATTTAATATTGTTGCAGAAAAACATAGATTATTGTTGCAGAAAAACATAGATGAACATATACGCAGAAGTGAGACAGATTTGGAAGTATGTTTTTAACTTGTGTGGGCATGACTGACTCAGAATTTGTTTCAGTTTTCTAGGGTTATGTGACTGTGTTCAGGTTTTGTGTTTGTTTTTCGTGATTTAGATATTTGCTTTTTCCTTATTTATTCCAGTAATACTGCTGCCAACTTGTTCAAGTCAGTTTCTAAATCACAGAAACTTTGATTTGCTTATATGAGAATTGGAGAAAGTAATGCTCAGTCTCTGAAGCTTAATTTTAACCCAGGGATAGTTTTTTGATATGTGTATGCATTTGTGCTTTGCACAGAATAGAGAACTAATGAATCTTTTTGAAATAAAATTTCCTATAAAAGTCAAGAAGGAGAGAGAAGGAAAAAAAAGCTCACAACCAAACATTCAGATCTTGTTCAGCTGAAATATTCAAGATAAAAGGAACAATGAACAGAAGAGCTAATTTTTAAGTCAGCGGAAGACAGGTGAGAAAAGCTAATGGGAAATGTTTTCAGGAAACTTTCCTATCCAGACTCTTCGGTGGCAGGAAGAAGCCCATGTGCTGGGCAGGGCCTCCCAATGACAGAGGGCATCTTAACGTGTGCTTTTATCCTGCCTAGTTCTGCAGCACCTCCGTCCCTCTGCCTTCTTGCAGAACTGCAGTTTTCAAAGACAATGACACCTATGACCTTAGCAGGCTAATTTTTCCATAGTTTGTATTTTACGAAGCTGATGATTAAAGCTTCTCCCTGAATCTGTCCACTGGGATGTCTTAAAAATATCCATTTAGGTCCTGGACAGAGTGTTCTATATACAAATATACTTTATGCAAATACCAAAATAGATCTATTATTTAGATTAATGTGAAAATGATGATGTGCACTTCGGCTAAATAGTTTTCGTCTAGCTGTGTCTTGACAAATTACCATAGAAATAACCATTAATTATCTGATCTATAAAGGAGGAAATCGTTTGATCTTTTTCCAATTATAACTAAGTAATTAAAATACAAATTACCAATTACGTACGTGTACACTAATCTGTATATAATCCAACGGTATCAAAGTTCATAAGCCTCTTTGAATTTGGTACAATATAAATTAGTTAAATATGGGCGAGTGGTAAATAATTTGAACTCATAAGCACAGTGATAAACGTGGGGTGTAGATTTGTTCTTTTTTCTTCCCCCCACCAGAAAAGTAGAGGGAATGGGAGATGATGAAAGTATTTTTTTCTGCTGTTTATAATACTTAACTAGAGTTGTGGTTTCGGTGCAAAATTGAGCTTAACTATGGAAATAATATGCTTTAATAATGTATGTTTTATTAGATATCTTTTATGTAAGAGCATTTGTTTCTCTAAACATAATGTCATTCCAGATCAGAGCAGTTACACTCCCACAGGCGATATGATCAGTCCTGTAAAGCATGGATGCATGAATGGATCATAGGTTAGAAAAGAATGGGATGTTTTTAAATAAAAGACTGCAATAGAACTTGGAATCTTTTTTCAGCTTATTTGGGAATAGATTGTTCATGCTGGCAGTGGCTTCAACAGGCAACTGGAAATTTCAGTTGAATTCCAATTTTTCTGTTTATCTGGCATCCAGTTGTCTCTGAAAATAACCTTATTTATGCACAAAGATTATTGGCAGGGGTTACTAGCCTAGTTACTAGTTCTGAAGAGTTTTGCACATGCTCTTAGTTTGGATTATTGAACTAAAATCCAGGAATTATTTTGGCTGTTGCTATCCAATACTGCCACATTCCTTAGATAAGGAAGAAAACTAGGGAGAAACAGAATCAGTGTGGTTACATGATACTAGATTGCAAGTGCATTCTGTTTTCATGCTTTCAAACTTTCTATTATTACATTTAGAAATATTTCTAAGCCACACTTTGACCCACACTACAGGAAGTGTTTAAAATTGAACTTTATTACCTGCTGGAAAAAAAAATCAAAGCTGTTTAACTTTCAATAAATGAAGTATTTTAGGTTGAATAGAGGTTTTTTGTTCAGAATTTAAATCTACTGTTCTTGGCTGATTTAGTCAACCCTTTATTTAGAAGTTCAGTCTAAATCTACTGCTGCTTTTTAAAAAGGATGATAGCAGTGTTGGGAATTTGCCTTTGGAGTTGATATGAAGACAAAAAGGATATACAAAAAACATGAAATCTTTTTCTGTCATCCCCTCACCATTTTTATCTGGAAGGTGCTTTACTGAGACAGGAAGGCACTGCATAATTTCTGTCTTGACAGCACATTTCCTGCTATGATCCAGAAGTCCAGCAAAATTGTTGAAATCCTTGCTGAATATGTATACATCCAAAGCACGATGAAATCATAGTGTAATCTATAGCTGTAGTGGCTTGTCTTTCAAATATCACGACGTAAAAGTCGGTTCTTGATGTATGTGTTTTTATTTTCCTGGCCCAAGGTTATAGGATCCTAGAGTCAAATGTCTGAGTAGAGTCAAAGTATTCCTACTGGAATATGTTGTAGCATTAGACCACTCTGACGATTTATTGTTTGCAATGATCATTCTCTAACAATCTGGAAATAATAGAGGAAGCTAGAATACAGCTAACCTTTGCCATGTAATAGGCTTTAAATCCTAAGCTCAGAACTAGAAGCTGCATCTCCTGCAGATGATTCAAGTGTTCAAAAGTACTTTCATGTTTTGTTCCTCATTTTTAGTGCTAAGAAAAATCCAAGTAATTTTTTAATGATCTGTTTTCAAAGCTTTGTTTTAGCGCTCCAATTTTTCTTTAAAGCTTGCTCACTTTTATTTTCCCAAATCCTAAAGTATAAACATGAGAACCTATCACTTTCCATGTGTGTGGAAATAATGGAGAGGTTATTTAACTGCCTTTCAAGTGGTAAAAATATAAATTTGGGAAGAAAAGCTTCACAAAATCAGCCTTTTTTTTTTTGTTGTTGAGATGAATGTGAGATTTCTTCAAGGAAATGTCGGTTTTCTAGATGCTTTTTTCTTTTATATCTAAACAAATGATACCCTTTCAAGCTTGTTTTTAGAGACATGAAATTAAGTGCAGTGAAAAATCTGGTTCCTTTTAATGTTAGCATGAGTTGAGCACTGTATTGCTATTGCTGTAATATAATGAGATGATTACTACCTATGAAAAGGCCTTATTAAATTGAAAATCACTTAGTAAAGCCGTCTCACTTTGGTAATTAGGGACATCACTTGCAAGAATT
Organism: Nothoprocta perdicaria; assembly: GCF_003342845.1. NCBI lineage: Eukaryota > Metazoa > Chordata > Aves > Tinamiformes > Tinamidae > Nothoprocta > Nothoprocta perdicaria. Next base: position 6,217,841 of record NW_020454205.1, read on the forward strand.
AGTCTATAATCAATTAATCTTTTCAACTAGTAAATTGAGATGCGCAGAAGTTGTGAAATGGAAGCACTAATCAAAGCACTGGGGAGGTGCGGTCCTCCCAAAATAGCCCTGCCTTGAGATATAAATATATATATTTTAATATATATATTCTATTTTTTTACCATCTTCCTCCACTGCTAGTGATGCCTGTGGGATTTGGCAGACTGGCCGATCTCCTACTGCTGATGAGAAAAGTGATTCCTCCGACACTGAATTTTCTTTGGGATTGTCATTCCTACCCTGCAATGTCTGTCCCGGTGAGCACATGCTGGTTACTGTGCTCAGGAGCAGGAGCTCGCTTGTCCCTAGTATGTATTCGAGGAGGACCTAGGGCTGGGTTTGGAAATCACAGGTTTGGGGGAAAAAATAATCAATAGAATTGAAAAGAAATTAGTGGTTGCAAGCAATCACTGCCTTTTAGGAATATTATATTTTCTTCTGTGTGCTTTTTGCCTGGGAGTAAATAAGTGTCTCAAATGTACAATTTACAAGTACTTGTATTGTATTATCTGTGGTTTACATCATACTGGGGTATTTTTTTCCTTTTTTATTTTTTGTAGATGATGATCAGGATTAGGTGAAGGAGAACTGTCTTTGTTTATACTATCAATGCATGTTCCTATTTCTGGGTGTCTGTGACGAACCTGGAATTGAAACCCTAAGGAAAACAGTGCAGGACCCCTATGTTGAGGTAGAAGTGCAGACTCCAGTGAGCATTTGGATTAATGATGCAGCTTCCTCCCAATTCTGCTCAAATACTATAGACACGGGTCAAACTTGTCTGTTCTCCAAGCTCTTGTTGGCAATATTAGTTCTCTTTTAAATTAGTAAATCTCTGGGCTATATCTGTAATAATGAATGGTTCTGAAGCAAGCAAACTTCATAAATCAGGATTCAAGCAGCAGCAGGTGTGAACAGTGTGCTTACTAGTGTGCTTACCATGGAATTTGAGGAAGGGATCTGTTTTTTCAAGAGAACACCATATTTCCTTCAAGGCAGAGGGAGAACTATTTGAAGGAAATTGTTAGGGCTATTTCCCTAGAAAAAGGTGCTGTTTTCGAATGAAGGAAAGCTACAGGCCCTTTCCACCCCTCATCTTCTTCCACCCCACCCCCCCCTTTTTTTTTGTTTAAATGAGTTATCCAAAAGCTTATTCAAAAAGCATGTCTTTTGTAATAGAATAGTAGGTAAAAATGCCACAATTCCTGGGATGGAAATAGAGCTGAAAATGCAAACGATGTTTATAATTACAAAATTGTTGTCGACTGCTTATTGAAATTGGAATCCCTCTTGCTGGCTTGCGTGGATGTTGAAAACTTTTTCCATGAGGATGTGATGCTCTCTTTAGGGTGAAAACAACTTGGCTGGATGGAAGCAAGTGCAGTCTGAGATGTGCAGAAATAGAGGATGTTGGGGTTGGTATGAAATAACATGGCTAAAAATGTGTTCTCCACCGGTGCTGTAATATAGCACATAAATAACTGTCTGTCCTCCCACAATCATGGTTTTCATGGAAGGTGCTAATTCATTTTCAGGCTAATTAACCCGGCAATATTTCTGTGGCCCTGAAATTGAGTATGTTGAATCTGTTGCAGTTTCAAAGGTGCTGAATCCTGTATCTGAGAGGTTTCACTGCTGTGATATGTAAAGTTAATAGCTTCATATTCAAATACTATTTAAGACTTTATTCATGATTTAGCAAGTAGAAGTGCTGCCTAATTCATTGAATTCCTGGTACTTTTTAATTCATGCTTTTGATATTACTGCTTAATCTGAGAATTACAACTTAATCTGAGAAGCGGAAAGAAACTCCAGAGAGGGATTAGTTAACTAGGAATATTTTTTTTCTTTCCTGTCAGCTCCTCATTGACACCATCCATATCCCTTCAGTGTGGTTATTAGGGATTCTGATTAAATGAAAACAAATGAGGTTATCTGAGACTTCATGGTGAAGCTTTATATAGAGGGGAAGCTTTTCCGCTGCCTCTGCCCTGCCAAGGCAAGGTTTTAGCCTTTCCTAGGTGACTTGTGATCCATATTTATTGAAAACAAAGCCTGTGCAGGGTTGTTCACTGTAGCTGGCCCCAGCAGCTGCTCTGCAGTGTTTGAGTCAGTATCTCCACGGTATTTGAGTCACCACTTTGCCATGCTGCCTTGTGTGACATTTGAGTCACACGTTTTGAGTCACGATTCTTTGGTTTTAAAATGCAGTTATTGTTCTAGGAGTCCTGAAATTGTGTGTTTTCTACTCCTGGCCAGTTTAGAGCTTGGTAGTATTGCGTATGGATGGTGCTGTGCCTCAGAAGCACCGACCACGCGAGCAGACTGCAGCACCGATGCTATGGGGCATGGACACGCACCTCGCTCCTCGGAGCAGTCTCTGTTGAGAGGAATATCTAGATTGTGTTCATAAAAAGACAAAAGCAAAACAAAATCCACTTCAGAGTAAGATTTGTTGTCTTTTTTTCATTGCTAACTGTGCTGGAGAGTTGGCTTTGTGTATCTGTTGCCAAATCCGTTTTTATTGATTGTGTGACAGACTGTGTAAACAAAATTGCTGTTTGCTGTTTCTTCTGATCTGGTTGCTTGCTTTGCTGGATTTTTAATGCAGCTGTTCTGTATTGTGTATTTTATATTTTCTTTTAATTGTATTTTGTTTATTTATATGGCTAGGTTAATTAGATAAAGGAAAGAAAGACTCAGCCAGAATCTTGATGTTCAAGAAATTTCTATAGCTTGCAAAAAAAGTTAGAATTTACTGGCTCTGCTTTTGAGGTTTCTTGCACTTTTGAAGACTAATTCTAATCAGAAGAAAATGTGTATCTACACATGTGCACACTGTACACATATAGAAGATGTATAGTTATATGTATTGGTACAGATTTGTAGTTACACATAAAGAGTACAGAAGACATCAAGCTTGTTCCTTGCCTTGTCCTCTGTTCCCCTCTGTTTGGGGAATGCCCCTCGGGTGAGTAAGTAGTCACTAGAGCCCTGGAGTCTCTTTCCTGCTTTTGGCAGAGTCTGTATTTGAGATTTTCATGGAGGATTAAAAATCAAAACTGCCACCATACCATTACCACCACCATTTTGTAGCACAACAGGCTTGGTGAGAAGCTTCCTCTGAATTTGCCTTGCTCAGAGCTGCTTGTGTTTCCAATAAATGGGCTACAAAGGCATTTTTGTGACATTTCCTTTCTAACTCTTCCATTGCTAAAAAGGGCCACCGTTTTTGCGAGAAGGATGCTAATTTGAGGAGAAAGACGACTCAGGAGAGGAAAACAGGGCATCCCATTGGGATCTGTGACTCTCTGCAGGTTCCTTCATGTCACCACAACTTGCCTCTGCGGTGAGTTTTTCAGTAGGTGCCTGCAGAGCTTTCAGCATGGCTTATTTCTGTGTCAGACTACTCACCTGATACTAATCAGCTCAGAAGGGTTGCTGCTTGGAACCTGGGATTTCTGGTAGAATATGATCTGCTTCAACTTGTGGTGCAGGCAGGTGTAAACACAGGGAAATAGAGTCTTCAACAAAGCAATGGAGGGAAAGCTGCTTAATTTTCTGGAGAAAATCACTGTAAAGTATTACCAAGCAGACTGCATGTGGAATAATAATTTAGGGCTACTGTGTAGTTAGCATGCAAAAAATAATACTGGTTTTGATTAAAAGAATGAAACAGTCTTAGAGATGGGTAGATGATGTCACTTTTATTTTGCCTGACTTGACACACTGAATTTTGTCACATCCTACGTGCTCCTGCTGGAAGAGCTGAGTTGTTCTGTTAGCCTATGTTTGGTTAAAGAAGGGCAGCCACTTTTCTATATTAAAATATTTAATATTTGTAGTGTTTAAAATGCATCCTTCCCTAGGAAAGGAAAAAGGATACTCCTCCAGCATATTAACAGCCTGGATGATTTCCAGGGGACTGAAATTGTTTGAGTGGAATATATAATTTCAGTAGTTCAACCTACATAACAGCTTGTGTGTCAAGAGTAGTTTAAATATAAAAGTAAACCTAAAAGAGTCTTGCAATTTATCTTAGTTTTGCTTGAGGCTCTTTTTGCTAGGAAAACATTGATTTTTAATAAATACTTTTCAGTGGAATTGTATAAGGACAGTTTTTCAGCTGGAGAAAACCAAAATTAAGTGAGGCCCATCGTACTCAAGCAATTTCTGACCCTTTTGATGAGCAGAAAGGACTTTTAGAGGGGATGGAAAAAAGTGTCCTCCAGACATCGAAGCCTTTGATAGTTGACTCAGTGTGTGAGCCTATTTGGATGTCTTTAAGTCCATGTTCCTGGCATTCTTCTTTTAAAATAAATAAAAATCCGTACTATAGATGATGTTTTCATATCTGTGTGGAGCATGGTTTGCTGAACTGGAGTAAATGGAGGAAGAAGTGATGACCTGGCACTTGCTGGAGTTTCCTTGTAACCCACCAGAGTCAGTTCATGTGAGGTGCTTGTCACATATACAGTATTTTGGTGCCCATGGAAGCAGTAGAAATCAATGTCTGGTCTTTAGTGAGAGACTTTCACTCACGCTTTCATACCTTTATTTTTATATGTGTCTATATATATAGCTCAGTAATATCATCTGTTATCTATATCTTTAATCTTGAGGGTTTAGTACTGTAATTCTCATTGAGTCCTTGTTACAGTGAGCTTTCTTTTAAAATAGTAATAATATGAGTAATGGCTGTTTAATCACCTCCTCCTCTTGGCAGCTGCTTCAACAGAAGCCTTCGCAGCATAGTGTGTTCCCGTAGGATCCTGTCACTCGCTGTACGAGCGGAGAGGAACCGATATGTCATGTTGCACCAACAGCACCAACTGGCGTGCAGCTGCCTCTGCTTCGTTGCTTATTTGTAGGGCTCAAAAGCTGCAGAGAAAAATGGTTTTAAGACACCTAAGTGTAAGTATAACCAAAGAAAGCTTGTAGTATTTGCTAAGATGACAATAGAGACACTTTGGCCAAGAGAAGAAATGGTCTACGACAGTGACAGTCTTGAGGGGCTTGGGAAAAAGCCCCTCAAGACTAGCTTTAGTTAGGACTTAACGCTAACTTTAGTTCAACTTCTTAGATTTGTGGGTTTTTTTGTTTATTATTTTTGGGGGAGAGAGCAAGTTGGTTTCTATCTTCCCTTTTTCTTCATCACTGACAGGAGGTGGCTTTTTTATTAATATGCCATTGCCTGTGGGCAATCAGTGCACATGCTAAATTCTATAAAAGTAATTCAAGGGCTCACCCACGCATGCAGTAATTATGATTGTGAGCATCTGAGGAAAATGAGTGTATAATGTCTTAATTAAATCAGGGCAATACACTTTTAGTTACAGCTTAGATTATTTTTGAATGTTTAGAATGTTAAAGTTTACTTTGTAGCATAGTTGTTTTGATTAGTGCAATCTTATGCATCTTTGGAGCAACAAAATTCACAAAAATCTGAAAATCCAAAGAATTTCATAGCTTAATTAAAAATATTTTGCTTTTTTTGAGAGTCACTTAATTACTTGCTCAAGGAAAAAAATGTCTGCCCATGCAAGTAAAGAAAATGGTTTCTGTAGTACACTAACTTGTTTTCATTTTTCTCATTAAGTTCTGTGTTACACTGAAGTTGTATTATTGGACTCTCTAGTTTATTTTTCTGTAGTAAATTGTGGTTCTTGTCCCTGTTGATTTTATTTTGGACCTGACCTGTGTTCTTACTCTTAATGACTTTTGGCTGTTTCATTGCACAGAGTGCAGTTTTCCTGGTTCTGCTTAGAAGTGTTGGAAGGACTTTTGTGTATTGTAATACAGGGTTTGGTAAAACGAGCCAATCTAGCCAGAAATTGCAGATAGCTAAAGACTGTGTCTATGCTGCAGCTTGAAGTTACAATCTTGTGAACACTGAAGTCAACTAGCATGGAAGGAGTTAGCAAAACTCCTTCCATGGAGTAAGGCAAAACTTACCATTCTTGATAGTATGGATGATTTTTTTAGTGCTGATGTATTTTCCTTACAATACGTTAGGATTTTTGCTATAGTTCAATTTGGAGAAAAAGCTTGGTGAACAAGTCTGCTGCCCTGTGGGTACTCCAAATGTGGCAGCATCTAACTAGAAGTAGTGACTGAAGGAGAAATTGCTTCACTGCAGAAGTGTTGAGAATAACAGATATGCATGAGTGACTGCAGTGTGTCCTAGGTGTCATGCTATATGGTTAATTCTCATTTTGAAGCCCTATTTGTAGGGATCACCTTCATTTTTGCATGTTTGCACAGCAGTTCTCATCAGTTTTGTCCTCTCCATTTGGTGAATCTGTGCTTTGTTTCTTCTGTTTAGTATTTCTGACACTTCAAAAACAAACTTGATATTAACCATAACTAGCTTTCAGTAAATTAAATCTGGCATGAATACGTGCTTAAACTTAAGTCTGTGCTTACACCGTGTGCTGAATTGAAGCTGATAGTTGTAACCACCCCATCTATATTTGAATTCCAGATTGGAGAGAGCGTCTTCATCAGGGTTGCTCCTGTGTCACAACTTGGGCTGTGCTTCCTCTGCCCTTAAATGGGAATTAAAATCTTAAGTTTGTTACAATGCATCAATACATTCTTTTATTATACTACAAGAGTGGTAGTTTTTTTTTTTCTTTTGAGTGCAGTCACAGTTAGTTTTCTTAGGAGTGGATTTCGGAAGAAATGGAAAATCCTTCCTTAAGCCCTACTGTTCCGATGGTTTTAGCAGAGATAATTACTACAGTTTTCTTTCATAGGTTAACATGGTATCTGTAGAAAACTGAATTTAAAAATCTCCCCTGCTTTGGAAAAATACAGATGAAATGGAGATCTAAAGTTAGGTTGCAAAAATTAAGATAAAAAGATTGTATTTGTAAATTAAAACTTTAAATATGCATGTGCTCACACCTATTGCTCCCTAGGAAATAGGAAATCTGGTGTTATGCTAGTACTGCAGTACCAGACCATTTTGCTCTTGCAAGACTCTCTAAGTCTACCCAACCTATTCTGTTGCTTCAGCTTTTGACAGCAATCACTTCAAGATTGTCTCTGTACTCGGGACTGATTCCTGCCCTTCAGCAGGGCACGGTGCCCTCCTGACGATGGGTCTCCGTTGCCCAGCTGGCAGCCTGCTTTGACGTGCTATTCACCTTGTGTTAAGGTGATCGGTGCTCACTCTGAGTCTGGCATCTTTAATCAAGGCCAGATCCTTAAGGTAAAAAGCTTGTTCTTTGTTAATGCTTTTCCATGTTTTGTGCACTTTTGAAAGCAGAATAATTCATCAATGGACTGAATTCATTCCTATTGCAATTTGATACAAGATGCATTTCCCCTCAGTTTCAGTTCGTACATCAAACTGCTCTAATTTAAAGGAACAGAAGTATTTTCCTAGCAATTCCCTTATTGGGAAAGAAATAAAGTTTCTAATAATGGACTTTCTAGAACTTTCTAGAAATGCTGCTGAAGTAATGAGCACAAAGCCAGTGCAAAGTTAGCAATAGTCATTTTCTAATTGCCAAAGGGAATCCTTTGGTAAAGGGAATTTACAGCCATTGATTTACAGTCAGGTCTTCAGCACTTTTCACATGGTAGCTGTTAGAAAAGTTGGCTCTGAAATGATTGTAGAAAGAGTAAGTAGAGCTACTCAAACTTGAGTTTCAAGCTCTTGGGCATCTTAGGTTGTGAGTGGTAATTTTGCTACACAAAACCAATTGTATAACAGTCTGGAGTTAGTGAATGCAGCTGGACTTGGGCTTGAATTTCAGGTTTTAGTAAGTCTATAGTGTCTCCTGGTTAATCACATCAGCTTTCAAAACCGGTTAGCAGAGGACATAAGACCAGAGAATGGTCTGGCCTGGTTAAAAACAATGAGGGGGAGTCATGCCAGTGTGTGGCATGTACCTGGTGTCTCTGTATGTTGGATGTCTTGATACCAAGCCTTGCAATGAGATCTAAGCTGGTGTCATTTAGACTGCTGATAACGTAAAGCTGTACAAAGACCCTAATTTTGGAAGGAACATGCGCAGCCCTACTGAAGAATCTAATTAAGGAAATTTCTGCCAATCCCACAAACTCTTATATCCTATATTCAAAAATGTATAATCCTCTCGAATTCTTGTGTGTGTGTGTGTGTGGGGGTGCTTGCAGTGATTTACCAGAGCTCTAGGTGTATGAGAAGCATTAATCAGGAAAAGTATAAGATACTGCTGAATTAAGGTGATCTAAATGACTGAAGAGAATTCAATGAGGGTTGTGGTATTGAAGCTAAATTCAACTCCAATATCTAGATAGCCTTTGCAGCACTTCATTGTCCTCATTGTTTCAATGAGCAATGATTTATAGACTTGCCATTTTATGATATGTAAGGAATTGCTTAAAAATAACCTTGCAAGGATATTTCTAATATGTGAGGGGGGGGAAGGCAAAAATCCAAAGTTCTGCTATACTGCAGAAATAATTTAGAAGAACTTTAATGGTACTGTCAAATGTCTATACTGCAAACAGGATTTAGACAGATGTAGTTGGCCTAAGGTGTTTTTTGTTTCATTTTTTGTAATAATAAAGCCTCTCTGAGACCGTTCTCCATTTAAATAATGAGCTTTTTTTTAGCTCTCCTTCATATATATACCTTCAAGTAATGAATTTTGTGCACTTAATATACACTGGGAACATTTTTGTGTATTTTTTTAAAAGTAATAGAAGTTATACTCCATGTGTTTGTATCCACGTTCCCACTGGCATTTATGGAACTTGGTACTAGGAAAATGCCTGGGAATATTGTGATCTGTGAATCTAGAATCATAGAATGGTTGAGGGTGGGAAAGATTTGGGGAGATCATCTAGACCAGCCCTCCTGCTCAGCCTAACGTATGTTGACCAGGATTGTGTCCAGGTGGCTTCTGAATAGCTGGTGGAGACACTGCAACCTCTCTGCAAAACCTGTCACAGTGCCCAGTTGCTCTCACAGGAGAGAAGTTTTGCTTATGTTCAGATGGAGCTGCCAGTGTTTCAGTTTCATCCTGTTGCTGGGCACCATTGAGAAGAGTCTATAAAAGCTCTCTGTAAAAGACATGCTTTGCTTTTATTCCTCTTATTTTTGCATTCTGTTTTTAAATTAATGGTTTTTGTTACTTTTCATTTAAATAGATCTATTTCTTTTAGTCTCATATTACTAATTTTGTCCCTTCTCATTAATTAAGCTGCAATTTATGATCAAAACTTGTTCAGGCTTAAGTCCACTTCCATTATTCTTAAGGGCTTTGTAATACAGATACCCAGAATTGTAAGGTTGGGTCCAAGTCACCCAGTTTCTCTGTCAACACAGTAAAGAAGCGATGGGGCCTGGGCAGGGAATCAAGTGAGTACAACTGGAGTTCCCTCTGCCTATGGAAAGATACAGATCAGTGGGCCTTACAGTGCTGTTCTGCATCCAGTTTATGTGCATTACGGAGAAATTTTTGCTCCATGCTTGCTGAAGTCAGGTCACTTGACTCGCTTAGGTCGCTTGCCTGTTCTTGTCTCTGACCATTTTTCTGTGCCAGGGCTTGCAGCTCTGGAGCTAAGTCAGTGAAACGACGGCAATGCATGGGTTTCAGCTGATCCACAGGAATAGTGGGATCAGTCACGTCTGGGTTAGAATCTAATAAACACTGAATTGTATATACAGCTCTTTGCTTATTCTCATCTTTGCATATGGGTATTGTATATTATCTAGTTTAGAACTGTCAAAGCAATGATAACTTTGGATGTAGGTAAAATATATCACGATCGTCTAAAACACTTGTGGCCTCAGAGGTTTGAGTCGGAGGTCTTCTGGCCAGGGCATCCCCTCCGTGTCACTCTGGTCTGTAAGTGGCAGCTGAAAGCAGAGCACTGTCAGCGCAGTCGCTGCGTCAGCCACCAAACCACAGGGCACAGATGGAGAGTAAATCTTTTCCATCAATACCCATGTTTGAGTAGCTGTTAATTAAATCAGATTTTACTTTGCTTACCTAGCCTGCTTCTGAGATCAGCCAGTCTATTTCCCCTCTATCTGCTTCTTCATGCTTAGGAAATGTTATTGCAGCAGTATTTAACTGTCTCATGCTTTGTCGATAGTGAAGAATGCTCATTTAGAAGCATTTCCAGCATTCTCTTAGGCTTGAAATAATGAATTAGGAGAAACAAATAACTTTTAAGAGGGAAAATCCTTAAGTAACTTAGGAAGTGTATACAACTTGTGGATATGCACAGGGGTCTACTTAGTGCAGGTGGGATGTTTTCAACTACTATTGTTTCAGGGGACTGCCTTTACATGACAGCTTTGTACTTGTCCCTGACCTTTTTTTATGCCAGGTTACATCCTACAGGTCTCCTGAAAGGGATGTTGGAAGCAGGAGACTTTTTCTCCACCTCAGACATGGCAAATTTCCGTCTCGGAGACCAAATCTGACTTGTCTGAAATCAAAGCCCAACTACTTAAATGGAGTTAGTATTTGGCTCATGGTATTTTAGATGAAAGCATTTTGCTTAATATAGGAATAGTCTTCTCTGTTTACTTCACTTCATGAGAAGACTGTATGTAACAAAAAATTTGGTATCCCTTAAGCTTACTTTGACATTAATTCTATTTCCAAATAATCCTAGATCTGCTTTTATGAAGTCACTCAACTACTTAGATAATTTAATTTTTGAATAGTGAATCACATTATTCACTATTCAAAATGGAAAAAGTAGAAAGCCATTCATCTCAGAAGAAAAAATCAAATTTATAACATCATTTCTTCTCAATAGCTACCTATGCTAAGCTCAAATTATCTTCTGTGTAAAAGATTTGTCACGCTATTACCTTTAATGTGATTTCACCTCTGAAACCTATCTGTTTGCTTTAATATAAGTTACTTTGTGATAGAAAGCTCCCCAAAAGACTCATTTTTTTAAGATAAAATGGTACTTAAAAAGATAACGTCTTGTGTATTTTGAACAGGAACCAACTGAAAACAATTATTAAATTGTAGTAATTTTGTTAAACTGTAATGCGCTTTTGAACAAATATTAGTTTCTAAGTTACTTTATTGGAAAGAAGCAGTTTTGTGAGTATCTGTTATGCACTTGTAGGCTTTGTACCATAGTGAAGAAGTGTGCGTGGTGTTCTGCAAGGGGTGGTTTCTTGTCACAGCTGATAGCGAGTCCTGCTCTCAGGTCATGCCAAAGGGCTTCAGCGTATCTGAGATTTCTGACCCCTAGGAAGCTCTCTCATTTGAAGACATCCAAAGATATCATTTAATTTTCTGTTATAGTTTCCCTTTTTTACAAGAAATAAACCCTTTGTGCTTTTTTCCTGTTGTTTCCATTTAGCCCCTTACTACTGTTCTTTTCTGTGTTCTTAATTCAGTAAGGCCACGTTCAAAGTTTAGATCCTTAACGTGACAAATGCTGGAGTGACCTTTTTCTAGCGATAGGGCAAGGTAATCACAAAGGATAAATTAATAGGTACTACAGGATGAGACCTCCTGGGGAAGGCATTTGACATGTAGCTATATACCATTTAAATGACTCTTTCCACTTTTTACCTCATTGTTAAGCAGTGATGGAAATCACGTAAGGTTTAAATGTTGTGAATACACCAAACAGCAGTGAAGCTGGATTTTTGGAAGTGCTCAGCTCTTCTTGTTTGCCCTGAGTTCAGTGCTCCAGGGTTCTGCTGAGCAGCGTTTGGCAGTGGAGCTGCAGGGAGGTGGGTTTTGGCTATTGCCATCTTCACAGCACAAGCACGCAGAGATGATATGCAAAGCACTGCCCCAGCTACGTATAAATTCTCCCTCTCAGCCAATCGTGCTCTCCAACTGATTTTTAACAAGTGTTGATTTTTTCCAGGGAGGATTTTTTTCTTTGATGTTAGTATCTTCATTCTGAGAGGAGAACTTTATGTTTCAGGGTGCTTATGTGAGCAGCATAAATCTATATCTTTCTGAGGCTTAGCCAAACAAACTATAATATGGATTTTAGCTTTGACATGTTGCCATCCTGAGTCTGCAGGGCAGTGATAGATGTGTCCTCTAGGGACTGTCCATCTGATGCATTAATGCATGTGCATCTGTAAATACCGTAACACTTGCTTTTCTGTCCCCTACTGCAACTCTGCTGCCAATGCATCTCAGGTTATTCAGTTAGGTTACTGGCTGCAAATAGTTTTGGGTTAAGAGTTTTTATTGTAGAAATGTTAGGAGCAAAGTGTTTCTTTAGGCCTATGTGAACCTTTCCATGGTACGTTTAGCTGTTGTGAGGAATTTGCAGAAGTGAGTGGAAAGTGCAGAAGAAAAATCCTTAGCTCTTCCCACACAGACCCATCCCACTGTGGAAACTGCAAGAGGGCAGATGGTTGAAAAGGAAGAATTGCTGTGATAGTGTAATAAGTAGTACCCTGGTATGGAGAGCCTTTGCAAAGAAAGAGTGAGGGATTTTCCACGCTAGATCAGAGGAATAGGAAGAAGCTTTAAAGTCCAAACCTTCATGAATAAATAGTGTTGGACCAAAAGTGACAAAGATGATGGAGTAATGCACCTTTTTAGAAAGCAGCTGCACCTGTGTTATTACAATTACTGCATGTAATCTGGTAAGGCAATGATTGGATAGTGTATATTCTGTCTCTATTAATCTCTGTATTTTGGGGAACTGGAGAATGGAGAACTGTTCATGTAGAATTTTTTTTTCCTTTTCATTTAGATTGAATTCCACAAATTTGACTTGCTTCATACAGGTTGCTGTCAGAATAATTCGTGACCTCTGGCAGTTCTTCCTATTTAGATTGGGAAGTTCTAGAAGCAGATATCATTTATCTTTATTTTTTTATTTATCTTTATTTCATGCTCAGGTCCAAGTACGGCATTAGAATTTAACAAATGAAATGGAATAATAACCAGTGTATTCTCCTTGCTGCAGCTCCTTATTGCAAAAATAAAGTGTGTTTTTTTTTTTTAACGGAGGAATTGAGAAGACTGATTCGTTTACATTCATGCAGTGCTTTCAGGATGTGAAGTAGTATGTAAGTGCCAAGTATTGCTATTACTTAGAGTCATAATTAGGAGTAATAAAAGTAATTAGGACTTATTTATCAACAGCTGTTGTTACATGATGATGAGATGACGAGACACTCGGTGTTTTTTAGTGTCTGGCACATCACACTCTTCAGCCCTTCAGCAAGGGCGTGCCAGGGTTGTGACACAGTTGAACAGGGAGAAAGGGCCATGTTTTAGTCATGTGCGTGAAATGGCAATTCACGGTAGCTCTAAATAGTGCTTAGGTAGAATGATCTTTACAGCGCTGCTTGTTGTGTACAATATGGTGTATTTTATATGAAGCCAAGGGAATATCTCCAGACAGTGCTGGACCAGAAGAGTCCGGTGGGAATTCATTTGGTTAGATTGGGAGAGGGGGATACTTCATGTTCAGTTTTGTGAGCTTTACCTTTATCTGAGGAGAAGATAGTAACATCCTGCTAATGCACTGAGTTCAAAATGAAAAATATCCTACCGTAAACTAGTAAAAAACTTGTGTCCTGTTTGCTAGTTAGTACTGAGCTCATAAAGTTGTAAGCCGATTGAACCGTGCCTTTAGATCCTGCCAGAGGTCTGCAGCACTTCAGGCTGGGCTATTTAGATGAATGTACTTCGCTGCTCTTTGATTCTTGCATTAGAAAGCAAATTACAAGAGTATCTTGTCAGAATGACAATACATGCCTATATCCTGTTTTTTCTTTTCTTTTTTTCTTTTTTTTTTTTTTTTGGTCTAATGACTCTGTCCTTGGTCATTCAAGTCTAAGCCATGCTATGTAGAGGTTATTGGGCAGCTTTAGCATTCTCTGTAATTCTTTTCATGGTACACGGTTCCTGGCTTTTGCATGGATAATGTATTTTTCTTTTCAAGATGACTTCTGTGATTCACCTTGGCCAGCACGCTAAGTGAGCTTCAAACACTGTACCTGATCTAACTCTTTGATTCAAGGACATCTTCCATGCGCAGAGTATTACAGAAAATATCTTTATACGGGAAGAGAATTATTGCTGTCTTAATATAGAACTATTCCTGAAAAAAATAACTTCAGTTCTGAATTTTGACAGATGGATTTATAGGAAAGTCCCTTTCTAAGCAGCAGCTTTCTGCAGGATCACACTTGAAAATATGAAGTGCTTTATTTCTGTGTCTGTAGCTTTTCAATAACGTTGTACTGATGTATCTAACCTACAAGATATGTCTTAATATACTCCCACCTTTGAGGATAGGATCCCAAAGGCAATTATTTGCACTTTGTTTCTTGCCATTTGGTGGTTCAGTGATGATTGGGCAGCATAATCCTGCTCTTTGTCAGGAAGGCTTTGTGCCCATGTCTTGGTAACCTGCCCCAAAGAAGAACCTGCTTGGTTCCTTGCTTGATGGTAAGGAACCTGCTTGCTTCCTTGCTTGATGGGTAGCCCCAGGACATCTGCAGGTCATCACAGCATGTTCTGTACCTTTCTGGCTGGTTCTAAATTTTTCTGCTGTAACTGAATTAGAAGCCTTAAAAGCTCTAATTTCCCGGCTCTGAATGAGATAGAAACCTGAAGAGCCCTAGTTGTTTTGTGGACCCCTAAAAACTCTTCTAATAAAAGTGATGCAGAAGCTAAGGGTGAAAGCAATCTTCAGAGAACAAATTGTGTAGCAGTAATCTAGTTTACTCTTCTCTGATGGGACAGGATCAGATAAAGTGGTTCTCTATCGGATTGAGATGTCCCTGTTCTCTCCCCTCTACTGCCCTTCCCAGCTCAAGGGGTATGATTTAATTTATTTTCTTGGTGCTTTTATTCACTTTTCTTGAGGAAATTTCAGAAATAATGCAGCAAAGTCTGTTCTCCATCCAAATCTTCCTACCTGGAAGAGCAAAGCATTCTGAATTGAAAGTAGTTGGGGTGAGTTTTGCAAGGAGGAGTTGCTTGTACTCTGCCTAAGCTTATTCTAAGGACAGTTTAGGCAATTGCTTTGCATGGTCTTTCTGGAGCTAATTGGCTCCTGTTTGATCAGTGTGGTCATCCGTGGGAATGTGGGAAAGGGAGAAATAAATTCTGTCTGCCTATGCAAGCCATTCGGTTGGGAGGCCATGACCTCCATTTAATAATGTTAGACTTGAACTATTTTCTTTTTTGAAAAGCGTTCTCTCCTTTTCATGCTCCTTTGTATCCCTTATTTCTTTGCTTAGAGGGGAAAAAACAATGAGGCATAAGGCAAAGACCCCTTCCCAAAGGAAAAAAGAGGATGCCTCTTTTCCCAAAGTACTCTGGCTTCAGGTATTACTGCAAACTCAATTTGAGAACATCCTAAGTTCTCTAAGTTATGCTCAAGTTTGTTTGTTTGTCAGCCCTAGAGCTGCATTAAACCAGGTTGTATTCTTTTGTTCCAACTATTTTAATGCAGTAAGGAGGACTGCTCTTAATCAAATGTGTATGTATTTGCAGGAATAAGATATCTTCTCAGCTGTTCAATATTGCTGTGTAAAACTTGGAAAACTAGTGATAAGGGAAAGGTATGAGGATCTGATGTGATGGGCAGGCATACTGACCTGGATGGACAACCCTATATATGTGCTTACACACATACTATTCACATAAGCAGAAATTACTAAATGTGACTGTAGACTTATTTATCATTTCTAGATCCTTTTAAAATTATTTTACCTTTTAGTAGTTAGGACAGTAGAAAATAAAAATTATTTGTATGGTAAGGGAACGTTCTCTTCATTTTAAAATAATTTCTTGGTTAAAATTCTGTTTTACTTATTTAAATACCTTAGGCTAAGCTGTGAATTAAAACTAAGGCCTCAGGATTTCTTTTGTGGCAGGTTTTCATATTGTTTCCTAAGCAGAAAAGCATGGCAGGGTGTAAAATATATTAATCTGTGCCTATTGTGTTACTTGGCACAGGGCCAGTGAGGGCTGTCAGTGCAAGTAGGTGCAAATTAATGTGGCAGTTCTTGTGCTGGAGTCATACTGTGTTAATACAGGCCTTCGGAGCAGATAATATGAATTCTGAACTGTGAGTGTAATATTTTGGGCAGCGCAGTTAGAGCAGTTCATCACGATTAGCATCATGCCTGGGATTTGGGGCCAGCCAAGCTGCCTTGTTTATCATGCTGGATTTCTAATGAAATGCGGACAAGGCAGATGTGTAGTAGGTGAAACAGGATATAATCCTGTTGGTTGGGTGCATTTCTCTGAATTGACAGGATATGCCAGCTTTCCAGTGTTTTAATCAAGATGGCAGTGCCTTGACATGGTTCATGTAGTAATATAATCCTCTTTTTATGAAGCTTGAGGAGTTGTGTGGGGCTAAGACAGGAAAGGAGGCCTCCCTAATGCTTCCATAGGAAGGACTGCACAAGCTGCTATCCAAGTGCCCTAGGGAAAGGAAAAAACATTGTCTTTTGTTCCGGCTCTGGAGTGGAGCTGCATGGTGGGACAGGCCGGCCTAGGCCTGGCTCGGTTGCGCCAAAGGTGAGCAGTGAAGCAAAGCTGGATTAGGCCTCGTGCCTTCATCCCGATCCCCATCATCACTGCTGCTGCTTTGGGAGCCTTGAGGAAGGCCGAACTAGGAAACTATTTTAGAAGTACTTTAAAACTTAGGAAAGTCTGACACACTTTTAAGTAAGACCTAATTGACTTGCATGACTGCATGAAAAAGATCCCTTTTGAAATAGCAGTTGAGAAGCCCTCTTCGTACTGAAAAGGCTGTGATGGGGATGTAAATGCAGACATTGATTTTTTTCCAAAATTTGGCCTGAAATTTCCCTGTTAATTCAGCATAAAGCTGTTCTTCATACAGGCCTTGTTGGTTTCAGTGTTGCTGTGAAATGCTACTGCTCTTGTGCTTGGTGTCCCAAATTGGGGTTTATAGATAAGACCTCTGTGTCCCAGTATCAAATTTACTTAGTTGGCTCCCTAGTAAATCACGTAGCATCTCTGAGCTTTCATTACGGGTTAAAATTCTGCTGTGACCTAATTGTGCCTCTGCTGCTAGACCTTTTAGGGTACATTTCTTTGCAGGCCTCAATGTCTGGAACAGTGTGTCTGCCATGCACTACATTTCTCCTAGTGTTTGGATGTAGCTTTATAATCACTTTTACCTAAAAACTACGCAGATAATCTGTATGCTGAGTCAATATATTAACACTGTGGAGCACTGGCATAATATCCCTGCAACCCAATTGATTTCAGAGGGGTTGGAAAGCCAAATTATCTTATTCTTTTTTTTCCCCAGACTGTACAAACTTTGCCTAGACATTAAGAGATGATTAATGGATTTTTTATGAACTTTTGCATGATCACTGTTGGAAGGTGACTTAGATGTGTATTGACATTACCTTACGGTGTTTTTTCTAATTAAATATATACACTAAAATTAATGCTTGTCGGCATTTCTGGTAGGCAGGGAGATTTCAGTGACTAGAAGTGCTAAGCTCCAGGGTACCCATATCCATTGATGTGATTTGCTTAATGGGAAGCTCTCCATTCCTTAAAAGCAATCAGCAGGAAAAACTTTGCTTTAAAAAACTAGCCTTAAAGGATATCTAACACCTTCCAAAATTAACCAACTGTATTTTTTACCAGGTAAAAACAAAAGGAAAAATGAGGGAGGTGATCAATAGTAGTAATAAATGCTTTCATTTATGCTGCTGAAACTTTATTTCTTTTGAAACTTGTACATGTTATATACCACAAGTTTTGAAACTTGTACAAATATACTAAAAACTTGTGGTCTATGGTCTTAATTTTGACCATCAAATTCCAGGGATCTCAGCTGGATTTCTTTATGTGGTATCCATGTCCACTCCTAGAGTGTTTTTCTGTGTTGAGAGCGCAGCAGAAGTTTTGGAACATGCATTTTCTCCTGGTGATTTCGGTTTCATCCAGTACCTTGTGAGAGTGTGATTGAGCTGCTCTAAATATCCCGTTTGGGAGTTAACGTGGCAGGAGTGCTGGGCCTTTCTGCCAGAGGTTCTGGCCTCTGCCTTCCTTGCTGTGATACCCGGCATCCAGCAACCCGTGGTTGAGCCCTGCAAGCCCTATAAGATAAATGATGCTGCCAGGCAGCTTCGAGTCTCCCCTTCTCGTGTGCCCAGCACAAGGTGAGCACAATCCATCCCTTACGTAGCTCAAACGTTTCTAAGAAACTTCTTTGGTATTCTGAAAAAAGCATTTAAGTGCAGGTTGATGTGGCTGAAGAGATGCTAATTCAGTATGTTATGCTAAAGTTTTTGAAGTGTGTATTTGTCTACAGCTGCTGTTATTTTGCCCAGGATAATACAATTGCTAGTCACAAAAACACTTTTTAGTATCTGTAGGCTGTAATTTTAACATCAGCACACCTGACACTTCATGGGAGAAAAAGCACAGGCTGCTTTTGTTTTGGCTCTTTTTTGCTTTGCTTTACAGAAGTTAACATACTTAAAATCATCATAACCAGCTTGCACTTTTCATCTCTGCACGTGTTTGCACTACAGCCCGAGTGAGAGCAGGACTCTCCTGAATGTGGGATGCATGTTAAAGCTATTGCAGTTATTGCAGACAGCTAAACCCCATTCCTTGGATGTTACCCTAGGAGTACTTGGCCTTTCATGTTCCATTGCTTCTTGTGCATATAGCATCTTATCAAGCTGCAATTCTGCAGGGTCAGAGCTTGTTATTAATGACTGGAGAAGTAGTAATACTTTAATGAAGGATTCATATCAAGTGAAACTACAAAAATGTACAGATAATTTCTTTTTAATAAGAGCATGTTAGTAAAATTCTTTTTCTGGTCTCAAACTTGAAGGAAAAAAACTGTTCAAGTTGGACTTCTTACACACCTAGTTAATGTTACATACTTTGCTGTATGGGCTATTTAGCAGATGGCAGAGGCTGATACACAGATCTCAGTAATGAAGTTTTTGATGCCTTAGTGTGCTATGAAGGAGGCTTCATGACTTGTCAGTCATCTGTTGCATATTTATTAAATAGGAGAAATATATCACTGCTTAGGGTTTTAGTAAGTGCTGTTTGCAGAGGGGTCTCTGTCCTGAGCAGGCTAGCAGTGGTGATGTGAGGATTTCCCGAGCAAAAGTGACAGCAGTGTGGAGCTCTGGCTTGGGAAGCTGGCTGCCACATGCAGCAGGAGCAAGGACCAGAGTGAGGAGCTGGCCAAGTGATTCTTCTCGCTGGGCGTTTCTGGACAGAGCTGAAGTTCTGCTTATGGGTCCAGTTCTTTCTTGCCAAGGCATTTTCATAGTGTGCACTGAGTAATCCCAATGTTTAGCCTTGTTTTAAAAGCTGAGCTGTCTCAAGAGGAAGAATTTTCTAAATATGAAGATTTGCATTCAAGCTCCACTAAATGCTGTGATTTTGGGAAGGCACATTACTAACTGACTTTCAAAGAAACAGTCTGACTTGTATTAATTGAAGGTAAAGTATGAACAATTATTGTTCATGCTACTATAAGTCTTAAAGTTACTGGTAGCATGTTAGTAAAATTATCTTTAAATTTGATAAATTTTCTTTTAGGTATATAGGCACTGGAAAATTGAAATGTCTATTTGGATTTTATCTAAAGTTAAACCATCTGGCTAATCTGCAGTGCAGGAAAGGAAACCCAACATTTCTCCATTTGTCAAATTTTTCCAGGTCTAGAAATGTGTGTTGTGCTTTTTCATTCTTTTTTTTTAGTAATGTATCATAAGATTTAGAAGACGCAGCTTGTATTTAAACAGGGTACAGGTGCCAACGATAGTACCCAAGTCTCTGCCCATTTTTGCTGGTGCAGAAAGCAAAAATGAGGTTTTGTTACTATAAGAAACTTAATTTGAAAATGCAAATTTTTCTTTGAAGTTCTGTAAGTCTGAAGCTTCTTTACTTTCATGAACTCTCACTTTGCAAATTCATATTAGGTCAGTTTATCAATAACTGCAAATTGATACCCGTCCACTAAACTAGCTATGGTAATTTTACAATAGCTACTTGGAAAGTATATGCTGCTATGAGAGAGGATATAGGCATCACTGATAACTTTTGGAGTTGATAAGAAAAAAGAAGTTAAGGTCTGTGACGTTTCAGGGTTTTCGGTTGAACACCTTTCAGAAAAAAAATCCAAGATAATGGATTCTCTGTGGAAGAAGCTCATTGGAGTTGCTGTGGATGTATATACCTGTGGACAGGTACCAAGGGCCTTGGTGACAAGCTAGGAAGAAACAATTAGATTTGTATTAAATATTTATCTGCCTTTCATCAGACCTTTGCTAAATTTAAGCTGTCTTCATGGAATTTAGATGTTTCATGTTTAGCTTTAGAAAGAAACTTAAAAGGTACAATTTTAGTAACACACATGAGAACTCTATTTGAAGGAGAGGTTTTTTTTCCCCCATTACTTAGCTCTTTACATGTGTAGAACAGCTCATCATAATTCTTTGCAGTAGCTGCAAGCACTAGGGGAATTGTTTATTATGCACGTGATGTTCATCCGGCTGCTGCCTCTTCTTGCTCTTTGTTCTTTCTATCTTGTCATAGTCTCACACCGTGAGTGTTTGGGGCACGGAGTTTACACAGCACCTTGCTCACTGGACTCCCTGGTACTAATTGGGGTATCCAGGAGCTGCTGTGCGTAAATGAAAAGCACTGATAGCAGCTTGTATAGATCTTGTTTCTTCATGTTGAAGCAGAAATTTGCTCAAGATACCTTTTTAATTCTAGGTGCCAATTTGCCCCTTTTGTTCAGGACATAAACCTCTGGAGAAATGTTCAGGTAATGTGTAATTTGGAAATGCTGGGTAGTCTCCTCAGCAAGGTGGTATCAAGCCAGGCTGCAGAGCGTCTGCATAAATCCAAGTTGCTTGATTAGTCTGAAATACCATCATCTTTGAGCCTACTGACAAAGACAGAGGAATCTTTCCAGCCAAGTTATTTGCTAAGTAATGGTTTAGATCATGTGAGTGTACCTGTCAGCATTTGTTGCAGTGCTAAAGTGTGTGTCGTTTTAGCTTTAGGAGCAGGTAGTCTTGGAAACTCTAGGTACCTCTAACCTGCTATTTTCTATATTAGATTTTGGCTCACTTTCCCTTGCTTTTTTTACATAGGCTCTGTAAGGAAAAAGTAGCGTGGACTTGATTGCCTATGAAAGCCTGCATAATGGATATACTTCTGTAGCAGTTGCTCTGGAGCAGTTGCTGTGGCCATGCAAATGATTTAGTGGAGAAGCTGGCTGGGGTGTAAGGGGATGAAGATCTTTGGGGATTGTCTCCATCAGCGCTTCTGTCCTAGCCCTTCTCATCAGCATCTTAGGTACCGACCTCTGCTCTTAAAGCCTTTGGCCACAGTCCTGAGCAGCTCATGGCAAGGGAGGCCTGTTGCTTTTCTCTGCCTTTTTTGATAAAGAGCAAGTGCAAGCGTGATTCATGAGACATAACAGTGTAGGTTTTTGTTATCCTATCTTTCTGGTACACATACATTTTCTTAACACAGCAGGGTAATGTCTCCTGGTTTGGTTTTTGTTGCTGCTGTTGAGCAAGTGTCACTTGCATTTAGCAAGCTCCCCTGCTGATTCCTGTTGGGCCTGAAATAGGTAGAAAGACGGATGAAAAACTAAGTATTGCCACGAGGAAAAAAGAAAAGAAAGGCAATATGCAAGACACTGGGATAGATTAATACAGGAAGAGCCAAGTTACCCATTTCTACTCTCTCTCTCTCTCTCTCTGTTGCCTTTGGTGAAGCAGATACGAACTGTCTTACCAAATCCACATAATACTATAATACATGTACAGAAGACACTAAGGCAGTGTGATATAGGTGCTCTTGTTGGTTATGGTAAATCATTCTTTAGCATTTCCCTTTACATCAGCCTAGCAGTATGTTGCATGTACTATCTTCTATAGCAGTGCTTAAACACATAAAATTATTTCTTTTCACCTTTACCTTTTGGGTTCGTGGCCTTCTCCGAAATGTTGGTACACTTAAGAATATCAACCTGGTGTCTCGTGTTAACTAGTAGCCAGTGCCTGGAATGAGTGATGCTTTAACAACTACAAAAAAAGAACAGATTGTGGTTTTATCCTCTTGGTTTTGGTTATTTTTTTTTATTTTTTTTTCCAATAAGAAATAGAAGGCAAAAATACAATTTGACTACAGAGTTCTTTAGGGAAGTCACATATAACAAAAATAAATTATGATAGAAGATCTTTTTCCTTGCTAAAAGTATCAAAACCAGAATATCCTGAAGAATTCTGAACATCAGCGTTAGGCTTTGTTACATGAAATAATTTCAATTACTTTTTCTTCCCCTTAGGAATGTAAAAATTTCTTATATTTAAATGTAATTACATTGTTTACAGCTTTTTAGCCATCCATGGTTCCTCTCAGTACAAAAGACATGGCAAGAATGAGAGAATGTGCTTTTCATATTTGTATTTTTTAATTTTCTTTTCTAATTCACTGGAAACCTAAGCATACAAAGGCACAACATCATACCTTTCAAAGAAGTCAGCTAATGGTTTCTACTTTGTTTTACATAATGTTTTAGCGTGGAGAACTTAATTTCCAGCTTTGATCAGTGTGCATAGTGTGTTGATTGATGCAGCTACTGGCACTGAGAGAACTGCTTAATTTTCATTTCAGGTCAAATTTGGCATGACTATAAACAAGACAGAGAATGCTTACTGAAATCAGCAATGTTGTTACTGGCAAAGAAAGGGATGTTTGTTTTCAACTTTAAACTAGATTTTGTACGAAGGCATGATGTGAAGTGACTTGACATGGCAAAACCAAAAGCAAGCAGTGTTATTTCTGTTTTACACATCAGGAATGGAGACACTGTGTGATGTTTGCTTCCTGTGCAGTGATGGCTGTGCTGAGTGGGGCTGAAGGACTCGGCCACGTCAACATTGAGCACACAGCTCAGAAGTGCACGTTGCAGAAGATGGGGCTGAGAGCAGGACCAGCTTGGTGACCAACTTGGACCCTGCTTCCATCTGCTCCCCTCGCAACAGGAGCTTGCTTACGGGGAGGTATTTCTCAACCGTTTCTAAAAATATCCCTTTTGTATTTGCACGTATATAATCAAATAACCTCAAAATTCTCAAAACCAACTGTTTTTTTTAACAATTTAAGTTTAAAATCAGCTCTCTGCATTTCAGAACACACTTTTTCAAGTAGAACTTTAGCCCCAGAGCTAGAAAGATTAGTGCAGATCTTCTGCTGGGTTATGAGAGCCTTTTTACAGATCTTTTCCTTGGGGCCACCCACAGTCTGTTTAAGAGGGTGGTTGGGAGTGATCATGCTGTTGAGTTTTGGGTCAAATTATGTTTGGGCTCAAAGGGCAAGATGTGAAGCTGCACAGCTGGGCTGCATGGAAATTAGGAGCTGAAAAGACAGTTATGGGTGAGGCTGGTCCTTTGCAAACAGGTGGCTACTCTAGGGATCCTTCCATGGTGCTGCTGTCCAGTGGGGCTTCCCTCTTCCTTGGAAGTTTTCTGGTATTGGAGTACTTGCCAGCCCTGAGGTTAACAGCTTTTATGATCCTAACCCCCATCACAGAGTGAGTTCAGCTCTGCCAAAACCCTGTGCCTTGCCTTGCTGTGAGGAAAGGGTGGGAGGGATTTTGCTAATCTGAGGGAGTAGTTCTGCACTCAGATTTATCCAAGCTCTTTGTGAATATCTAATGGCATGATTTTACTTTGACAGATTAATGTTGTTTCTGTAGATGTGCAGTGACACTGCTCCATTTTGACTTTGTGTTGTCAGCTTTGTACATTGATCCTGACACTGTTGTATTTCATCTTGATACCGTATTCTTGATGCGACATTGCAATGCCACCTCCATAAATTTATATTGACGTTCTCTAACTTCTTTTTTTGGTATTTTTCAAAGCAACTGAGAGTCTGACACAGAACTGGAAGCAATGCAGAGGCAAAACTTTGGAGATGTGCTATGGAGCAAAGGACAGAGAAGACATTTTGTGTGAAGAAACCGCTTGTGCTAGAGACACCGATGGTGCTTGCAGGCAGCAACGTGACGTGCTGACAGGGGCTCTCCTAGAGAAGTCAATGTATGTTATCGTGTTCTAATTTAGCTTTAATGTGTTCAGCTCTATATTAGAGCCTCCAAATGCAATTTAAATAGGTGTGCGCTGCTCACAACTTTCCTATAGTTGAGGCTCACCTGATGGGTGCTTTGGCACGGCAAGGGTGCTGTTATTGAAGCAATCATTTTCCCTGGATGTCCTTATTGATTTCTACCTGCACATCAGTAACGAGATTTCATCAGGTAGTATGTGAGCAGAGAGACAATATCAATTCCTCTTACTAGTTTCTTAATAGCTATGCATTAATGCTGCCCATAGAAGACACAAAGCAAGACAGTACTGTCTGTTCTGCTGAAAGGCTGAAATTTGCAGAATATTCACTATATCCTATAGGGAATATTTGCCCTTCAATGTATCCACTCTCATTTGCTGCTCAGTGCCTTATGGCTACATGATAATTGTGGTGTGTTCAGGTCTATATGTGCCTGATTGCTATAAGGCTGCAAATGACTGCTTTAAACACCTTATGTTACCCATGGCTTTTGAGATCTTTCTGGGTGGTTTGTGAAGTGCCTGCAGATGCTCAATCTCAATGGCTCTGGTTGAAAAGAGTGTATATGCTATTTCGTCATTGCTATTTCCAAATGACAGCATTTTTGTCTTGGGATTAGGCCTTTATTACTTTTTGTAAGATTGTTGGGGATTCTTGTTAGAAATACTTAAATTAAGAACACATTTCCAGCTGCGACACAGGTATCATCTAGTCCCTAGTCTGCAGAGTGTGCTTGATACGATAGTTGTTCCAACGTTTCCATTAAAAAAAAAAAACAGTAATTTGTCTATGATACGGAGACATAATCACCTTCAAAATTGTCTCTGAAAATTAATATTTTATTTCTTAAGAAACAAGAGTTTTATATCAAATATATTGCCATTTTTCCCCAAATTTCAGTCTGTTTACCTAGCCTAATGTGAAAATAGAGGCCGACTTAATGACTTCCTTGTATCTTTCTGCTTTGTCATCCTCATAAAATCCTGAATGTTACTTGAGATGATTAGTAAATAAGATGAAGAAATTTAGCTTAGAGAATTGACTAGCTACAGTGCATGACTGTAATTGTGGTGTTAATGTCAAACAGAGGCTCTTCCCGTTATAATCTGCTCTTGAGCATGAAGCGCGTTCCCCTCTGAAACCCCTAAGAGCTGCGTGCAGGTAAATAACTGCAACCTGGACCTTGAGGTCCTGGTCAAGACCCTCTTACATTTGGCTCATAAAGCAGGGGGAGCTTCTGCATTCGTTTTCCTTTTCTCTCTGGAAGGACTAGGTAAAATAGGTGGTGAGGTGTCAAAGTCTGCCTAGAAGCAAAACCCTTCTCGGCAATAAGGCAGTCAAGTATTAGAACAAGCTGCTCAGAAGTTGTCCAGCCTCCTTCCTTTTGGAGGTTTTTTCCAAGAGATCAAGCTGGATAAAGCTTTGAGCTGTTATGGTGTATGTGTAATTATGTCATAGGGCAAGGCTGTTACAACTCTGAGATCTTCTGATTTTTAGTTTTTGGAAAGCAGTAAAAATCCTGGTCCTGACTCCATGTTGATTTTTTTCCAGCCTCACAGAACCACTGCTGAGAACCTCAGCAGCTGCAGGCTGGATTTTCTTACTCTTTCCTGCTTATGTTTCTTATGAAATCTATTACAGGTTCCAGAAGTGACAGTTCATGGTGAGATTTCCTTCTAATAACATAATGAAGCATCAGGTATGAGATGCCTCTTCGGAAGGACTTGTCTGTTCTGGCTTTTCTGAAGTTGCTTTGACATTCCACCATGGAGAGCAGCGCCTTGGAAACAAGGTAATAACTTGCTATGTGTAGTCTTAAAATAAAAACATGCTAAAAAGCATGTTTCACAAGCAGCCTCCCACGGGAGCTAAGTAGTTCAATAGCATTTTACAGAAGAAATGGGAAAGAAAAGAGAAGATGGGAGATATTTCTCCTTTAGTCACCTGCCTCTCATTTTAGGTTGACAAACTGTTTAACTCTGTACCTTTTCCACTCATCTCTCCATAATTCCTGTTTAGTTAGAGCAGCATGTGTTGGAGCTACATGCATCTATTGCAGTGTAGCCAATGGAGCTGTGATTGCCTCCATTTGGCACTATTGCTCTAAAACTGATAGATAGTGGTGTGCCAGTAGTGCAGCCTCAAAAATACCAGTTGTACTGAAGCCTTTGGATTAGTTTCTTAAATACCTTGAGTTGTGTTTTCAATCACACCGAACTTGGAAGAAGTTACTGGCCTGCTGCAACGATCTTTGGAACAAAAGAAAAGGAAATTGCTTATTTTCCAGCGAGCATCTCAGCTGCATTTTGTGTTTCATGTGGTCATGGATGAGCTGGATTGCAGCCAGGCTGCACTCATTTTGCTGCTTACAGTGCTTAGTGGCAGCGTAGAAATCCCACAAACTTCTGGATAGCTGCAAATAAAGTTCCCTGTAGAGGGTTTTGCTGATCACTGTGTAGTGCGGAACTGGAGGGGAGCGCCACTCCAATGGTATTAGTGAGAAAAAGCAGATATTGTTGTATCTACAGCCTTGGGTATAACCATATGGGTGCTCTCACCGACAATGTGCTGTGTGTCCCGTAGTCATCAATGCCTCTAAGTGCTCGTGTGTCTGGCTGTGGTTTTTTGTTGCTGTTTTGGGGCAAGGCTTTTAACCACAGGCTTGCTATGGAAAATTTCCAAATCTAACGTTGCTGTTCTGATTTTTGTGCATTTGGTTTGCTTCTTGTCCAGGTTGCCGAGACGCACACACAGCATGTGAAATTTCCTAGAGCTTTCATTTATTTTGTAGTGAGTATTAACAAGATTGGGATTTTTTTCTGCTGTTTACTATGGCATGAAATTGCCAGGCTTGATGTTGTATTTAAACCAGAAGACATCTGTAGTTACTGTTAGGTAATGATTATGCAGCTTCAACTCCAAAGCTGCTCACAACAGATGAAGAATAAAACTGTGAATTTAAAAGAAGAAAGGTGCTAGGGAAGAAGGAGTAACAGCGTATAAGAAAAGATTGTTTAATTAATGTACAAGTTAATTAAAATATCAATATGCAAATCATCACTACCTCCCTGTTGCCCAGAGTGGCTGTAGAGACTCCATCACTGGAGTTGTTTGGAAGCCCTCTGGCCGTGCTTGGAAGGGAGGACGAACCAAATGATCTCCAGGGGTCCTACCAACCTCTCAGCTCTTCTGTATTTCTGTAACCTGGTTCAGCAGGCAAAGAATTAGGAAATCTAGTTCCTGTTTTTGTGAATTATCTTGTCGGTAGCTACTGATCATGAGCGAAATGATGAAATGGGAGCTTTAAGGGCTGCATCCTGCAGCAGGTGTGTACCCGATGGAAGGAGCAGAAATAGAGCAGGACTTTCTGCACAGCAACCAGCTGTAGTAAACGTTAAATTTCTTTGCTGAAAACAGTAATGCTATAGACCCAAATTCTGTAATCGTATCTATGAAAGTATTCCTTCCTTTTGAAGATGTTAAGACCTTACACAGATTCAACGTTGGTCCTACAGATCAGTTTGCCAGTGGCCCGGTCTCAGACCTGTATTAGAGCATCAATATTAAGCAGAAATGCCCATTAATCAATAATAGAATCTGCCTAAAAAATAATTTCTGGCAGAGTCTGGCTGTTTTCCAAATGAGTTTGTAATTTATTGTTAAATGGAGCATTGTTTTCTTTTGCAAACAAAGCCATTCCCAAATCATTATAAAGCACTTGGCTGCTTTTAACCACTGTAATTTTAGAAAGGCACTGAATTTTTGTAGTTTCCTTTTGGTCTTTATTTTTGTAAAACTGTAGTGTGTGTGTGTGTTTGTGTTAGGGAAAGATCCGTTATTGTTCAGATAAAATTCTGCAGTTTTTACTAACAGGTGAAAATGATTTGATCTGTACATACTTAATCTCATAAACCCCAAATTATTAAGAAATTACTTTTTTCACAATGATACATTATATATTTCCCTCTTTAAATGCTAAGGGATTTTTTTCCACTATGGAGGGATGACTGCAATACAGTTTACAGATGTCCGGTTCTTAGATGAATAAGAAAAAGCCTTTGCATATTCATACGTAGCACAAAAAATGCTCATCCTTCTTTTATACCATCCTTAAAAGCAGTACATCTTGGTAAAGGAGATGATTAATCAGCAAAACAGTGCTAAGGCTCCACAAATAATTTTTTTTTTTGCTTTGGTCAGCCCGTTTGAGCATTTTTCACCGGAAGAATTTGAAGTTACGTGTCCATACATCACTAATCACTAGAGGTATAGATGGGGTCTAGTCCTCCTGAGCACCCCTGCCGCACACCACCTCGCATCTCCCCCAGCAAGGAGCATTTTGGCTGTTTGAAGGTAAGTATGAGGAATGATCCCTGATTGCTCACTTGCTAGATTGCCAGAAGTTCTGGGAGCCAGTGGCCCTATGGAGTGAGCTGAATAGTGGTCTCTGAGGGAGATGCTGCTGCTGAACTGAAGGCAGGTAGCCCTTAATAGAAAAGGGAAAAAGTGTCCAACAGCTTTTCAGCAAGTTTTTATTTTAAGCGAGGTATTTAAGTGGCTACAGATGGTGGAGTTGGATAGGGTGATGGAGAGAAAACAGATCAAAGAATTTGAAATAAATGATACCTTTTGAGGTGAGAACAAATACACAGGAGCTTCTGACCTTAGCCTGAACACAGAGCAAAATGTTACTAACCTCTCACCTTGCAATTACCATGAAGGAAGTGTGTTTCTCTTCCTGCTGTTTAGCAAAGCTTTGAGAGCAGGTTTTGTACTGAGGTCTCATGTTCCAGCTGTCATCAGTGACTAGGGAGTATTCTGTATTGCACTGACTATAGTATTGGGTTATAGCACAAATGTTTTGAAACAAATTGCAGTGGTCAAAATAAATGAACAAATAAATGAGCCAGATTAACTGGAAAGTTCCAGTTGTTTTCTATTGCCCTGCTCATGCAAAACATGTTTAAATACAGTGTAAACAGCCACAAAGATGATTTCATGGCTAATTCGGGTTTCAAGAACAACAAAGCTGCTAACTGTCCTGGAGAATTTAGCCCAGTACAGTCTATGATGAATTTTCCTTGCTTTTTAAATGCTGTTCCATCTTTAATTAAAAAGCAAACTCAATTGTTCTCCCCCTTATTCACACAGATTAGCATGATCTTACTCTATAGCTAGGGGTTTTAGACAAAAAATATTGAATATGAATGATGATATTAACTTATAGCAGTGTAAACCTAGAGCTTTCCTTTTCTGGTCAAAGTTATGTGTCAAATTGTTCAGCACTCCATTTACTCATAGAGCTGCAATTTGAATTCACACTCTAGCTGCTTCGATAAAATTCTCAAAATCGACATCACTATCTTGACTATCCACAGCTTCTTTCCTTGCAGAAAAGCATACAAATTATGCCATTGTATCGAAAGTAGCATGTGCAGAAAGATGTCTTTAGAACAATATAAGAATTTTTCTGGGCAAGGCCTGGGAGAGAGGAGCTGTATCTTCCAGTACCGTTGTGAATTTTTGATTCATTTTAGAAATAGTTATAAAAAATCTTTATAGAATTACTCCCAAACTGCTATTGGTAATTGTGTAGGTTTCACTTTGTGTCACAAGCAATCCATTATTTGAAGACCTATTTATTTTTAAACTTGATCAGACATCCCGGTGGTGGGAGGGATTGCAAGTGATGGGTTACTGTAGGTATTGCAGCACATGCTGACTCCTACCTTACTTCTTTGGCAGGGCTGTTGAATTTTAGCAGGGCATTTTGTTCAGAAAGTTTTCTAGATAACTTGCTGAGGACAAAATCTGGGCCGATGTGATTAAAGGGTTTTGACTAACGTTGCACGAAAGACATTGAAGGCCGTGTACACAGAGGATTTTAAGATTAAGGCTTTCTCATTTGCAATGCTACATTCCTTTTCTAAGGTTCATTAGAAGTGCTATTGTAATAAATTGTGCTTGGACAGCTAGAAAATACATTGACGGCAGGCATTAGAAAAGACCTGTGGAGTAATGAGCTCACTAGTACTGGGATCTTGTTTCTGTTCCTGACTGCGGGTTCCTTCCTAAGGAAGGAAGAAGTTCAGTTTTGTAGTCAGGGAGAGGAAACTGGCTCAGAGCATGGAAAGGTGGAGAAGGAGTTAGTGGGATGTGGCTGATGTAAACCGTGTATCATCCCTGGTTTTGGCAGCTGTATGTTGACTAATGAGTGAGTTCTTGCAAATTCGTCAAGACAAATCCAATTCTTGAGATGAGTCACATTGGCAAGATGTCATCTTGCCTCTTGCAGTTTGATAAAGAGGCATGCTGCTGTGATACTGTAATTGGCAGTTGCTTTTGCCTGTCCTTGGGTTATGCCCTTCTCTGATATAGCACGTAGCATCCCCATGGATCCCTGATACAAATCTTTATACATAGCTCCAGAGGGTATTTAGGACAGCACCTGAGGCTCTTCAATGAGTCTTCCACTTCCTCCTTCATATTAAAATTCAACCTTTCTCCTGTCTTCATTTCTTGATTCATAATCTGGATTATTTCTTACATGGATTAAACTCTTCTGCTTTCCTGCATTAGCACTGATAGGCAGACTTCCTTCCAAATATTCATATGTTCTAACAAATGATGTGTTCCTCTGGCATAGTCCACAGTGCAGCCTTGCCTGGTTTCCACCTGCTTCTAACTACAGAAACCGTTCCAGCTGCCCTATAATGATTTCTTGATCAAAGAAGTCATTATTATGATTGGAATCATTATTGCTTCATGCTCTTTCTCACAGTTCTCTCCTCCTCTCTAACAGTGATCACTCATTCACCCTTCTATCAAAACTGGTTCTCTTTGCAGGGTTGTACAATTCTGCTTCTGCAGCTGCCACTCCACCTTCTTGCATCATCGCTTTCTTCAGGTATTTACCTTGTCCCTTTCTTTATTGCGTGGGAATACTGCTGCCTTTCGCTGGTTTTGTTCTGCACATCTTCGGGATGTGACCTCCTTTTGTCATATGTGATCAGATACAATTTTTATGCAGATGATTTGCAAATCTGTTTGTCAGCCCGCAGTTTGTTTACCTCTATTCAGGCATGCGTTTCATCTAGCATCTCCAGCGTTTCTGCCTTGACAGGCAGCTGATAACAAAAGGAAAAGGCTCCGTATCTCTCCCTACCAAACTCTCTTGTGCCCCTCGCTCTTTATCCCACACTCATCACATTACCAGCATCCGCAGACAGCTGACGCTTGTTATCTAGACATACTCGGCTATGAATTTTTCAGCTCAAGCCTTGTTAACATCATCCATTCTCTTCCATCTTCCCATCACCTAGCATTTGTGTCCCTGGGGCTTTTTGTTTTCCTTCTTTCTCTTTAACCTTTTGCATAGAGCCTTTCTAGCTGCTGCTGCTTTTTCCCTGTCTTCAGCTGCAGCCAAAAAGTCACCCTGTTTCTGAAGTTACTTGAAAAAATTCCCTTGCTTACCGTCATTTATTTCAGTCCGTTCTAACTGCTCCCGACACAGCCATCTTTACTGGACGCAGTCCAGCTCAGCTGAGGAGAATTTCTGTATTTGTTTCAACTCAATGATAAATGTTTCAAAGCTCTTTTCATCTATAAAGCTGTTGACATCTCTTAGGTATAACAAGGAGGCTACCTTATTTTCCTCTAAGTGATCTGTTGTCAGTATTTTTTTCCCCTCTACTTTCAGATTTTCCTAAATACTGGTAATACTGCATAGGTAGCATTTCCTCCACAAATGTACTGTGTACTACATAGGTGTAGTTATTAAGGCGGAGATAAAATTATGTGCAAAATGCACTTGCTGAAATTAAAATTCACAGGTATCTATGAATAGCAAGTAACAGCAAAACTCCTGTGCCCCTTCCATAAAAAGGTAGTGGCTCTTCCTTCATTGGATGAGCTCAGGGAGGAGAAAGCTGATGGATGTCTCATCCGTCTTGTCTGATCTATAGGTAAGTGTCAAGGAACACAAGGACATATCAGGAAAGCTAAAGGAATTTTTTGTACCTGTGTTCACTGTGGAAGAAATCTGAGACACTTCCATTTGGGAATCCTCCGTTGTGGGGGACTTAACAGGATATGTCTCAAATCCGCTAGGAGATTTTGGAATAAATAGACAAAAGGAGTAATAGTAAGTCACCAAAATCAGATCCCAGTGACTTAAGATAAGCTTAAATACTACTTGTGATGCCTAATGTCTTGTTTAATAGTATCCTCCTAGTACCCAAAGACTAAAGTAGCAAATGTATACCCTAAGCTGATCACTACTGCTCAGCAAAAACATGTGGGAGTCATAGATAGCTGTATGGTAATATCAGCTTTGTGCCCAGTAGTGACTGAAAAAGAAAAACAAATGCTGGGAATTATCAAGGAAGAAAATAGAGAACAGAGCAGAAGGCATCACTGACAAAATCCACAGATTACCTACATTTAAAAACTATTTGTAATTCTGTTCCCTACATCTCAAAGAGAATTCATGAGATGATTCATAAACCATGCAGAGAAAGGCAGTGGCGATGCTGAAAAGCTGCTCAGAGAGCAACCCAGTGAGGAACCCCCAAAGAAGCCACGTTCACAGCCTGGAACAGAGCTGAGCAGATCTGGGAAGAGTGAAGAGAGATCGTTTTGTTTGGTTGCTGTTTTGTTTATTTCTCTTCTAAGCTGAGAAGATAAGAAATTAAAATAGTTAAGTATTCAGGCAAGAGGAGGAACAGTATTTGTCAGACCACATTGGAAGAGAATATTGTATATCATCAATAATGAGTCTAGTTTTTTAAATTTTAGCATTCTTTGGAGACTGAACGGGTAGCACATTTTCATTTACCCACAGAAGTCACTATGGTGAATATGTAGATAACTTATTTTCCGCTGTGGGAGTAGACTGGCAGTATCATTCCTCACTGTGACAGGTTTTCTTTAAAACAGTAACAGTCTGCTCTTTTTCATCAAGCCTTTGCAGGCTCTATGGCTCATTTTTTTTTTTCACTTTTTTTTCTTTTTAAGAAAAAAATCCTATTAATACAAATAGTGTTGAGCATCTTTGTCATAATCTGCATATCACAATAAGTGATCTTCAGGCAAACTTGAGATGTGACTATTTTAATAAGTGGACATGAGGAAAGGACCAGACAAAGCATGAGTAACAAGCTAAGTACTGCTGAAATTTATTCCTCAGGATGCAGCTCTATCTGGAACAGAGCTGAACTCAATTTCTGTTTTTACAAAAATGTCAGCTAGAAGACACCTAAATGAAATGATGAGGTTGGTGACAGAGGCGCTACGTTGTGTCATTAAAATAAGCAACTTCTTATTCCTTGAGGCTGTTGGGAGAGAAACTAATTCCTTTGGGTACGTTTAGAGAAATCGTGTTGTAAGCTGTAAAGGCAGAGAGTTTTAGAGACTCTCGGTGTGTGGGCGTGCATCTGTGGCACTGGTTAGTGAGACCTCTTTCTGTGCAAGAAAAACGATCTTTTGTGTGACTTCTTGTTTTTCTATTTTTTTTTTTATTTTTTCTCCTTGGTTTGACCAAATCTCTGCTGTAACACGTTCTGCTCTTGATTTATTTTTGGGGAGTGAGTTTTCTCCTTTGCTTACAAGGCCACTTGGCCGCGGCCGTTTCTGTGCGCGGCTGGCGACTCGGCTCCCTGAAGCCCCGCGTTGGGGTGGTCGTGTGCTGCTGGCTGTGGCATTTTGCCCATTTGATGGTCCCAGGGAGACCTCAGGAGGCACCAGGCTGCTCTGTGATAGCAGAGCCCTGCGCGACTTAGCTCTGATTATCTGACGTCTTGAGGTTTGGCTGTTGGCACCTATAAGAACTAATGGATTAGGAAGTGATTGTGAAAAGCTGATACCAGGAGAGCAATAAGAGCGCTGGGTGAGTGCACTAATCCATAAAATTTCTCCTATTTCCTCACGCAGCATTTATTATTTTAAATGTTATAAAATAGATTTTTTTAAATTTCAAGGCCTTTATCATTAAAATTCAAGTAAAACTGTGCAGTCTGAGAATTCAGAACAGTGATATTTAATCCTCCCTGGGCATAAAGGCTTAAAAATTTCCATCTGTATGGCAGTTCCTTTTGGGCTTTAGGACTCTCGTGGGGCCTATATTGGTTGTTTTTCCTAATGACTTGAGAGGGTCTTTAGAACTAGACCACTGGTTCCCCAGCTCCACAAGCCACAGGATAAAGATCCCTCGTCTAAACTTTTACACTGCTCTGTTAACGAGGCTTCAGGGGACGTTATGGATATTACCAACAGGATCCTTGAAGGGCTGGTCTTAAGGTCAAACTTAACACATGAAAGCAAGGGCAGGATGCCTTAATTTCTTGTTGGAAGGCAAACTACACGTTATGATTTGTGATTCTGTGAAGGCCTGCATCAAAAAGTTCCATAAGTCCCAGCTTTTTTTGAATGGTGAAGATGTTCTCATTAGTATTATAGAAATAACTTTCACCTTCTATGGGGAATACTGTATTTCAGTGATTTCACTGCAGCAAATTGCATATGGGAACTAGTTTCTCAGTAGATTTTCCTACTAGGGTATTTGAATTACTGGGGAGAGAAAACCAAAAGCATAAAGCCTTTGACTTTATTGTAATACAGAGATCAGAGAATGAATGTTGCAGGCAATTTTATGTCCAAAGTGTCATCTTTTTTTATACTAGGTTTCTTAAAATTTCCCAGGATTGCTTAGAATGGATCTACCAGAAGTTGCAGTATTTTAATTAAAATGGTATTTATAAATACTTCTCTAGCATTTTAGTTTTCCTGGTTTTTGTGTTTTTAGGTTTCCGTGTTTCACACTGATCTTGCTGGGATCTATCTGTTGTATCATTCAGCACAGCCAGCTTAGAAGTCTGCTGATAAGGATGACTTTGAAAAATGCAAAAAACAGTTTGTTTGGGACGAGCTTTTTATTTAACTACTTTTGTACTAGATGCACTGTTGTATCATTAAGAGGAAGACTGCACAACTATATGGTTGTGCATTAGAAAGCTCTTCATCAGGTTGCCTGAAACTTTAAGGGAGAGGTTCACTTCTTGTAAAGCAACATTATCTGTCCCAAATGATTGGTGGCTTGGTGGGGCTAGGAGAGCAGGCAGCAGGCTGGAAGGGCGCCTGCATGTCATAAAGGATGGTCTCAACTGCTAGACTTACAGATGGTGGCAGCAAGTGCAGAGCAGACCTTCTCTTTGCCTGGAATGGATGAGCCCTCCACAGTTCTACCCTTCACTCTCAAATGGCTCATGTAAAGTTTCCTGTGTTCAAAGAAATGGAGGAATTTTGGATTTTTGTTTTTATTTCTTTTTGAGCTATCATGCTATGAGAAGTTGGTGTGCTGATAGGAAGCAACTTTTTTGACCAAAGATGTCAGTGCCTGTGAAGAGGTGTCATCTGTACGATCTGCACAGAAAGAGCAAAGGCAGCCAATCTTCCCCAGAACTGCAGGTAGTGTGGAAATGCTCAAGAAACTCTGAAACAGTTAAAGCCCCCTAGCTTACATGAAGAATAACAGCAGAATCACGGTCCTGTTACATGGAGTGACAATGAAGAATTCAAGGTGACCTATGGAAAACTGTCTGAATCAGCAGTTTGTCTTTTTGAAGCACTCTGCACGAGAGGAGACTGATGTAATGACAGATCAGTTGAGCAGAAAGTCCTTATAGCCAAAGAAACTTTGGCTATAAGTTGGAAATACTTTGGAAAGTTTTAAATACTTTGGAAAGTATTTACATTGGTGGCAAGATTGCTTCATCTTGAAGTATCTATAGAAAACATCAAACGCCATCTTAGCTACTCCAGATAGCCCTTCTTGACGTGAAGCTCTAGGGATCACCAAGGCATGCCACTTAGATACTATACCTATATACCTATGCTGCTGCGCATGGCCCACGCTGATTATTTCGGAGTTGTCAGTCATATGTGAGAGGTAGTTTTAACTATTTAATTTACTACAGCTAAAATAATTCTACCTGTAAGTTTGGCTGCCCTGGAATAGTTCCTTGGTACTGCTCTGCTGTGAAGTGCACAAATGCTGAGGGGGCTCTTAATTTACAGGCCTCTTCCATCTACTGCCAGCATTGACAGCTTTGGCTTTCAAAGAAGAGTTTGACTTATTTGCTAGAGATATAAAATGTTAAAAGGAAGAGCTTAAACAGGGAGGGTGGAGAGTCCCTGTCTATTTTCCTTTACTAATGAATGAGTAGTTTGCTTTTGATTTAAATATTATGGTCATCAGTCTTAACACTGGTACCAGCAGACAAGGAAGAGAAGACACCTTCAGTACTTACAATGTTAACATGGGTGATTTGTAGCTTGGCTACAAGATATACTTTTTTTTCTCCTTCCAGGCTTCGGGACATATTTCTGACCTATGTACATTGCTTTGTGAAGATGCTCACCGATATAACGTCTTACAAAAATTCATTACCTTTCTACTGAATTCAAATTTAATACTGTTTCATTGAGATATTGCAATGGAAATTCTGCTAGCTGGCAGAAGTTATTTCTTTTATGCTAAGAACACGAACTGATAATAGCATGGAGCCTCTGCAGCACGTTGTAAAGTGTGTATGAAATTGCAAAACAACATCCTTGCCTGGGCCACAAAATGAGGGCTGCACAGTCTTTTATGCATCATGCTGTTTATGGCACTGTGTATTTTGGACCCTGAATCTGAACAAAAGCCAGTGAAGTAAGCAAGCTAGAACTTCTTTCTGTGTGTTTCTTTTCCTTATTTAAAAGCTCCTTTTTTAGGTCCCTACCTTGCTTTTTGAGTGTCTGCCTAGTTAGCTTTTTTGAGTTTTCTGGAACATGAATCTTTTAATGAGCTAAAATTGTGTTAAAATAAGCTGCTCTGCTATTACACTTTTATGTTTCTATTACTGTAGAGCTAGGGGTCACTGAAAGATGATGCAGAAGTCACAGTCAACAGAGCACAGCCCGACTCCCGTCAGTCACCACTCAGTACCTGCTCAGGCAAGGAGAACAAGCTACCCAAGTGATTAGTGACAGCTGCCAGGTAACTTCTGTCATGAATAAACTGTCACTTTATGCATTCATGTAGCTTAGTATTCAGAGATCCTTAAACGTATGAGCTAATTTCTTGTCTGCCTTGCTGCACTTTTCATTATCTTTCTGGACGTGTGGAGTTAGTTGTCTGTGAACCCAGTTCTGTGCGACTGAAGCTCCTGCAGATAATGCCGGAGGGAGCAGCACAGGGGAGCTTGAGGATGGGCTATTGCATGAAACCTGGAGCCCATCTGCCCAAACAGGAGGTCAGTTTGGGAGGGTAAATAACCACGTGCATCTGCTGGGGCAGAAACTGGCTTAGGCATAACCCTGCTGGAAAGATCCAAGCTTAAGGTGGGCCAGCCATGGCCCACACTAACATCCCTAACAGGTAAGAGAGGGGTGGGTGTGCATACGCTGTCATCACTAAATCTAGATAGATAGAGGTAGCTGTTATAAAACATTGTTCCACCAGGAGGGCAGTGCTGCCCTGACAGGGCTACTTGGTAGTAGCAAATCTGGCCTTGGAGGTTTCCAAGGGTTGGCTGGACAGAGCCACTTCCTGATGTAGTGCTGCCCATGGGCCTGTTTCCAACAGGAGGCTGGGCCAGAGATCTCTGGAGGTTCATTTCCACCTATGCTTGGGGATTCAAAGGAGAAACAGGGCAATCTGTTTCATTACTTAGCAACTGATTAAAAAAAGAAAAAGACATACATTGAAGACAAATCCTAGCAAGAATGAGCAGAAGACCAGACAACATGTTTTCTCACTGTGTATAGCTCACCAAAGAGACTTTGCAAATCATTAACTGTCATAGTGGCAGACTCCACCTTCATTTGCATTTCTATTTAAATTAATTTTGTAATTTAATTTGTGCAGTCCTGGATGTTTCAGTAGGTCTCTGCAGGGAAAATCTCTATTGAAGGGAGACAGCTGTTCAGGCTCCTGTTAAAATTCTCCCAGTTTGAGAGCTGGCAATATTTCCACTCCGAGTTACTTCTCTAAAGTTGAGTCTGAAGTAACACTATCATCTCAAATTTAGAACCTTCTTTATGCTGTCTGGTTGGATTCCTAACGGCCGGTGTCCCAGGAGCCAGTAGTTAATGTTGTCTCTTGTCATTTGTGAGCCACATGTGCTGCTGTTTGTAACTGGTTTCTGTACACCCGAGTCTATTTTTTTTAGGTGATACATTGGTTTATTTTAATAGTGAAGACTTGAGATATAAGTTTGTGCTGTCTTGGAGAGAGCCAACATGGGCCTGGCTGCAGGATCCCTTTGGAGCTCGTTCATCTTCAGAAGATCTGGGCTGTTGGTTTAGTGTTGCGCATGGGAGTAGGTGCTGCATCCTTCAGCGAGCTCAGCCTCGATCACAGCCCTCCTAAGGAAGAAGCTCCTTGCTTGGTATTTGTTAATTCAGCTGCAGCCTGATAAGTGACTGCCCCTTGTTGGCTTAAGCACTGCTTTAAACAGTCCATGTCTCGGATGCTAATCAAGCCCTATGTTGCTCTGTCCTGTCTGCTTTCTTTTTGACCTGTCTGCAGCTCGCTCACTTTTAGTGAATGGAAGAGGATGAGATGTGCAGTTTTTTATTTAAAAAAGATCATCAGTAGTTCAACCGAGGGTAGCAGCCTTAGCTGTAAGGAGGCAGAGCTGGTGGGTCCCATCACACTGCCAGCACAGTTTGGGTGGCTCTGTCCCTATTAGATTCTCCAAAAGAACCTAATAGGTTTACAGGCTGCCTAGAGAGGTTGTGGAGTCTCCTTTGGAGATCTTAAAAACCCACTTGGATGCAGCCCTATGCCATGTGCTCTAGGTGACCCTGTGTGAGCAGGGGGGTTGGACTAGATGACCTCTGAGGTCCCTTTCCAGCCTTAAGCATTCTGTGATTCTATGAAGAATGAGACCAAAGTCATTGAGGCCGAAGTCCATGTGAAGCTTTGCTTGCTTGAATGAATACATTAAAAACAGTCGTTGTTAAAAGCTTCTATTAAGGCTAAAATCTCAATTTACTCCCAGAATGTTTCTTTTGGTTGCGGGTTTGGACCAGGTTCTATTGGCAGCATTCAGCAATTTGTATGCCTTATAGTATCCGATAAAGCATTCCCTTGGCGGCACAAAAGTGGGTATAACACTTTCTAAAGCTGTACAATACTAGTTTGGTGGTGGTTTGTTTTTTCTGTTATTTTTGTAGTTCAAAGAGATCCAGCTTTGGAGTGGTGAGCTCAGTATGGGAGCCAAGGCAGGAGTAGCTCCTCGTACACCAAGTCTGTTACCCGCTTCTGGCGGCACAGAGAAATTGAGGAGAATTCAGAAAGCACAAGAGCAAATTTCTAGTTGGCTTAATAAGGGCTGATTTTGGCAGACTCTATGATACTGTAAATTTTCTCGTTTATCAGAAAGAAGAGGAAATGGACACATCTGTCACTTAAAAAAGCTTTTTCTAATTGTTTTTTTCTGCCTATTTTTTCTACCTGCTTGTAAACTGTCTTTGCCAAATGGTGAGTTGGTGATGGGTAGGTGACAGTACTACTCTTCTAAATCTCCATCACTTCATATCCCTCTGTGAAAACACTACTGCACTGGAATGTGATCTTGAAAATTAGGGTTTTATATATATTTTATATATATTATATATTTATATGAATGGGAGAGTGGGTGAGAAAGCAATGAAGAACGGGGACTGTTAACTCTTTGATCTACAGAAAGCCAATGATCCTGAGACCAAGGATTGGATTCTTGGAATGATAATTAAAAGGGTTTAATAACACTGTCTTTCTGGATGAGAAGGGTACATAAACAACATGAACATCATCATCATCCCATGCTTCGTCCTGGTCAGCAAAGGTTCTGGATGTCTGTTCAAGAACGTAACCAAGCACGAGACACCAGGTTGTAGATGCAGCTTCTGCTGGTGCTGTTTGTGTCTGTTCCAAACGCAGGTTTTCTTACTCACTGTGGGTAACTGTTCTTGACCTACCTTAGCTCCTTTCTGTAATTATTTCTTTGTTTTTGGGCTTTTCCTGAAAATCTCCAGTTGAGATTCAGTGGGTAAATCCAGGGCACGCTTTCACCTCCTAATTGTTTAGTGTTGGCAATTTCTAAAAGTGTTTGAAGCATTTATTGAACAATCAGAAGTTCTCCCAAATTGCAATCCAGAGTGCAGTCAAGAACAACTTTCCAAGGACAAGATGTTGTCAGCAATGGAGGAGGACTTGCTGCTTAAAGAAAAAAAGGGGAGGAGGAGGGAGGAGAGGATTCCTATCGTATAAATGATAGAGGAATGATAGACGTCCTTTGCAGAAAGGATAAAATGCAGCTGAAGTGATTTTTGTTATTTTTTTTTTCTTTCCTTTTTCTCCCCTTCTGTCTTGATTATGTTTTAGCAGGGAGAGAGAGTGAGGAGAGGGGGGGAAAAAAAAAAAAAACACCACTCTTGGCAGCATTCAGCGTAAAGATCATAAAAAGATGGGTGAGGAATTGTTTGGATAAGAATTTCCTAGTGGGATTTCCTACCTGTCATCTTGCCTTTGGTGGTCTCTGCTGTTGCCATATTAAAAACCAATGGTGTGAGCAGTGTGTGTGTCTCCCTTTAGAATTAAAATCTGCTTAGGAGCAGTCTTGACAATAATTGGAGGCCTCATTGGTGTCCCACTCTGGTCTTGACAGCCCCTTTGAGTGGCTTGAGGAATAAGTGCTCAGATGTGTTTAGCATTTCCGGATTGCATTGGGTGCTAAGGAGGGTCTGTATCCCAATAAAAAGTGAGCAGCAACCGGGATTGATGGTTTTTGTTTAAATTAGTTCTGGGACATTTCTTAAGTCGAGGAGGAACCTTCTCTTTCTTGAGCAAAATTGCAGTAGGGCCCCCCTGACCTTTAACAACTTTCTGGCAATTGCATTGCAGTTGATTAGTCGGCTTACGTACCAATTCCTTGAATCCTTTCGGAGGGTAAGTCGTCTGCACATGGATGTGGAGCAGGCTGGTAGGAAGGCCTTTGCCAGGGAAGCCTGGGGAAAGGCTGGTGTCGCAACTTGTTTTTGTTTTCCATTCCTTTTGCAATGATGCTCTTGCCCTGTTTGCTTTTATTTTTAGCAATAGGACTTTAATCAGAGGGAAAATGAAGTTTGTGCTTTTCTACTAGGACGTCTCTCCTTTCTCAGCCCGACGAGGTATAAACTGGTATGGTGGCTGCTACGGGCTAGAACACAAACCCAGCATGATGTGGTTACACAAAATACTACAGAACAGGTCTATCTTCCATGTTTTTTAAAATGCTTCACATCTATAAAGCTGAGTGTCCTGGGGTGGGAGCTGTATCCACAGGAGTCTGAGGGGTTTGGTTTCCTGCAGCAGCTAGAAGTGGGAGTGAAGCCCTGTGGTGGCAAGGGTCCTGGCTAAGCCGGAGTCTCCTGTGTTGTGCTCCAGTGCTCCATGGAAAAGCAGCAGGGTTGCAGGGAGGATGCAGCAGTACTGACACTCGAGCTTTGCGAAAAATCCGGGAACTTGAGCCATTGCAGCGGGGCTGCCCACGTTGCTTGTAGGCTTTGGCCAACTCGTGTCTCTGGGCCCCAGTGTTAGCAGTGGCAGCAGGGTGGGAGGACAGCCTGGCCAGACACTGCCTAATTAAGCTCTTGCGTCTGCATTTCATGATGAAGAGATCCCTTTTCAGGCCTGTGCTAGGATGGGAAGGGTCTTATTTGCTTGAGCGCGAGCTGGAAGCTAGCCAGCCACTTCAGAGGTATCTCTGCTGATAGGAGCAGCCCCGCGCTGCCAAAAGGTATTTTCTGTAGCTGGCTTTGTTTCCTCACCTTAAAAACTTCCTGCTGTTTGAATTTGCTGAAAAAGGAGCTATTTTAGATAGACCTGTTATGTCTAAAGACTGGGAGTAAACAGAGGGAGTACCGCTGAGGGTAGATGGAGGTTAAAAAGACAGGTTATGAGTGATTAAAATTATTGCAATCTCATAGATTATTGAAAGTCTTTGAGGTTACAGAGAAATGCCCTTAATTTTCTTTGTTTTTCCAACACTTTTTCAAGATTTTTGTGGAATATTATTGAAAAGAGGTAGAATTATTGTGAGTAATTGGAAGGAAAACCTGGTCCTTGTTTAAGACATCTCCTGCAGTATTGAGAGCTGTTGCTGTCCCTACTTTCTAGGAAGGTCATTTCTGTCAGCACTATCCAGATGTCTGTCCTCAGGTTCTGTCTAAACATGTTTTTTCCAGAGGACAGGGTCCCACCTCCCTGTTTATTCCTTTTTTTTTTCTCTCCTCCCACTGCTTTTCAGTGTATTTTTTCTCGATTCAACTCTCCCATTCCATCAATTTGTCAAATTCTATCAGTTTATCTCAGAAAGGAAACAAAGTGTATAGGCCCACTCCAAAGCACTGCTGTTTGATTTTTTCCCGTTTTTAATTATGTTTGAATTGTTTTATGCGTTCATAGTGTTTGTCTTAAGCAGTACTTTGATACACAGAAGGCACACAAAGTCAAACTGTAAGTGACCTTGCCGTATATTCCCCTGAATATCTGCTGAGAGAGAGCTGGATGAGAGATTTGCAGGTCTTTGAAAGCCACCTGGATGCCACCCTGTGCCCTGGCTCTGGGTGTCCCTGCTGCAGCAGAGGGTTGGACTATATAATCTCTAGAGGTCCCTTCCAACCTCCACCATTCTGTGATTCTGTGTGATTGTATGATAAAGGGAAGTATCCTATTAATTTCACTGTATGTGGCAGCACAGATAACACAAAGTTCATTTTCAATAATAATTTATGGTAGTGGTTTTTTAAAACATAAAGGAACAAAATCTTGATGTCTTAACTAGATTTTTTTTGCTAGTTGCAGTGTACATACAGTAAGATCTGAATGGAATATTAATTGGAAATATTTCTAAACTATCTCAGTGCTTGTTTATCTAGGTTTTTTTTTTTTGCTGGATTGAATTATTGGAGTCTTTGGGAATGTATTATATTTTTTATGCCAGAGAAGGAGAATGTTATTTTGTAACTTCACTTCTACTTGTTTACTTAGTTTATATGGGTTTAAATTTGCATTTTTGTGCTTGCTTACTTCCTCTAATCTATTACTGGTTAAATATTGGCTGGAGTTAGTTTTAAGCCAAGTAGATTGTGTTTAGGTTTGGAAGTGTTCATGTAGTTTCTGCAGAAAAATGTGTTTTTCTTTACCCCTGTGTGAAAGCTAAAGGAAGTTTTTTTTCAGCCATCTCCCTAGGTTTTTCCCTTAAGGCAGAATATTTTTCCTTCTTAGTGTATAATGGGTTCTGCTTGCTCTGAACTTTCTTGTGCACCTTTTTTTTATTGTAATTATTTATTTTGAATTTTTCTCTTTCTTGAGGTATCGCTTCTGTGTGGAACAAGATGGGCAGCAGCTTAGCCATATGAAAAGACCTAGTTGAGTCTCAGCCTGAAGTCAGCAGGAGCAGTGGGTTTTTTTGCAGACAGTAGTTCTCATAGCGGAAATCAAAGGCAGAAGATTTCTAGGTGTGTGGCGGGGGGCTGCTGGCCTTGGCTGTGTTGTGATGGGCTCGGCTGGAAAAACACAAGCACATAGCTCTATTTTTAGCATTCATAAGGTGCTCAACAGAATAAGGATGAGCTTTGCTGCTTTAGTCAAAAACCTAAAGAAACGTCAGACCTGTTGTGTGGGAACTCATATAGACGTGCCAGGCCTGGCTTAGGAGCTTGGAGCCCCTCTGGTGTGCACTTGGCCCCAGGCTTTCTATGACAACAGCTCTGAAATTGTACTGCATGGGCAGCAATATTCTGATGTTTTAACAGATATTAGTCATGTTTTTCTGTGTGATTACAGTTAC
The DNA here is from genome assembly GCF_003342845.1 of Nothoprocta perdicaria. NCBI lineage: Eukaryota > Metazoa > Chordata > Aves > Tinamiformes > Tinamidae > Nothoprocta > Nothoprocta perdicaria. The sequence goes on from NW_020454205.1 coordinate 6,261,840, forward strand.
AGTAATGCTTGCATTGCTCGCATGTTAATGATTTAGGCAGGGGAAAATACTTGGAGGAAATGGGATTTGGAGTTGGACGACTTAGACAAGAGACAGGTGACTACTTTATGGCTCCATTTGTCCACATCATGAATTAAATCATTGCTCTGCTTATAGAGACTTAATAAGAGCTCTAGTTTCAGGTTTATCAGGAGAAGATGTATTAATGGTGTAAGCACATAGCTTATACTACTGAGGATCTAGGAAAAAAACATGCTTACACTGACGGATTCAGAAGCTTAGTACAAATATTAGCATAAGTATTAAGTTAATAGTGTGACATTCATATTTGCATTTTCTTTGAAAGGTGGATGGGTCTCCTGTAAAATAAGCACGGATGTTCTTTGCTCCTGCTGCTGTTCGTCCTCTGCTGCTTGCTTTAATTTTGATAATTTGCAAAGTGCTGAGGTAGGGCTTGATAAATGTAAGAACCGCTTTTAAAGCGGATGAGCGATGGTAAGTTTGAAGTAGTACCTCCTGGAAGAGGATTGCAAAGGTGTGACTTAAATCGAGCTGTTTAAGATGTTTCAAGACAGCTACCCCCAAAATGTCTCCCTGTAATTCTAGACACCTTAAAACATGCACTTGGAAAGTGAATATTGCTGAAAGCACCAAAGACATAACTGAAAATCATTTTATATAGGGTTGATGGTAATTTTAACAGCATGAACTTAGTTTCTCAGAGAAAACAATAAAGAAGCTGGGAGCTTCTTTAAATCAGGCCTCGGATATTCTGTGTGTAACCGATTGCTGTCTCTGAGTTGGTGAAAATTCTAACCTGTTACAAACAGATTAAATAGTATGTATCCACCTCTGCATCCCGATCAGTTAGCAAAAATAAATAGCAGGGTTTTTCCTGGTCCTCCATTATCAGTATCTGCTTACTGTTAATATTTTTATTAATAGCTACCTTGAGATACTGGCACATACTATTTAATTAAATGCAGGCAGTTCAGGTGTGAAATTTTAAATTGATTCAGTGGTCTCGCAATAAGCAGATTATACTCCTCTATATGTAGCATGCCATAGTTCTGTTGCCACATGCCTGTGTGTTGGGGTGAACTATTTTGTGACAGTTTGGCTCTAAGCAAAACTAAAACTCTGCCTGTGTTGTGGGAAAGAGATTACACGGCAAGGTCCTTTTGGGATTCACACACCAACTTATAAATCCTTGAGCCTCCAAGCCATATTCATCTTAGTATATGGCTGTTGGTGCTTCGTGATGAATTTAATGTTGATTTCTTTTGCCTTTTTTATAGCTAATTTCTGCTTTAGAAAGGCGATTTAAATAATCTTAAATTTCTCATTAGCTCATTAGTAGTCAGACTATGCAAAATCTTAATAAGCCTGCTTCAGAGCTTTGGCTTTGAGATTCTCTTGTGCCCTGTGGATATACAAGGAAGAATCATCTGCTAAATTGTTTACTTGCAAAGTCTATTTGGAGTAACAAGATTTCAACAATAAGCTTATCCTCTAAGGAGGAATATGGGAATTCTGTAGGATGTTAAAAGTTTTGGGAGCACACAGCACTGCTGAGACTCTGGTGTCACTGACCTTTCCTTGTCCTGAATGTGTGTACTATTTTTTCTCTTTGATAGTTTATGCCGTTATAGTTGTTTTCTTAGTAGACACATGGAAAAACAGAGAGACCAGCAAGGCATCAGTAGTCTTTGTCAGTGATCTCAGCAGATGTGACTGATAGATAAACCAAATGGCTTGTGGCCCCTGGGGTGGTTGTCCAAGGTAGTTAAGGTAGAACTGGAAGCCTGGTGTCCTCAGTGGTGGCTGCACCTTACCAAAACACAGACATGGGCAGGAGTTTCCACTACAGTCATGACCGTGGCACCAGTGCTTTATTTTAGCCGGATCTTTCCTTGCCTTGGCAGTTGCTCTGCAACACACATTTTTTTTTTCCTTCAGTTTTGGCATATGCAACAGAATAAATATGCTTTTATCAGACTTGGGAATGCAGTGCTGGTGGAGGATGCTTGGCTGAAAGCACTTCAGGCTCAAGTCTCCTAGCCTTGAAACACCAGCAGGGACAGCAAACACCTCCTGACCCCAGCCTGCCATTTTAACAATGATATTTTGCTTTGTTGAAACTGCCAATTAGTGTCTTTCACAACAGTAATTTTTATAAGATTGTCACTACCAACTTAGAACAGCTTGGGGGGCAGATTATAGGATAGTGTGTTTGGTTCCCGCTGGCCTGGTGGCACAGGGCTCAGTCATGTCCCACGTGACTCTCGGGGCAGGTCTCTCCTCTGCTTTGCCTTCCCTTGGTGATCTTTGTGGGTGATGGTACCTGCACACAGTACCATGGAGGTGCTTGTGGTTTTGACTCTAATAGAGAGACTTGGGAAAAAAAAGAATCACATTTTGTCATTTACTTAAAACTCTGTTATTAGCGAGCTGATAATTACATCTAACAAGGTGCTTAAAAGTCAAAGGGAAGGAAAAAAACAGGTTCCAATTTTAAGCTGATTTCGGTGAACGTTGAAACGTTACAGTTAAATCTTGCTTTTCTTGCCTTTAGTCTGTTAAGACTAGGATTTAAACACAGAGTGTGGGATTTAGCTGACTTTGGTAATGTCCTCCTTGAAGGATACTGAGCTACAACTGGTCTCTTGCTGATCAAATATTCTGAATCCTACTGAGCCTGTCACTTTTTTTTATTCTTCCCAGTTACTGAAATTCTGTTGGAATAGTATGCATTATCCATTGAAAGTTAACTTGTTAATTCAAAACATATTTTCAGGTAGGGTTCATTTTGCCTGGCTGTAGAAAATGCTGTCCCTTGCATTGGGATTTGTACATATATTTCCTTTGTGTCTTGTCAAACCCACTGTCAGAAGCTAACTAAAAATGCAGTGAATTTAAAAACTGTGTTAGGAAACAGAAATTAAGAGGCAGAAAAGACAGACTCTGCTTTTGCAGTGCAAGATTTCTCTGTAGTCCCAGAGTTTTGAAATGCCTGTTTTTAGTTTTCACTGACCCAAATAAAAGCCTGTATCTGTCAGAAAGCTATCTCATTTTTTTTTTAAGAGGAGATTTTCTTCAACTTTAAGATTGTGAATTAGTCTTCCTCATTCTTTTCCAACCTTAATATCTTGTGTTTCTTGGTGTGAAATGTAAACGTCCTCCTTCCTGCTTTTTGTACTAAAAAACCCTTGCTGATTATCAACATGCAGGCGCCTTCAGCACCTGATCTGCACCGATTAAAAATGCCTCTTTCCTGGCTTCCCTTCGTCTTGCTTGTATCCACCTAGTTTGCTGTCTAAAGAAAAAGTTGATGAAATCATTCTGTTCTCCCACTGTTCAGACCAGGTCGCCCATTTGTGCTAACATTTGCAAGATCAAAATCATCACCTGTAGGGATTAGGTTCCTAAAGAATTCAGCAGCCAAGGCTCCAGCTGCATTACTGTGCAGAGGCTGAAAGTAGTAGGATGTCCAGCTTATGTATGTTAATAGAAGACAGACAGCTCCTTGCCTGCCAGGAGCTGTTGTGCAGTATGCATGGGACACAGATACTCATGTACCTTCTTCCATCCTGCGTCTCCTGCAGTCCATGCTCTGCAGTGGTATCTTACAAGTTTATCTTGATCAACATCAGCTACAATAAAACCTTTTCCTGATTTCTTTTTTCTGTTTGCAGTTCTGATGTGCCTGGAAAAGCCTAAAGAAATCAGCTGAACTTCAGTGTTAATAAAAAAGAGCTTAGTGTTTTTAATCTGTAATTTTATTTCATGAAATTGCTGTGGAAATGTTAATGTTCTTGTATGTGAAATGGCAGTATAGGTGGTTTTCTTTTCAGCAGCGCGAAAGTACAGTTTCTTATAGTTGCAGAATCTGAAATGTTGTTTAGATTTGGAGAAAAGAAAAAAAGCAAGTCACTTTACATGTCAGTAGCAGGAAAACCAGAAAATACCTTAGCTCAGAGAAAGGTGAATTTAACCATAAATAAGCCAATGCTTTTTTTCTTACTGTATCGACAGTTGCTTTAAAATGGGGAGTGCTGACTGTTTTCTCAATAGCTTCATTGGATTTTTGTAAATTAGGATCATTTATTCTAACTTAAAATACCTGGTCTGTCTATAGATTCTCTTCCCGCACCATATCTATAAAGCAAATACAAATTAAAGTAGCTTTCTTTTCTGCATCAGTCAGAAGTGATTTTTCTGTTACAACTGATTAAATTGTGGCTTTTTTTCTTTGGAATTGGAACAGGCCACTTGTTCCAGACCAGCCTCCTTGACTCCTGTAATGCATCCTACCTCTGCTAACATTGAAATGTGGCTGCTCAGAGGCCATCCCAAGTGTTGGAAGCAAGTCTGCCCAGGAAATAAATCTTAGTGGAGAATTTTACCTTCTGATATTTTCTTGTCCTTGTTGTGTAAACAGGACTGATGCTGTTTAGAAACAAATATATGTGTGTGTGTGTATATATATATGTAGTATGTATATGTGTGTATATGTACACATATACACACACGCACCTGAGAAACTCTGAATCTTCTGTTTTAAGTATGAGACTTGTTCACGCAGGTGATGGATGGGGGACTGCTAAGTGTCTACTCTGTGAAATGGCAATAAGAGATGGGACATAATTTGTTCATTTGTTTCTCCTTTGAGGTCCTCAGTGTAGCAGCCACAAGCCAAGTCCTGGATGATCTGTTTTTAAGAAACAAACTGAATGTCTCAATGAGAAAAAACAGCCATGTTAACATGTGATGCCCCCCCGTATTGCAGACAGACTGGGTCCTTGGCTCAAGTCATTACCAGTGAACTGACACGTTCACTAATGTGAACATGTGCAAAATGTCAGGTACAGCAGAGCAGTGCTGTCTATGAGGATGATATGGGGGAGCCCAGGTGAGGTCTTACTAAACTCAAGGTAGGCAAATCCACAGCTTTTCCCTAATCCTCTGTATACTGAGATGCCAGTAGCATAACTGATAGCCCCGTACTGTAAAATACTGTACATGTACATGTAAAATACTGAGTGCTGAAAAAAATACTTTCTTTAAAGAGTTGTTATAACAGTGAAACCCCAGAGACTTGCTTCATGCAAAGATTTCTGTCACCGCAAACCACAGACGTGTTAATAAAACTACCTCTAAAATGTCTTATAGAGAGCATATGGAGTCTGCATAGCATCTCTGGGAGCCCTAACACAGCATATTCCTAGGAATCTGTTTCGTCCTGAAAGGTTCGGCAGGAAAGGTGAGTCCTCTCTGTGAAACTTCTGTGGAGCTGCACTGCCCCTTAGGGACCCTTGAAGGAAGTTCTGCCTCCTGGAGCACCAGGTCTAAAGTAAAGGGTGCCTGAAAGAGATATATCTATAATTTTTAAAAGCTCTCTATGTTCAACGTTGATGTGACCGCTTGGCAAGAGATCCCTATACTGGGCATGTAAAATGCTGCTAGAACCACTGTTTTTGATTCACTGCCAGGAAACCTCCCTTTGTGAGTCTGACAATTATACGTAGGCTGGCAGGATTTCTCCTGTAGTTTTGAACTTGAAAAGTGAATTGGGTGAATAAATTGAAATAGATCTACTTCTGGCTGTCATTTGTGCCTGAGAAATGGAAATGAGGAGCTTTAAAATCCTAGAGACAAAAAAGAACAGAGAGGGTACATTTGAAAAATATCTGTTTTACTATTTAATTTTAGCTATCTATCAGAAATTATTCTCATTGTAGGTGGATATGTCAAAATAGAAAAAGCAAAAAAAAAAAAAAAAAGATTTTTTAACAGTCTTATCACAACATATAACCCATTTAGAAATGTGATGCGTGTGGGTTTACCTTAGGGTTTGGAAGAACAGAACCATATCCTGTTTGAATGTAATGTGAAGTCGTGCACTGTTACACCTTTAGGGTCGTGAGCACTGTCTGGGTTCTCTGATTTGCTGCCAGTGATACTTTTCTACCTATTCTGCTGTAGATGAAGCTTTCACAATCTTATCTCTTTTGTCTGCCTGATCATATTTCTGTATGTATTACCATTTCTTCATCTTTACCAAACCTTGTGCACTGACACATTGCTGGTCTAACGTTACAAGGCTCTACCCAATGCTCTTCCATACTGTCATGATTCTTTTCTTGCAAAGACAGAGCAAGCTGTTGCATCAAGCCTGGTTAGATATTTTAAGATAGCTCCATACGTGTGATTTATCCTTGAGTTTTAAATCCAGTGCAGTACTATACTCGCAGTAGAACACATTGTCCATTATCTCAAACTACTTAAATATTTGTATAATATTTCAAAGTATTTAAAGGTGCAAATACATTAAAAAGAAAGTAAGGAAAATCCATTAAAAATTCTGAAACATAATTTGTTTCCTATTAACCTAAGGGAAGAAATTAATCAAAATTTGCTATGTTAAGTTCAGAAATAAGCTTTCTTAAAATGAAGCGCTTGAGTTATTTATATATTTATGAAGAATTTAGCAGATTAGCCCACTAGTTCCTCTAGGAACTGCGGACTGGGTGAAAATACTGATTTCTGAATGTTAAGTGTCTGATACCCGATAATTTTCAGCTGATTAAATATCAAAGTTCTTGAGTTAACAAGAAGCATTGATATTGATTATCCCTTCTGCCTCTGTAGATATGTGATCTAGCCTTTTCTCCATGACCAACAATCAGGGCATGAGGAAAATGTGAAAAATGTGTCATCCATAGAAGACAGGGGCAGTATTTGTTCACTGATGTAGACAAGGTTCTTTATACCGGCACAAAAACAGATCAGTACTTTTTCACTGTCTCCCAGCACCAATCCAAGGTAAAAAGCCTAAAATGTTACTATTAATGTCTTTTTGGCCCATTCGTGAAGGAAACGAGCCTGCAAGTTGGCATGTGTTCTGTGCTTCTGTCTTGCTGCTTCTGTGGGAGGTCTAGAATCCTTTGGAGGGGATCAAATCTGCTAGACAATGGAAAAGAGTTAGTAAAGGATGGATATTTCTACAGGAACCTTTAGGCCTGGCCGCACTAAAGCCAACAAGCCTTGCTGCAGCTCCTCTCCCAGCTCCTCTCCCAGCTCCTCTCCCAGCTCCTCTCCCAGCTCCTCTCCCAGCTCCTCTCCCAGCTCCTCTCCCAGCTCCTCTC